>NC_086320.1:144369642-144742975 GCF_036172605.1 Pelobates fuscus
CGATATCCTTGGACTTGGACGATATCCTCATCATAGGTCCATCCCAAAGGATAGTGGCTCACTAATTCCTTCTCAAAAAATCGTATTCCTTGGAGCAGTGATAGACACAATCTTAGCCCTTGTGTTCCTCTCTTCAGAAAGGGCCTTAAAAATCAGAGACAAAGTCGGAAAGCTACAATATCTCAAAACAGCCTCAGCGAGAGAAGTCATGAGTCTCCTAGGTTCTTTGACATCAACAATTGGACTGTTAAAATGAGCCCAATGGAAGTTTCATCCTATTCAGAATTGATTCCTTCTTCAATTCGACAGAATGGAAACAAATTGGGAGCAAAGGATAACTCTGCCCCTGCCGGTAAGAAACGGGTTGAACTGGTGGAAGGGCAAAAGGAATTTTGCGAAGGGATTCCTGTTAGAAGAACCTCCCTGGAACGTTATTACAACAGATGCAAGTTCTTTTGGATGGGGTGCCCACTTCAATTCCACATGGAAACAAGGGAAGTGGACCCAAGAAGAGTCGTCTACACTCAAATTTAAGGGAGCTCAGGGACATTTACAGAGCCATCTTGGAATTCCTTCTGATCATTGAAAAATCTAAACAAAACGGACTACCGAGCGGTTGCCTTGTATGTGAACAACCAAGGAGGCACAAAAAGCAGATTGCTCTTGAAGGAACTAGCTCCCTTGATGAAAGTGGCCATGAACAGTCTCCAAGGCAATCTTTCTTCCGGGTTCAGAGAATGTTACAGCGGACTTCCTCAGCAGAACAGAAATTCTTCCAGGGGAATGGAGGCTGCACCCGGCAGTCTTCTCATGGATTGCCCATCGGTGGGGTATGCCCCAGGTCGACCTGATGGCGACTTACCAGAATTGTCAGGTAGAGAGTTACTACTCTATCCATCCGGACAATCTAATGATGGGCCAGGATGCTCTCTCCCTTCATTCGTCGTTTGATCTGGGGTATGCATTCCCTTCGCTACCCATGATACCCAGATTCCTGCGGAAGGTTTGGACAGAAGGCAAAAAAGTAATTGTCATAATCCCGATCTGGCCATGGTTTCCTCTCTTAACCATGATGAATCAGGTACGGCCTTTGCCTCTTCCGATAATGAAGGATCTGCTGACTCAGGGCCCAATCTCCCATCCTCATCCAAAACCCCTCAAGTTGGGGGTCTGGGTTTTGAAAAGGAAAGACTTTGACCATTAGGCCTTTCGGAAGCAGTGGTCAATCCCCTTTTGCAGTCTAGGAAGGGTTCTACTTCCTCGTGCTCCCATAGAATCTGGGATATATTCAGAGAATAGGCATTGGTTAACCTTGCAATACTCAGATCCTGGATTTCCTCCAAGAAGAAACTCTCTACTCTTTCAGCAATATGCAATATCTGATGGGCTTCGGATCCTTTGATCTCAAGATTCTTCAAGGCAGCTTTCAGGTTGAGACCACCTTCCAGATCCGGTACCCCGGACTTTGGTCTGTCTGTTCCCCTTGAAAATTTGGATACTACCCTTCTGACTTACAAGACTTTGTTTTTGGTGGCTATTACTTCCGCAAGAAGAATTTCGGAGATTAAAGCCTTTTCCATCATGCCTTCCTTTCTACAGATCTATCAGGATAGGGTGTGTCTGAGACCAAAACCTGCGTTTCTTCCTAAGGTGGTCTCCCAGTTTCATCTCTCTCAAGAAGTGGTCCTTCCATCATTCTATCCCAATCCAACTTCTAATGAAGTAGTTAGGTGGCAATGTTTGGATGTTAAGAACTGTCTGTCTTAATACCTTTTTCGTTCTAAGTCATACAAAAAGACTGACCAACTCTTCGTTCTACCTTCAGGAGCTAGGAGTGGTGAGACAGCTTCTTTATCTACGTTGAAACGTTGATTTCGCTAATAATCAGGAAAGCATATGTCTCTAAAGGTCAGTCTCCTCATACAAGATAAGAGCACATTCTACCAGAGCATTGTCGACTTCATGGACTAATTGGGCAGAGGTTCCATACGATGATATTTGCAGAGCAGCCACCTGATCTTTCCTGATGACGTTCATAAAACACTACAAACTGGACGTGGCCTCTTCTTCCACCTCCTTTGGGAAGAGTGTTCTGTCTTCTTTTTCTTTATCCCACTGATATAAAATGTATTTGCAGCATGAGTGTCTGCATAGTGTTTATTTCTCGGTCTCTTTATTCCTACCCTATATTTCTGTGAGCTTGGGTATTACCCATAAGTGATGCTGCCATGATTAGCCAGGAATAGAGAAAATTTATGACAAACTTACCATAATTTTCTTGTCCTGGCTATTTCTCATGGCAGCATCAGGGTTCCCGCCCATTCTTTTATTTTGTTCAGCTTTATAATTGGACTGTAAGGGGAGGAGGGACTCTTTATACCTATTAGTCTGATTAATTAATCTAATTAATTCCTTTCCTGTGACTGCTAAGGGAGAAGCTACCCATAAGTGATGCTGCCATGAGAAATAGCTAGGAAAAGAAAATTACGGTAAGTTTGTCATAAATTTTCTCTATTACCTGACATGTTAATCTTAAAGCGGCACTGTCATGCCGAACTTACCTTTCCTCAATCTCTTCCTCTTCTCCCCCTCTCTCAGGATCTGTTATTCTTTTCTTCCTGTCTTCTTTAGTTTTCTTTAAAATCATAAGACAAAGTAGGGACTCTTTTTTGAAATCCATCCAATCACAAAGCTCTGTGTCATTTTACAAGCGTGGGAAAGTTCTTTGGAATTTTCCCACGCTTGTAAAATGACACAAAGCACTCTGATTGGCTTAAACCAACCAATCATTGTGTTCTAAGCCTAATTGCAGGGCGGGGCAAGGCTTTATAAGCCTTGACCCGCCCTGCGGAGCTCAGTACGCGGCGTGCCCTCCATGGGTGAAGATGGATTAATTTTTGTTTGCGCTCGTTTTTTTTGTTTTTTTTTTAAGTGCGATGGGTATGATGGATTTTTATTTGGCCTTTTTGGGGGCTGAAGGAAGAAGAATTTAGAAAAAAGAAGACGTCAAATGGTAAGTTTAATTTTTTTTTTTTACAGGTTAGTTATTTTATTCCCCCCTCACTATTTTTAAGGTGAGGGGGGTAGGTAGGGGATAGAATGTTTTGGGTGGGGTGGGTGACTAGGGGCTTGGGACCCCTAGTCACCTTGATGGGGGGGTTCATTTAGGGCCCCCACCCACTGCGCAGGGGTGGGGGCCGGGGGGGAGGACAATAGGTCCCCCCCCCTAATTGTTTTATTAGGGCCCCCACCCACCGCTCAGGGGTGGGGGCCGGGGGGGGGACAGTAGGTCCCCCCCCATTATTGTTTTATTAGGGCCCCCACCCACCGCTCAGGGGTGGGGGCCGGGGGGAGGACAATAGGTCCCCCCCCTTATTGTTTTATTAGGGCCCCCACCCACCGTGCAGGGGTGGGGGCGGGGGGAGGACAATAGGTCCCCCCCCTAATTGTTTTATTAGGGCCCCACCCACCGCGCAGGGGTGGGGGCCGGGGGGAGGACAATAGGTTCCCCACTTATTGTTTTATTAGGGCCCCCACCCACCGCTTAGGGGTGGGGGCCGGGGGGGAGGACAGTAGGTCCCCCCCCCCTTATTGTTTTATTAGGGCCCCCACCCACCGCTCAGGCCACAGGCTGCTCACTGCTTACTAGACATGCCCCTACTCGCGGTATAGCGAGTAGGGGCATATTGTTTATGAATACTAAGTAATCTTTACTTAGTATTAGTAAAGTTGGCTGAAAGACCAATTCAGGTCTTTCAGCCTTTTAGTAGATAGCTCCCTGATACCGTGGGAATTAGGGAGTTATCTACTAAGCGGCTGCAAGATGCAGTTTAATTTTTTTTTTTTTACAGGTTAGTTATTTTATTCCCCCCTCACTATTTTTAGGGTGAGGGGGGTAGGTAGGGGATAGAATGGCTTGGGACCCCTAGTCACCTTGATGGGGGGGGGTGGCTCATATAGGGCCCCCACCCACCGCGCATTGGTGGGGGCCAGGGGGGGAGGACAGTAGGTCCCCCCCCTTATTGTTTTATTAGGGCCCCCACCCACCGCTCAGGGGGGGGGGAGGACAGTAGGTCCCCACCCCCTTATTGTTTTATTAGGGCCCCCACCCACCGCTCAGGGGTGGGGGCCAGGGGGGAGGACAGTAGGTCCCCCCCCCTTATTGTTTTATTAGGGCCCCCACCCACCGCTCAGGGGTGGGGGCCAGGGGGGAGGACAGTAGGTCCCCCCCCTTATTGTTTTATTAGGGCCCCCACCCACCCACCGCTCAGGGGTGGGGGCCAGGGGGGAGGACAGTAGGTCCCCCCCCCCCCTTATTACCATTTTTTTTTACAGGCTGCTCACTGTTTAGTGGACATGCCCCTACTCGCGGTATAGCGAGTAGGGGCATTGGGGAGATTTTAATCTCCCTTGTGCTATTATGGGGGTCATATTGACCCCCATAGAGTGAGGGGGGACCTGGGGGGGCTTATGAAGTGGTGGGGAGCTCCCTCCTTGTAATAAACTGAACGAACAAACGAACACTGATACACAGTGTTAGTTTGTTCATCTGATTTTTTCTATTCATTCATTCGTCTGTCTGATGAATGAATAGATGAAATTCCCGTTCGCATGTCCAGGTGTTTCACTGGGCATGTGCGGGAATCTTACAGTCTGTGTAGTGTGGGTAGATGACGTGTCCCACAGGGACTTCACCTACCCACACAAAGATGGCGGCGCCCTGAATATAGATAGGTGCAGAAGATAAAGAATAAAAAAGAGGTAATGTGGGGGGCTTAGGGGCATTTGGGGGTGACTAAGGGGTCGACTGGATGTAGTGGAGGCGGGAGGGGGGTTAAAAAAAAAACGGGATTCGGCATGACAGTGCCGCTTTAACATATGTGCCATGCGATTCAAATTGTTAATTTTTTTCTTTTTTTTTTTTTTAAACTAGTTCTTTTAAATTGGCAGAAGTTTCTGCTTAACTTTCCAATACAAATGGCTTCAAGTCTTTGCAATCTGTGACCTATGAAATCAGGACTGTTAATCAATTAATTGAATGCAATTTATCCTGATTGGATTGATTGTGACATTAATGTTACCTCTGCAATATGCTTATTTTATATAGTAGTTTAAATGCAGTAAAACATTGAGTAATCTAAGCCAGAGAATTTATATAGGACTCACTTTACAACCTTGGATAATTTAAAAATAAAGGACAGCTATTGTAATGGGTAAAGAGAAGAGTTCTAAATTACACATATTTTATTAAATTGAAAACATAAACAATATGATCATCTGCAATAAACAGTAATAAAGCAGTAAGTCCACAAAAATAGAGTAAATGCTGGTGAAAGATCAGTCCACGATATTCTACCAGTTATATTTACTGTGCATGAGTAAATTATATCAGCATTAACTTAGGGGTCACGCCATACTGCGTGTTATCTATACATACAGGTTCTGTGTGACTATCCCTATGTTACACACCTTGGACTGATCTTTCACCAGCATTTACTGTATTTTTTGTGGACTTACTGCTTAACACTATATTTTTTTTAAGTATCTTGCAGACTTATTTTACTTCAGTTATCACAGATTGCCTTCTATATTTGTGAATTTATGATTTGATTGGACTCTTCATTTGTGTATTTTATGCATATAACTTTCTATAACTTTTTATACCATTGTCTACTGTAGCTCCTGGACACATTCTTTCATCTTATTTTTATAAGTGTTACTCGTTGTTATATGTATCTGTAGAGGACCGGTGACCCTCTGTCCAGTTTTTTTTTTTTTAAATTCTTTATTTTTGTGTGGTGGGAAGAAGCCCACCGGTTTTGATGGAAATTTACAAACATTCATTACAAGAAGTTAAAAGTAGTACAAATAATATGAATCAAACAATACAGCAATTAATAATAAACATGAGTCTCTCTTGGTCGGGCATGTTAACATCTCTGGTGCATTCAGTGACAAGTACGGGGAGGAGACCATAGTAACCCCTATATCTGTATATTGCACCAGCCGCTTGAAAAGGCTTAGGGTGTGCGGTGCTCTTTGGCTCTTTAGCGTTCCATTTGGGTTCGAGGGTACCGGTTTGGCTTTGCGGTTTAGCGGCTCTATCGGGCTAAAGATGTACGGTACACTTTAACTCCCCTACTGCTCGTGAGGCCCTTGATTTAGTTCAGGTAATATGTCTTGTCCGCTGGTAGGCTGGACTTAGTACGAGCGGTATGGTATATTAGACTATCCGCTACTTGGGGTTTTAGAGTATTTGGGTTTACTTGTTGGCAGCTTAAGCGGGCCTAGAGCATTCCGTACTGGACTGTGTATCCTGTAGCCAGGAAAGGGAAATTAATTGTTTTGTACGTGTCTGATATAGTTAATACATAAGATCAGGGATATGCTTGTGAGACACAGCCCTGACATGGTGTACATAGTAATTGCACAATTATAAACCTAAGTCGGGTTGAACAATAGCCAGGGTGGGCAATATAACCTAGTGGGGTCATATAGGTAGTGGACATAATAATGGGCTCCCTCTTCCCGGTCTATGTCACTATTTGGGGCCAGGTAAAAGCCCTGCAAAGATGATCAAAGTTTGTCATTTGGTATGCCCGCGGCATCTGGCACTGACATATGCAGTCTTTCTGGGTTTTTATGATAACACAATATTTAAACGTTTTAAGCAATCATATCTAGAGGTATAACAAGTTACGTTGCGATCAGCTCCTCTAAATATGGAACAGGTAAGAACTACATGCTTATACCATGTGCCACAACGATATGCCTCTATGTGACATTGAGGAGTTGGACTAGGCGTCTAACGTGCTGCACAAGTTTTATGTTATGAGACTTTCTCTATATTAAAACTTAAAATGAAGTAAAATGATACAAAAATACCAAAATAGTCGTTGCACACTAGGTGCTGATGGACTCTCTGTGTTAAGCACTTTAAATATGCTGCATTCCTATCATACAGCAATATGGTATCTGAGGATTGGTAGACTGAGAGTTACTGGGACGCTCATATTTAAGGAAAATTAAAAAACGAAAAAACATAAAATCTAGAGTATACGTATATGGCAAGTTGAACCTCCAAATCCATATTTGAAACCTCATATGACTGGGTTAGACAATCAACGGGCCTATGAAGTAATCGTTTTAAGCAATCGTATCTACAGGTACCACAAATTACATTGCTCTCAGCACTTCCAAATATGTAAAAGGTAAGAACAGCAAGCGTATACCATATGCAACAACGATATGCCTCTATGTAACAACGAAGAGTTGGACTAGGCGTTTAACAGGCTATACATTTTTTTATGTTATGAAGCTTTCTCCATGTTTAGACTTAAAATGAAATAAAATGGTACCCATATATTCGCTGCACACTAGATGCTGACGGACTCTCTGTGTTAAGCACTTTGAATGTGCTGCATTTATAACAAACAGCAACATGTTATCTGAGGATTGGAAGACTGAGAGGTACTGAGACGTTCATATTTAAGAAAAATTAAAAAACATATAAAAAGTAAAATAAACGTATATGGCAAGTTGCACCTTTGAAGCCTCAGGTGACTGGGTTAAACAGTCTGAGGGCCTGTTAAGTAAAAATAGATGTGCATGACAAGGTTTTTGGCGTGTGGTATACATTGGTAGTCCCTATGGGCTGTCAAAGACATGTGAGCTGATGTACTAAGACAATGGGTTGATATACTACAACTAGGACTAACACCCACATATATCGCAAGAATACTAGGCAATAAGTCACCCATTTAAGATCGTTTAAGCGTCTTATGTTAAGTGCCTGGAGAGTATCGTGGGTCAGTCCTTTGCCCCTTCAAGTCGGTGGGGGATGCTGCAGGTGCTGTTTGCGCCTCTTCTTTTCCGTCCCGATGCTGCTCTCGTGTGTCTCGCCTGTCCCATCCACGAGCGCTGGTTGGTGCAGCTGTAGGGCCTGTAGCAGACCTGTTGGATCTTCGTCTGCGGATAACGTGAATATAGAGTCTTTATATGGGACCACCAGTGTGCCCGTTGCTCCCCAGCGATACCTGATGCCTTTGTCCCTCAATTGGCGGGTGATCGGCGTGAATTTTCTTCCGCTCCAGCAGGGTTGTGAATGGGAGGTCTGCGTAGACTTTCACGTGGTGGTTGTCTACGGCGACGGTAAGATTCCTCCTGGAGTAGGCCATCAGCGCCGCTTTTACCGTGATATCACGGGTGATGGCGATGATGTCTCTAGATGCGTCTGCTGGGGCTGTCGGGGCTTTCCTGATTCTGAACGCTGCCATTATCGGTTTTGCGTCTCCGTCTTGGTTTGCCCCCATTGTCTCTGCCACTTTGTTCGCGTAGTGCAATAAGGCCTCTGGGCCTATGTCTTCAGGGGCTCCGCGTATGCGGACATTTCTCTTGCGGTGTCGTGTTTCTATTGCCGTTACCGCTTGGGTGAGTCTCCGGAGTTGGAGCGTTAGTGTGTCCGTTTGCTTACTGGTATCATGCAATAGGGCATCTCTTGTGCCTTCTCGGGTTTCCACGGCATCTAGGCGCCCCTTTACGTCAGCCACCTCCTTCCTCACCCCGGCCAAGTCGGCCTTCCACATCTCCCGTAGGTCCAGGAGTAGTTTCTTGATGTCGCCCTTTGTAGAAGGCGAGTCGTCCGAGTCTGACGTCTCCGACCCGTATATTGCGGCGGTTGGGATTGCGGCCTGGCAGTTCTCCTCCTCCATAGAGGATTCTGAGTCGCTGACACTTCGGGGCCTTCCCGGCGCCATTTTGGGAGGCTGTTGCAGCCTTTCAAATGATCACCTGATGTCCGGTTGGTAGGAGCTCTCCAGGCGGGCAGGTTTCTTATTTTTCTTTCCCATCTCTGTGCAGGGGGTCTTAGTGCTTTGAGCTGCTGGGTTCTCGGGTCTCAGTTCTGCGTTTTGTTAGTATATTAGGCTGATTTTAGGTTGATCCTCTGTCCAATTTTAGAGCTGCTCTGTTTTAAATTATTTTCTATCTATTTTCCCTACTCTACTCCCTCTGATACTTAGCTCCACTACATTTACTTGTGTTTGCGTACAACGCTTCTATTTGTATTTTGTGCTATATCTTTGCCACTGGATTTTTAAAATCTGCTGTATGTTTAAATGTTGTGTTATGGTCTGCATATAACTGGAAAAGTTGTCTTAAAAAGTAAGTATCTTTTTAAAATGTACTGTTTTGTTGTATAGAATGACAAATGACTAGAATGAGGTTTTGCACATAAGGCCAGATAAACTTTTCTCTTCAGGGCATGAGCGACTGCCAACAATCTGTCCAAACTACTTTAATCTGTTTCTTTACCTCCATTCCCATCCCAGTTTTAACATTTGATTTAACTCGGCCCGGAAATGTTTTGACACCTATCTTAAGCAGCTGAATAATACTGCCCTTTTGCGTGATCTAACCATTGTTTTAAGATGTAACCTCACTCAAACAATGAATAGGTAAAATAACACCTCATATGGAGTGTTTGTTTTTCCAATTTTGTTATAGAAAAAAAAAATGTCTTTCAGGATTAGTGAGAGGGCTAAACAAGCATGCGTTTTGCATAATGCCACAGAGAAAGTAGGCTGTTAAATGTTTCTTCATGATACTGCAAAGAAGGAAAACAATTGAACATGACCATTTTCAAATGGTTCGTCGCCATTATAGCATATATTTTGTCAGATATATTTAAAAAAAACTAAGGGTTTATCCACTAAGCCGGACATTGCATTGAATTTAAACCGAATTGTCGTATTAGATATATTAGCTTGAATTTTACAATTCTGTTTACAATTCACTGTTTAGTGAAAAAAAGACTTAAGAAGGAATTAGCAAACACTTACTTGCCAATTCCATTTCTATAACCATGTTAATATTTGATCACCGTTTTGTTGGCATAACTGTTATTTTTTTTTACAGTGTCTATATTTTAACTAATATTGGTTTTCATAGGTTGGAATTAAATGTAGTGTTAATAAATAAATCAGATTTTCGGTAATATATACCTAGAAATGTCAAACAAATCTGTTTTGGATAAGAATATGAGAGAGGATTATTACTTCATTACTTCATTACTTTATATTCATAAATAACACAGTGACCAACAGACCTGTGTAAAAAAACAAAAACAAAACAACATAACTTTTATTTTGAATATCTGAATGAAAGTCCATACACATGAACACCAAATGTGTAGATGAAAGCCATGGAGCAGCTGCCCCACAAAATCCTAAAGGTTTCTACAAATATCGTAACCACTAACTACAGCCCTCTGTAATGGTTAGAATACCAAGAGTATACCGTTACCATGAGACAAACGGCTTTGCTATGGTTTGTCCTCTTTACTGGGTACTGGGACTCCTCTGAAGCCCATAATGCATATTCACCAGTCATTCACTGGCTGACAGCATCCCCTGGGTCCTCTCAACTAATAAAATGACACTGTGCAAAGAGTAAAAAGCATCAAATTGACATTTGCCATCTCTGAACTCTTGTTCCAGGCTGGTTAATTATGTACTTCATATCACTTCATGTTCATAATTGGTCATGATGCTTTGAATAAACCTTTCAAGGGACACTCTAAGCACCAAAACAACTTTTGCTTAAACGGATGCCGCAGGCACTGTAACCTTTTCATCTGGTTGAAGTAGTTATAGCTTCTGGTGTCCCCTGGCACTGTCCTTGCATTCAGAAATAAACACTTTTTAATGCTGTAATGCTAAATGAGAGTCCCATCTCCTCTCTGCTGCTTTGGCTAATGATCACATTCATTGCTGGTATGAATTGGTATAGCTAGAAAAAAGTGTGTAGTCTCTGCCTTAGCCTCCAGAAGGGGCTGGGTTGAGGGTAGCAAGAGGCCCTTATTTAGTGTTAATATGCTTAACAACTGTTTAATAAACGCTGAATGGAGGGACAATGCAGGGTACTCCAGGCACAATAACCGATTCAACAAAGTGACTTTGTGTGTAGATCATGCGTCTGCAGTCTCACTGCACATTTCTCAGCCACTTAATGGACACTGTGGCGAAAGTGAACTTGCCACTGGTTTTTGGAGGGGCCTGTTTGCTTGCCTCCTACCCTGTGACTATGGGCCCTGCAATATACCTTGCCCAATACACTTTAAAAGGCTCCATTCATGTAATGTAAGTACTTTTGTTATCCATAAAGAGAGACTGACCGTTGGCCCTAATTCCCTGGAACTGTTTTGGGCATAGGACTATGTGCACGGTCGGTCAAAACTATGACTTCCAGGAAATTCCCGAACTCCTGAACCGATCTGGGTGATTTTTGGATATGTTCTTCACCCAGATCGGGGCTATCAGGGGATGTGACGTGATGTTTATGAGGATATGTTGTGTTTTGGGGTACTTATTGGACTTTAAAAAATTAAAAAAAAAAAAAAACAATTCTGCCTGTGGATAATTAAGTTAATGCTATCTGCCTTAATTATATCAGAAGCAGAAGGGAGGGATTATGTACTGTATGTGGGAGTGTCATTCATTGTCACATTGTTTTGATTGGATTGTATATTTTGTGTCCTGTGCCCAACAATGTCCACTTGAGCGTCAACCTTTTTGGGAAAATTGTATAAAAGGCCAGTGTGTCCCATTAAACCTTGAGTTCCTGTTTTACCCTCAACATAGTCTCGTCTCATGTGTGGGGGAAAAGACTGCATCTACCCTGGGGATTGCTATATCACTATACTCCCCAGGGATTATAATCACTAAGCTCTTTTAAGAGCTGTTCCTGCTTGACTCTCTGGAGGATGAGGTTCATTCACTGGAACCTGGAGCCTTGTCGTAGGTCCAGGGTGGGTAGGAGATGGCGAGTTCCCAGCCAAGCTGTAACGCTGGACGTGGGGACTGCGGTGCTGATGGTGTCTGGTGGAGTCCTCGGAGAGCACTAGGAGCATCCATCGGCGAAGGTACCCAACCAGGGTACAGGAAGCTCCATTAAAGACACTCTAAGCACCAAAACAACTTTAGTTAACTGGAGCAGTTTTAGTTTATAAATAATGACAGTTACTGCTCAATTCACTGTCATTTAGAAGTTACATCACATACCGATGTGCCTGTTGAGGTGTCAACTCGTGGGTGTAAGACTATGTTAAAGTACCCTCAATAATAGACAGCCCTCCGTTAAAGCCATTAAGGTCTTAAACGTAGCCCTAAGAAACCTGCTTTGTTGTGAGTTAGGTGCGTAAATGTTGGCAAAAGTGTATTTCTGGCCTAGTACCTCCCCTTTTATGAAGACGTATCGCCCCTCCTGCCCTACCAAGGTTGCGCCATGCAGATACGGGATTGACTTGTGAATGAGGATAGCCGTACCTCTGGATTTGCCGCTAGGGTTGTTCCCATAAAAGCCCATCGAGGAAATGTGATTGTTCAATTTCAGGGCAGAGCCCTCCCTAAAGTGTGTTTCTTGGACATACACTACGTGAGCTCGCTGAGCCTTAATATCCCTCAATGCAAGCAAGCGTTTCTCAGGTGTATTCAGTCCCTTGGCATTGAGAGACATCAGTCTCATCTCAGATGTTTAGGCAGGAAGGAGGATGAGGGGCCTGCCATGGCTATCCATGAGCTGTTGGGGGACTAAGCTAAGTAATGCTAAGCTGACCCGGGTCGCCGGCTAAGCTCAGTCGAGAGTTTTAAGAAGTTAGGTATACCACTGGGTGTGCTAGCGATAACGATTAAAGGATATAAGAAGAGTACTATCTCGGGAACCTGAGTCTGTCAAAGTGCGTGGACAGGCAAGTGCGATGAGAGCGTAAAGCGTAAGATTGGTATGAGTGACCGATTGTCATTGACCGATGAGTCAAGGTTCCCACCCAGTCCAGCTGCGTCCGAGAAACCCCTCCTCTCTAATGCAATTTGTCACTAAAACCACCCCCTGTGGTGGAGGAGGAAGGGGGGGGGGGGGGGAGTAGTATGCTCTAGGTGTCGTGCAATAGTCGGAAAAAGGCTTTGCAATAGAGAAGCATCTCTTGTCAACTCTAGTGCCTCGGTAAAAGAACCTATGGAGAGTTGTAATAAATCCAAATCCAATTTTTATTTATGAGAGCATCAGGGGCAGGATGCACATCCGTGCGTCCCAGGTGGCTCTAGCAGTTGGTAAAGTCAAACGATGCTGTGTTGCACCTAGATAGGGTTTGGCTCAGAACATTCAAAGCAAAAATACCAGTTTTGGAGGCTCAACATTAACAGTTGAGCTCCCAGATGAGTGCTCCAGACGATTTTGAGCTACAAACCGCCTCGATTTTGAGCTACACTGCAAACATAGCCTGCTGTTACGGTAATATAACAATAGTCAGGGTGGAGAATAAAAAAAAAAAAAATGCAGTATTAAGGTATTTGGAAAGCAAGGGAAAGAGGGTATACAGACAGCCAGGGAATAATGAAAGTATTTAGAAAATTGGGCAGACTAGATGGGCCGAATCGTTCTTATCTGCCTTCATATTCTATGTTACCAAGCGGGCTTAAGAAAGCGAGGACACAAGAAGGGAGAAGGAGGGAGGGAAGGATAGTGAGGGGAGCTGGCACCAGGGACTCCGTGCTCCACAGATCCAGCCTACCGCATAAGCAGTTTATGAAGGGTGAATGCAGAGATGCAGGCCACGGCTGTTTAGTGCTGCTTCAGGGCCGTCCATCCTGTGGGCCTGGTTTTAAGAATGGAATCCAGGGCAGCGTGCACACCCACAGTACGTATAGGGGCGAAAGTGAAATTAAAAATGTTCGTAGCCGCTAGAGTTCCGGGGAGTACTGGGTGCAGGGAGATCAAACGTAGGAGCATACTTAATTAATAGTTTGTTTTTTTTCTCGTTTTTTTTAATTTTTTTTATTTTTTTAAACATGATTTATCAACTTTGTTCAATGTGTACAAAGGTAATAAAAAAATTAAGCGCGAGTTCAGACATTAAAAAGCACATAAAGAGTCCAATGAATTGTCCACAATTATTCAACTCCACACACAGAAATTCTGATTTACAATGTAATGTACAAAAGGAAATGACTTTTCTGATTGATTAAATCTTTTGCGCTGCCAAAAAAAAGTATTGAAAACTTAAAAATAATTATGGCAGAAAAAAAAAAATGGTTAAGAAAATAAAAGAATGAATAAATAGGTGCAAAACTTTGATACATCTTCCCTCACTGATTGCAGGAGACACCTCTTTTCCAGGCTAGATTTCTAACAATTGTGTTGTCTGTGCTAATGATGCTTTTCATGGTTGTATGTTGTACATTATTCCCTGTAAAGAAGAATACATTTATAGTTTTATATATATTTGAAGTAAAATAATTTAAGGTAGTTAAATATTTCATGAAATGCTGGCATTATATATTTAATGAAATACTTTTATTTGTTGCTATCAAATTTGGAGAAAAAAGAAAGTGTGTTATGTATTTGAAACACGTAACTGCTTTGATTAAACAGTACCACCTTTGCATTTAGATATATTCCATAAAGTATTTAATACGACTACATATTGCTTAAACACAAAAGTCAATGTTGAAATCCCAAAATATATGCAGTGTGATCAAGCCTGGATTAAAAGCATCTGTGTGCTTGTCAATAAAGAATTGTGATGAGTTCAGTGGTATCATATTGAAGGTGTATTAATACGCAGGATGCTATTGTGCCATCAGCTGATTGTTTAGAATGTAAATTAATCTGCTGATGGATCCAGTGACTGATGGCTTAAATTCCAATTAATCAATTGCTTCATCAGTTTCTTAATTCAGATCAAATATCTCTTGAGTGCGCATAGTTCTTTCCATGGTATTAAGAGAAATTAATGCTTAAGAACTTTTCATCAATCTCTTATAAATGCCAATATGTTTTTCACTGCTGTCCTAAGTGATGACATTATAGCTTAAATGTTTGAGATGTATTTCAGTTATTTTTGGCTATGAAACCTTAGTGGCTATGAAACACCAACTACTTGGCTTCTGAAAGAGGTAAATGAAACTGTTTCCCTCAGCTACGTCATCTCGTTTCATTGTTACTGTTCATTTCTCATCCACTTAAAATTTTCATGCATGGTCATTTAAATGATTTAAAAATGAAGTTACTGGTATTTGATATACAAAGTCGGTGTCTATATTGCCTTTGTTAACTGGAATCTTGTATGGCGTCTCACTATTTATCTGGGGCTGCTACTCTTACAAGGCAATTTCTAACAATTTTATGACAGGTTAACATGCCCCCTTGCTCAAAAGCACATCAATTAATTTATCAACACATGACATGGACTCTTCTGTGTGACACTCATACCAGCTGATCTTAATTTGATTGCCATTAAAACCATCGTTTCCTGACACCTCTTGTCAATTATACAAAATAAAATCAAGTATTCATAAGTAGTCTGTAATAGGATATAGGCAGATAGATTTAATAATTCAGTTTTGCTGTGGCTTAACTGGCAGTGGTTGTTGCTAATGCCTTTGTAAAACATTTATTTGAAACACGTTTTTAAAGAGCGAGTTTGTACAATTTCCTATAATTTTTGCCTTTTCTCTAGTTAGATTTTCAAGAAGCAATAAATAGGAGAGAGAATAATATTTATATTTTATTTGTTATGTAATTAAAAAAAAAATATATATATATATATATATATATATACTTTTTTCTAACTTTTTGAGCATTGCTATAATTAAAAAAAGCTAGATCTTATATAGAGGTAATATTTGAAGTTTTATTATTCTAGATCTGTAAATTGTATATCGTAAGTACTGCTAAGTGTATAAAAGAATTAACAGTTCAGAAAACAAAATTAACTTTTTTAATTCTTATTTAAATTATATGTTTCTGTTCTACCATAAATATATATATTTTTTTTTTATTTATTTTTTTTTTACTTTTTCGTTTTATTCTTTTTACAGAATTGAACATTGGTAAAGCGAGATTACAAGTGTGGTATTCTACAGTCATAGACAGTACAGTATTAAACAATACAGTATTTTACAGAATATCAGATACATATGTAGGCTTGAGATGAGTAGTCAACACCTCTTAATGAAGTTGTCATAGGGACTTAAGTGGCGCGTTACGCTGCCAAACATTGAAAAAACCTTGTTACAACACAAAAGTGGTATAAGTATTACAATACAATACATATTATAGATTAGACATCGTATAGTGGACTATATAGATCGTCTTAATCAAGAAGGTAAGTTCCTGTGATCGTTTGGAGGACCAAGTCTCATGGGATTGTGTAGCTTATGTATATGCTAAGGAGATGGAAGGGGATAAGAGCAGATTGGAAGTAGGGTTACGACTATGTCTTTAGGGGGGAGATGAGTCAAACTGTCTAGTTTGCTCGCTCGCCTCAGACACTTTCCTCTCTAATAGTGCGTGAAGTTTGGACACTTGACATGGGGTAGGGTACTGGGAGTAGTAGGTATCTAGGACGGAGAAGGTTTTTTGTTTGTGAAAATGGACCATGGCTCCCAAATGGTCTCAAATTGTCCCCTTTTCCCTTGCTTTGCTAGTGTAATTTCTTCCATTAAATTAATGGATTCTACTCTCGATATCCATTCTCTAATTGAGGGCGGAGTAGGCTGGTTCCAGTACTTAGGTATCAGCTGTGAGGCTGCCATAGCAAAGTGACAGAACAATGCCGTCTCCTGTTTCGTGAATTCTTGTGGGGGTAGGAGAAAAATGTATTGGTCTGGAGTGCATGAGAAGGATTTGTGGAATATCATCTGAATTATCGAGTGTATCCTATTCCAGTACTTGGAGATTATTGGGCATTGCCACCATATAAGAGTGTGGTGAGCGTTTGGGTTGTTGCATCTCCAGCATATGTCCGGTGATGTGCTGTAAAATCGGTGGAGTTTAGTGGGCGTATTATGCCACCGGGTTATACGTTTAAAATTGCATTCCTAGCGTGAACTGAGACAGAGGATTTATGAGTAGTGATGAAAACGTTTCGCCACTGTTGTTTGGTAAAATTGATTTTCAGTTTGTCTGTCCACTTCAGTGTGTAGCTAGGGAGGGTTTGTGGGAATGTATCTCTGAGTATAGAGTGTAGAGAGGAAAGGATTTTTTTCTTGGGCGGTTGTGAAGTGCATATAAGCTCAATTCGGTGAGAAGTCTGTCTCCTTTTGGGAGTAATGCCTGGGTTTTGATGAAGTGTTTCATCTGATTGTAGAAGAAAAGTTTGACCCCGTGTGAGTTTTAGATGAGGTAAGTTCTTGTAAAGGCTTTAGGTTGCCTTCGCTAATGGCATCCATCAATTTCAAGAACTAGCCATCGTATTGAATGCCGAATTGTTTCCCTGATGTTCCTAGGTGTAGATGAGGGTTAAGAGTTAAGGGGTATAGAGGTTATGGGTAAGGTGATATATCTGATTTTGCCCTCAATTTAAACCAGATGTTCAATGTCACGGAGATTGTAGGGTGTTTATTTGTTTGGCTTGTGTGTTGGATGGCTTGGTGAAGCCAGGGTTAGGTACTTAGCGGAGAATTTACAAAGTCATTTTCTAAGTTGACCCACTGTTGGGTATCAGAGGTCTTTGTCCATTCGTAGATTCTTTGTAAGTGTATCGCTTTGTGGTAAGTGTCTAAGTCCGGGAGATTCAGTCCCCCTTGGTCTTGTTGTCTAATTAGTGTTTGGTAGGCTAGGCGGGAGGGTGTGTGAACCCATATGTATTTCAGGAACAGTGATCTAATCGTGTTGAAGAATTTAATAGGGATTTTGACCGGCACCGTCTGCAGAAGGTACAGTATGCGAGGCAAGACGTTCATTTTAATTATGTTAATGCGGCATATCCAACCAAAGCATGTTTTGTGCCATCTATGTAGGTCTTTAGTGATGGAGTCTACTAGTGGGAGAAAATTGGTCGCATATATTGACGTTAGATTATTCGGGATGTGGATTCCCAAGTATTTAATCGACTTGGCGGCCCAGTTGAAAGTAAAGTCAGAGCGAAGTTGGGTGTTTAAGGTGTACATTGTAAAAACTGGCATTAAGTCGCATTTTGTTAAATTAGCTTGGAAATATGAGAGTTTACCATATGCCTCCATTTCTGATATGATGATGGGGATAGTTGTGAGTGGACTCGATACACTAAAGAGGAGATCTGCAAAGGCTGTGATTTTATAGTTCTGTCTTAAGATTTGGAGTCCTTGTATGAGTTCATTATCTCTAATGCGCTGGAGGAAGGGTTCTAAAACCAATATAAATAGTAGTGGCGAAAGGGGACATCCCTGCCTTGTGCCGTTTGAGATGTTAACCGGATCAGATAGTTGGCCGTTTATTCTCAGTCTCGCTGTTGGTTTCGAGTATATCGCTTCTAGCCACTCCAACCACCTAGTGCCAAAGTTTAAAAATCTCATTGTAAGTTTTAGAAGTGTCTAATTGACTCTATCAAATGCCTTTTCAGCGTCATTAGCCAACAAGGTGCTCTGGATCTTATGTGTTTGGGCCCAGTGGATAAGATTAATGACTTTGGTGGTGTTATTTTTAGCTTCCCTACCTATGACGAAGCCCGCCTAATCTTGATGTATAAGGCCCGGCATGAATGGCTTAAGTCTAGTGGCCATTATCTTTGTGAGTATCTTCAAATCAATGTTTATGAGTGAAATAGGCCTATAGTTCCCGCACATAGTAGTATCTTTTCCTGGTTTTGGGATTAATGTAATGGTAGCTTCAAGGGCCAAGGTCAGAATGAGAGAGGAGATATTACTAGTATTGTATGCGTCTATGAACGGTTGGGCTAGGATGTGTGAAAATTCTTTGTAATATTTCCCGGTGTATCCATCAGGACCAGGGCTTTTCCCCAGGGGTAGTGATTTGACTGTGTTGTGGAATTCTTTGAGAGTCATTGGACTATCAAGAAAAGCTGCTTCGTTTGGGGGAATAGTGTGTTTAACCCTTGGCTTTAGAAACTCTAATATGTTTTCGGCTGAGGGTTTAGTGTTCGTCAGGTTATATAACTGTGAGTAAAATTTATGGAAAGCCTCAAGTATGTCTGGCATATGGCACGTTAGAGTTCCATCTTCTTTCTTGAGTTCGGAAATGAAAGACGATTGTCTTTCTTGTTGTATAGACTTCGCCAGGAGTCTACCAGCCTTACCCCCTTGTGTGTAGTACGTATTTTTGGTTAGAGATAGCTTGCGTTTAGCGTGCAGATGTAAAATGGACGTCAGTTCTGTTCTCTTATGTAAGATGAGTTTGTATTCTTCTAAAGATGGTTTGGTGTGATGCTTACTTTCCATATTTTTAATTTCCTTGGTGAGTTGGGCTACTTTCTGTTCCCTGCTCTTTTTCAGGGCTGCCGCTGATTTGATTAATTCCCCCCTAATCACTGCCTTATGGGCTTCCCATGTCATGATAGGTGTTGTGTCCGGGTTTGTATTTTCTTTAAAATAGTGAGAGTCTGTCTCCCGTATCTTGGCCAGGGTACCCCTGTCATTGAGTATCAGATCGTTCAATTTCCATTGTGTAAATTGAGTGGGTAGGGTCGGAATAGAGAGAGTCAATGTCAACGGGGCATGGTCTGACCAAGTGATCGGACCGGAGCTTGCTGAGTGTATCAGGAGGAAAAACCTATGTTGCAGTAGGAACGTGTCTATCCTTGAATATGTACCTGAGGCTGTAGAGTAAAAGGAGTAGTCTTTTTTTGTGGGGTGAATAGCCCTCCAACCATCATAGAGCCTAGCTTCGTATAGTGTGTTTTTCATGAGTGTCCGTTTTTGTGATTGGTAGATTTGTGAAGTGGAGGTGGTTTCTAAGAGTCCGTCAAGTGCTGTGTTAAGGTCGCCCCCCACAATGAGTATCCCCTCTTGGAAGGAGGAGAGTTTTTGTAAAATCTTTTTAAGGGAGTGGTTCTGTTTCTTGTTTGGTAAATAAATTTGCTAGAGTGATCTGGGTGTTCCCAATATTTCCTTTAACGAAGACAAATCTACCTGAGTCGTCTACCTGTTGTTCTTGAAATGTGAATTGTGTGTTGTCCGATAAGAATCGCTACGCCCCTAGCTTTAGCCTCGGTGTAGTGACTGAAGTAACCATGAGGGTAATCTTTGTTTCGCAGATTAGGGGGAGAATTTTTCCGAAAGTGTGTTTCCTGTAGAAACACGATATTAGCTTTATATCTCTTGAAATCTGCGAGGGCCATCGACCTTTTTTCAGGAGTATTTAAGCCCTTCGCGTTTTGTGTATGAATGATTATGTCGGTCATATTAAGAGCTGTAATGGCTGGAGTGGTTTAGTTATGAATAGTTGGGCCACCAGAGTGTTCGCAGAGGTTCTTAGGCAGTCTGTGTTTGTAGCACTTACTATTTTACTTTGGGGTTGGTGTCGGTACGTAATGGGAGGTAATCTGTGTGTCGCCTCAACGTTTGTTTGTGGAGACTGATTAGGTTGGTCACTCTTAAAATTCTATGGTCACCTTGAGTGTGTAAGTTTGGGAATTCTCTATGTGAGGTTTGCTGCTATCAGTCTAATGACTGTGTTTATCTCAGTTGTATCAACAGGTGGCTTGTTCCGTAATTCTTGAGATCTTGGTCCTTCAATACTTGGATTACCACTTTTGAAATTATGCAATATGCAACTTAGAAACTTAGAAAACAAATAGGCAATAAAACAGTAGAATAAGCGAACTGTATGAAAAAGACAATATATCATAGAAATATATTTTTGTCAGGATGAGATTTGTCTCTCAGATTCAGGAAATTATACCTTATCTTGTTGGATTCAGGTGTATCAGTATGTCTCGCTGATTATGATCAGGGTAAAACCAGAGTCCTGGTTGTGGTTGGGGAGAAGGTAAGGGGGAGGAAAAGGAATGGGTAAGGGGGGGGGGAGGATCAGTCTCGACGCTAGAGAGAGAACCAAAGGATAATTGGGGTCGCGGACTTGCGCATAGGCCTGGGACCCAAAATTACAATCCTATCGTTTAGACTGTCTTAGTGGAGAAATACGTTTCTGAGAGTTTACTCTCAATTAGGGTAAATTGGCGTGGCAACATAAGTCCCTCATGGGAGTATTAACTGGTTTCCGATATCAACGGTAGAAGCGGTTTCGGCGGAGCGCCAGTGAAATAGGGTTCTGTTAGGTGTAGGAAGACTGTGTGTGTCTCTTATTATTATAGGGATATATATATAAATATATATATGTTAAAAGGCCTGAACTTGTGGAGGCCTGAATTTGTGGGAGGAGTAAGTCCCCTACTTAAACTCCCAGCCCCTACTCACCTCTGCCTTTCAGCTGATTGTTTTGTCCCCATAGCAACCAGCACTTCCTGTCCAGCTTCCCTCCAGAATTTTTTCCTGTTTCCAGCAGTCAGACGTCCTGACCAGTCCTCTGTCCGTTTGAGGCCTTCCACTCGGTTCCCGGTCAAGGTACCCGGTTTCCGGTCACGAGACCGGCACGTTCACGTAAGTTAGGCGTAGGAAATAGCACCCCGCTATTTCCCGCCGTTCGGGCCTAAAAACGTAGGGGTAGGCTCCCTCTATCATATTCGTACAAATACACGCTTTTTTAACCGATTTCAGTGTTCACGCCAAAACAGACGAACGCTCGGCACTTTATCACTGCTTTTACATATTCGTACGGAAACTACCTAATCTATTATTATTTATATACACAGTAATATTATTACGGGCATTCTCTTATTTCCGTTTGGTCACCCAGGACCAATCTATTTCGTACGATTAAAACACAAACACCTTGCTCTAAATCCATATTCGGCTAGTTCTTATTCAAATAGGCTACAGTATGCACTAAGTTCTATTTCACGAATTCTACTTTTCTTTACGTATATTCCCTGTTCGGTCATATTGCTACTGATACCTTTTTTTTGTCAGTTTGGGGATATAATTAGCTTGTTTAAAAATCTGCCTTGTGATTTTCTTTCTATGTTAACCAGTTAATTTGTTTTACTACTTTTTAAAATATCCACGTCTATCATAAACGTACGGTTTCTATACACTGTGGCAGGATGGCCAGGCTCTTCACAAACTTCAAATGCAACAGTCAGGATAAAATAGTACTGCAGTTTATTGTCACTTTCCACAATATATACAAGGTTGTGCTCTCCCACAAAATAAAACAAAAAGAAAATAAATCCTACTCCAACTTGGAGACTTACTAAACAGTATTACTAACTATCCAACTGGCCAGCTAATCTAGTTCCCAGTTTTAAACAAAATGAAATACAGCACTTTAAGCAGGTTTCACACAGTACCTTTGTCTCAGGCTTAACTGCCTCCTCTCTCCCAGCTGTTAGACTCTCTGATGTCTTCAGAGGCTAACCTTTTAAAACCCTAGTGCTGGTTAATTACATTCACCTGGTATATAACATTCAAGGGGTGACTCCCGCCAATTAACCCCATCATGCTGGGAATAGAGGGCACTCCAATCTATTACTAACATAGAAAGCCTCTCCGACCTTGCCACAACACATATTTACCTATTAAACACTTCATTTTGTCACATATACTAATAAATACTGTTTATAAACACAATATCCGGCACATAAACGTCTGTACTATTCATTTTCCATATAATCACGCTGTCACATATTTTTGGCTTTACAGACTGCATCGGTTTCTCGCTTTTTCTGAGCTAAAGTTGTTTATTTCAAGGTCTTTTATTACAGGAACAGGTATTGTATTTTATCACTTTGCATTATAAAGCCATAGGCCTAAAATGTTTACATATTGGGTTTTATTACTTACCTCCACACCTGTCGTTAACTATGGAATTTTTCTTCGGTTAACCCTTAGCTCCAGTATTATTCTAGGCTTCCCCCGGTTCTACACAGTTAAACCGTTTCGCATAACGTAATTTCTTTATGTCAAACCAAGGTATAGTTCACAACTCGTTTGTTACTACACCTCATATAAAACCTATCACGGTCTCAAGTTCATTACTACTTTTCCACAGGCTTACGCCCACGGTACGTTAATTCTTTACTATTATTTCTACTCAGACATACGATCATACAGCCATCAGGCTCCGGTAAACACCAAAACCTGACCCGGTACTCAGCCATACCTTCAGGTACTTACGTCTATACCCAAATACGTCCAATCGTCACCCCAAGGCCTCATCCAGCCTTCTCACAAATATCTATTTCAGCCCAGTCACACACTTAAACCTTCCAGATCCCTCAATGCAGGATCTCACGTTGCGCCCCTAACAAACAACCTACTCCCAATTCAAATCATACGCCATCACGATACGCATAAATACGTCAACATCTGTCTTAAAGCCTCAGGACTCTTCCTCAAGGACAGCATAAGACGAGACTTACCACACTTATTACCACCAGAAGGTTCCAGATACCATTCGCAAGAAGTCAAGGTTAGTATCTACACAACATTCCAGTCCTCTCACCTTATCCTTAAATATACAATCGAACTGGCTACAGGGTCTAGGCTAATGCCTTAGCGCACCCTATCAGAAAACCCGTCCCAGCGAGGCCTTCCATCCCCCCCACCTCAACACGGAGGTACGGCCCCACGCCCAAATCATAGTTACAAGCCTCGCATGCCCTACTACAGGGCGCTAGTCAGGGCCTCACCTGTCACGGCCACACGTTTTGATTTCTCTCTACTGTCACCGAGAGGCCAACATCCCGCCACCACGGCTGTGGCAACTACGTCATAAGCCAAATCATAGGTAGAGCCTCTCACCGCCACTTGGCATTAGCAGGGCCTCACCTATCCAAACATTCAACAGTTAAGTTTTTCGCTTTGGCATCTAGCATTACAGTCCAGTTCTTCCATATACACCACCCCACATACCCCGCCTACTTACCTTACGCCCCTTCTAATATATCTTTCACATAATCATTCCTTTTAGAATGTCCCAAGAACCTATTCCAACCAAAGAATTGACAGAAGAAACTCCATTCACGCCTACCAGACCCGGGTCTCCAGGCGAATCACTCACTCTTTCAACCCCCACGTCCTCGAGAGCATGGACTATTCCCAAAATTACGGCCGAGCTTAGGCTCAGGGGAATCCCCTTTCCGGCCACAGCTAGGAAGGCTGAACTTTATAGGCTACTTACTCACCAAGCCCCCGAGCCCAGGCCAGGGACTAGCTCTCAAGGACAACCACCAAGCAACAGCACGGCCACCCAGGATACCCAGGCAGAGATCTTGGCCAATCTACAGACCCTCAATAGCAGGCTATCTAAGGTGGAAAGCGCCATCTTCTCCCCAGGTACTACCACGGTAGTCCCAGTCGCTTTCAAGGCTGTACCTACTATACCAACATGCCCTCCTATACTCCCCCCTCCAGCACCGGGCACAGCCATTACACCATTTGAGTCACCAGCACACTCCGTCCCTGACTCTATCAGGAAAGATATCCTAGACGGGAAGGATGTGTGTCTGGTGTCCTTGCTCATAGCCTCACAGGATGTACTTGAGAACAAGGCATTCAATTACGGTGATATCTCTGTGGTGCTCAAGACAAGGGATCCCAGGCTTAATCATCTGGTGGATTATCTCACCACAGGGTTCACTAAAGGGTTTCTCACGGGTATTGTAGCCATTCCCCCAGGTACACTAGAATGCCCTAATCTCCAGTCAGCACGTTTAGACCCAGTCTCCATAGACACTCTCATTGCCTCTGAAATCACCAACGGTTTCATGATCGGCCTCTTCACCATTCTCCTCCTGGCGCACTAACCCCATTGGTATTGCTATTCACAAATATTCCAAAAAAAACAACAACAAAAAAAACACGTCTAATTATTGATTTATCGGCACCGCACTCCTCTTTTGTTCCAAGCATAAACGCACTCATTCCAGCAGACAAATTCTCACTTCAGTACGTAACCATCGACGACGCCATACAGTCCATCATATCATCTGGTAATCGACCCTGGCTTAACAAAACAGACATCACAAACGCGTTTAAATTACTACCCATGCACCCCTCACTCTGGCACTTACACGGTGTTAAATGGTGAGGGAAATATTACTTCTCTACACGACTCACTTTCGGTTCTCGAAGCAGCCCCAAACTGTTCGACATTTTCGCAGTCACTATGCTGGCTGCTTCTGAACGTCACCAGGTGTCACTCCGTTATCCACTACCTCGACGACTTTTTACTAATAGAGCCAGGGTCACCTTCACCCACAGCAATCAGAAGCACTACTGCACTATTTTCCACACTTGGAGTCCCTTTGTCCACAGCCAAAACTATAGGCCCCACAACTAAATTGACCTTTCTGGGGATAGAACTGGACTCGGTTAACCTCAGAGCTAGCCTCCCCCACGACAAACTGTCACGTTTGAGAGGGGAGATGACTTGTTCCTGCGGAATGATGTTTGCACTAGAAAATAACTTCAGTCCCTTCTCGGATCCCTGAACTTTGCGATGCGCATCATTCCGCAGGGAAGGTTTTTCATATCCAGACTCCTTTGCCTGCTGCACGGAGTTCCGGACTCTGGCACAGTTTCTTTGGACCCCCACGCCAAGGCTGACTTAGCTATGTGGGGGAAGTTTTTGAAGGACTGGAATGGAATCTCCATGTTTATTCCCCCTCTCTCCACCTCTTCACCCATCATCCACGCAGCAGCCAATACCGGTTTTGCAGCCATTTTTGGGAACCACTGGTTCAGGGGCCATTGGCCCACTGATTCGGATGCCTTGCCAGGATTCAGAGAGACCTCAGCACTATTTGAAATTCATCCCATTGTGGCGGCCGCACACACCTGGGGTCATCTCTGGTCTGGCAAGGCAGTCAAATGCTACTCTGATAACTCGGCAGCTTGCGAAATCGTGAACAAAGGGCGATCATCTTCCCTGACCATCATGCGGCTGATTCGCAAGCTGACCTGGTTGGCAGCATCCGGCCAGTTTCACTTAGTTTGTTTTCACATCCCGGGTATTCACAACCCGGCCGCTGACGCTCTTTCTCGTTCTCAATTTCAGGCATCACCTACAACCATCCAGGACACCACGGTTCCACGATCTAATCCTGGATTAAGCACACTCTTGAACCACGCTAGAGCACTCACTCACCAAGCATTATCACCAAACACGGCTATCACTTACAATAGGGCTCTTAATATATTTAATAAATTCACAGCAGAGTTCGGTTTACAAGGTGACTTCTCTATTCAAACCATGGTGGCTTTTGCCTCTTTTTTCCACCTACACCTTACACTATCTCACAACACCATTAAACTATATCTCACGGGGGTCCAGCACCACAGCCTCACCTTTTTTTCCTAACAACACACCTTTCCTGTCTTCATACCCCGTCAAAAAGGTTTTGAAAGGAATATCAAAGGTTTCACCTCCACTCTCTACCATTAGATTACCTATAGATGGGCCTATCTTCAGGTCACTTAGCAATCTCCTTGACACAGCCCCATTCGACATCGGCAAAAATACGGTGATCAAATCTGCTTTATATCTCGCTTTCTACGGTTTTCTCAGACCTAGAGAGTTCACCGTAATTTGTCAAGGAGATACGAAGCTAAGACTTAAAATATCACACCTCACTAAAATAGAGGATCACTACCAACTTTCGATCCCTACAACTAAAACCAACCGGTCACTACACCCTACTATAATTCCTCTCTTCCCTACTGATAATGCCTGGTGTCCGGTAAAAGTACTAGACCACCTACGGTCAACTCTGCAATGTCCCCTACTGGACTCTCCGCTCTTAACACTACAAG
The DNA here is from genome assembly GCF_036172605.1 of Pelobates fuscus. NCBI lineage: Eukaryota > Metazoa > Chordata > Amphibia > Anura > Pelobatidae > Pelobates > Pelobates fuscus. The sequence goes on from NC_086320.1 coordinate 144,396,291, forward strand.
GGCACCCGTTAACCACAGCAAAATTGATGGTTCATATCAGAATTCTGTTATCTAAGCTCGGACACAACCCGATTGCATTCTCTAGGCACTCCTTCCGTATAGGAGCAGCCTCTAGCACTAACACACCGGTCCATATCATCAAGAGACTGGGGCGGTGGAAATCCTCCATATATACTGCATATATTCCACAGCCGGAGAAAGAGCTTCGCCAAGCTTTCAGCAACTTGGTTTTGTAAAAAATGCAATAAAGTGTGTATTTCTCGAATTGATCTTTTTGCCCTCTTTTATTTACAGGCCCACTCGTACGTTGGTTTCGGCACACCACAACCAACTTTGCTCACAGTTACTATCCATTACGTATTTAAATTCCGAGCACAAGTTAAAAGGCCTGAACTTGTGGAGGCCTGAATTTGTGGGAGGAGTAAGTCCCCTACTTAAACTCCCAGCCCCTACTCACCTCTGCCTTTCAGCTGATTGTTCCCACCCACCTACACCCTGTTATAATTACATTCTCCTTGGTGGGCCCTCTTTTATTTACAGGCCCACTCGTACGTTGGTTTCGGCACACCACAACCAACTTTGCTCACAGTTACTATCCATTACGTATTTAAATTCCGAGCACAAATATATATATATATATATATATTTTTTAATTTTTTTTTTGCTGTTTGATAGACTGTAAAAAAGATCTCCGTATATGGCTTGCTGTCCACTAGCCTTGGTTAGGGATAGGATATCCAGTCATGCAACGGCACTCCAGTCATAGGGGGAAGGATGACTCGGGAGATAACCGTTGTTATCTACCATAAATATTATTATCTTTTGATAGGTTTTAAAGTTCTTTTTCAAGATAATAAGAATTTTACCATTAGCAGCTTGCATGAATCTATTTTGTTTCTTTCTATTGTTTAAATGGAAGCTATTCAAGATAATCTTGGAAAATTGAAATATTTGATGACTAATCACTTGTAAGGGTTATTGTTATAAAACTGTAAATGTAGCTTAGCAGAACTAATACAAAATATAAAAATAAAGGAATATAATGCAATAAGACAAACATATCTTTAACAGGGCACTATAAGCACCAAAACAACTTTAGCTTAATGAAACTGTTTTAGTGAATACATCATTCCCCTGCAACCTCACTGCTCAATTATCTGATAATTAGGAATTAAATCGCTTCATTTAATGCAGCCCTAGTCACACTTCCCCTGCCTCAAAGAAAATGTTTTGTTTTTACAGCACAGTGTTTACTTTAGAAGTTCTTATCTCATGCTTTGTTAATTGAACTTTAATTACACACCAGAGCTGCTGCATGCCTTTGCAGACAATTAACATAACAATTTGACCTCTCTTTCAGGAAGTCTGTAGGGAGGCTGCATGAGTCATAGCCAGTGGAGGTGTGACTAGGGCTGCATAGACAAAGTGGTTTAACTCCTAAATGACAAAGAATTGGGTAGTGTGATTGCAGGTGCATGATGTATGCAACAAAATAGTTTTAAAAAATATTTTTTTTTTCTTCTTCTTTAATGAACGCTTGTTATATCTTACTTAATGCATTTGTCCCTTATATTGTCTGTGGCATGCTAAACTATGTTGGTGGCAATAAGAGGACAAACAATATAGTAAATTAATGGAGTAACCAACACTAGCAGAACAAGTACGTGAATGTAGGCTACTAGAAATCTAGAACAGCCAAATTAGAAGGTAAGTAAATTAGATTTTTGCAAGCCCATAGTTATATCCTTGGAACACATATATTTATAATATACAGCTTCTCATTGAGCTATATTGGGAAGTCTGTGATTGGACAACTGGGTAAGTCTGGAAGGCATTAGAAGGGGGCAGCTTGCAAAGGCTGCAGACAAGACAAATTTGTGTTTTAAATATTTTTTATTTTTTTTTAATCTAACCGAATGAAAAATATGCATAATTAAATGCATGTATGTTTTCATTGGGATATATCTATTAAACTGTGATTTTTATTTATTCTGTATTTGGGTAGTGAAGAGTCCCTTTAAGGAAGACGGGTGTACTATACCGCCCTGCATTGTACGCCCTGCGGATCAGGATCCACCCCCTCCAGCTCAGAATAATTATCAACTGCGGTAATCCAATGTTGATCCTCCTGCACCCAATGCAGCCCATCCAGGCAATGTGATCGCAATACCATTGCGATTACATGACCGGATTGGCAGTAAACATCAGATCCCCCAAGTACTAAGTCATAAAAAAAATCTACATTTATTTGTTCTTTTTTTGAGTGATAGCACTCCAAGGACGTGATTCACAGTTGTAGATAGAACATTTATTTAGCTTTTATTTAAACTTTTACAAAATAAAAAAGTAAACGTTTCAGTTTACATCTTAAACTTTTATCAGGACAGAGTAACCAACCGTGCATACAGCGTACATGTAACAAGTAGTAAATGATAAATGACATACAAGTGAGGTACTCAACCCCTACACTGTTAATCACCACGCCCATCTTAATTAGCCGGAATAGTGAAGCCAGCCGTTATGTGGGGAAGTAAAGTAGACTTCTCTAAGCAACTTGCATTCCAGCCTGTCGCCACGGGAACGACTGGAGCGCAGCTGCCAACATGGAGTTGCCGATAAGCAGTACTGCAATCTTTATCGGCTTCCTCCTGTTCCCATGGTGATGGCTGTGATGCCTAAGTGGGCAAAAGTATACTATAAGTTATAACTGTAATTGGCAGTGAAATTTAGCTAAATATCATAAAAACACTCTGTGTGAAACATAAAACATGTGCAGATAGTGTACCAAAATAGAAATGCTAAAAGAAAAATGGCACTGCAAAATCAGCTTAAGCAGGCTAATGCCGAACACTAAATTTGTGATAAGCTGCAGGTCTATGCATAAGCCATATTAATAATATATATACAATTGGTTCAGACACGTGCAGTATCCAGCAACCCATGTGTGTGGGTCTACCTGAACAGATATAGCAAAAAGCAGTGGCGGAACTAAAGCAGTGAGGGCCCTGGTGCAAGAATATTGCAAGGACGGCCAAAATATAGATCACCATCTATCGTACAACTCCCACAATGCTTTGCCTGCTGAAGATTTACCATTTGCCTATCACTGCAGGGTTATATTTAACAGTAAAACCAAAGAAAAAAGTTATTTGCACACTATTCCAAATCCCTGTGCATATTTATATAAATCAAGGTTTTTAGTTCCACTCCAATGGCCATTAGATGTAAGCCCACCTGCCATATCAAGGCAAACCTCTTAGGTAGGTCCTACACGAACAATTCACCTTGCTTAAGGCCAAAGAAAATCTCTACGAGACAGAGAGGTGTATTTTAAAAAAAAAACAAAAAAAAAAAAACCCTACATACTTATTAACCCTTAATACTGAAAATGTGGAATGGGTGACAGCACTGTAACATGGCTGTGTGATACAAAAGGTAAAAACAAATATACAAAAATAAGTTCTGCACTCAAACTTTCACTACTCCTGGGCAGCAGCAACGACCATGGTACACATCAGCACCAATACATACAATAAAACCAAAGGAAAAAAGTTACTTGCACACTATTCCAATTAACAATATAAAGATGGACACAGCTGGTATGAGTGTAAGGGTTAAAAAGCAGCCACTCGATAGGCACACTCCAAAGGGCACTATAGTAAGCGAGCAAACAGATAGTATATAGATGAGTGATATACCCAAACATACACTAGAGAGCGCTAAATACCCAACTCTTAGTGAGAGAGAGTGATAAACTGCTTAGGATAAACTTTGGATATTAAAATAACAAAGTTTATTGTAAGACAAAAGATAGTAACAAAACAAAATCAATATAAAATAGAACATAACCACGGTACTATTGTAAGACCAAGAAAAATGGTAATTCCAGAACCAACCACTATAAACGGAGCAAAGGAGCAATCAGAATCCCCATTGGTCGCGACTCCTAGGGGCTAAGGAATACCTTCCAACAGTAATGTAGTGGTGGTAATAATAAGGTCTTTGTATCGGATCTCGTTGCTCTACGTGTTTCGTCCCGGTGTAGTCAGGACTTCCTCAGGAGAAAGTGACGATCTCAAGTCCCCTACAGTTGAACCTTCTTAAATATTGGATCTCTTTGCGTCCAATTAGGGAAATATTGCATGCGTGTGAGGGCATGTTATTTTGTTTTCGTCACGTGCATGGGCACACAAAATCGAGTCATGCACTGCGACTACTTGAGAGAGCCCAGTGCGCATGCGCAGCCCGAATGGAACGCAGATAAACTTTATAGACATCCAAACCGCTGTTACAAAGTAACATAGAATTCTATTTGGGTAGAAGTCACTTGTAGCAGCTAATTAGTTACAATTGATGCCACATCTATTTCAACACCTTGGCCAATACAACAAATAAATAATATGTAATGTAACATAGTGAGACATATGCTTCTTATATATGTATACTAAAAATCATATATTTAAAAAGATACTAATTTAAAAAAATACTAATGAAAAAATATGAACGGACTAAACAACACCAGAAGCATACAACCATATATTTTGGCCATCCTTGCAATATTATTGCGCCAGGGCCCTCACTACTTTAGTTCTGCCACTGCTTTTTGCTATATCTGTTCAGGTAGACCCACACACATGGGTAGCTGTATATTGTCTCGAGTTCCTCAAAGGGAACTATGTTTCATTAAACAGTTACATAACAACTGATTAGCTGTGGGTAATGTTTCCAATTAAGCATTTTGGCAGTTAAATACACTTTAGTTAAATGCAATATAAGCCAAAGTTCTGACTATACCTGGGTAAAAATTAGGTATTAAATAAATAATACATATATCAATGGGTAGCTAATTCCTTACCTATATAAGCAAACTTAGCTCCCAGCAATACTCTGGAGGGTTGAGGATATGTAGCATTGCCGCTGGAACACTACCCGGATCCAAGCAAAATTCCATGTACCTCAAGTGCAGTGACAACTCCCATCATTCCAATCCTTGGCATGAATAAGCACAATTCAAAACTATAATTGGAAGGATGTTACCAAAAAGCACAATGATAGGTCTACTCCATAGTTATGAGCAGAGAGCTATTTGTTAAAAGCTTAATATATCTCGAGTGAAGTAAGAGAACTCTCATTACTCTCAGACTTTTAATAGTGCTAATGTGAACCAACATATCAGGGTAGGCATATTATATTGTGTAAATATATACATTTTATTCTAAATGTATTTTATATATAATATTATTATTGTATTAATTATATATTGGGGGACCTGCCTGACTCTATAACCTGTAACTTTCAAAAGCACCATAAAACCTGTACTTGGGGGCTATTGTTTTACTAGTGAGACATTTCGGAACACAAATGCAAGTGTTTTAGAGCAGTACAACATATAATTGCCTTGATATCATCAGTGAAAGTGTAGTTTTTGTGTTAAAAAAAATAAAATAAAAAATTATGACCACTAACTTTGGAAAGGGCTTGTGGGCTTCTAAAAAAAAAAAAAAAAAAAAAAAAAAAAAAAAAAAAGACTAAACATACCCCATTTTGATTAACCTGGGTTGTCTAAATTTGCAAAAGATATTGCATGATGGAGGTAATTCCCATTTCTGGGCTGCCATATGGTCTCAAATGCTAAATATGCCAATCATACCAATCTGGCAATTTTCAATGTGTAAATAAGATACATTGTTATTAGTAAGTCGTCTATGCTATTAGTAAGTCATAAAGTTCAATGCTAGACTGCAGCAAGCATGTTCCAGCTTCACACATTACTATCCTGTACATAACATCCTAAACAAAGTCATCAAATCTCCATAGACAAACATGACTTGGCACAGTCATGAGATTCTACCTTTTCCGCAAATCTATTAGATTTGTCCCAGTCAGCTTTAAGTGCGATTATAGTGAAGTGTAATCATCTAGATGCAAAAACAGCCCATTTGTGAAGTGGTGTCACTAGGGTTAATGTCACCCAGTGCAGTAAGTTGTTGTGTCACCTCTAATGGACCTGTCCTAACCATATCAGTGACTATAAAAACACCAACAGTAAGGAAAACAGTTCTTGCTTTGTGAGTGTGTGTTGTATTGTGTCTATATGAGTTGCAGCATTTGTGCACAGGATGTTGATTGTGTGTAGGGGATGCAGTGTGTGATGGTAAATGGCTGTACTGTGTGTACAAGAAAGGGGTTGATATTTAATTTAGATCCTATTTATTGCCTGTTGTTATCTTGGTCCAGGAGGGGAGACATTCAAGTCCCTGGTGGTTCAGTGATTAGCTCTTCTGATCTGCAAGTTCCAGTTCTCTGATAGTGTTGCTTCGGGTACCACAGCAATGTTCCGATACTGTCAGTGATGGTCTTGGAACTTGCAAGAGTGATATGCAAGGTCGACACCCAGCAAAAGGTTACAGACTACAAGCCTGTGCACTGAGCTCCTCAAGGAGATCTTTGATCTCCCTCACAGGCCAATGCTGTTGTCAGCTCCTTTGATGGTGTCACCCAGTGTGCTTTGCATCAGAAGTGATGCCCCCATGGTAACCAATGCTTATGTGCACAGTGGAAATGCAGAGTGTTGAAACAATTAACATCTATCTCCTAGAATTCCAAACTGAGTTCCTCTGGAAGAACTGTTGGTCGGAAGTTTAATTAGTTGGGTTTCCTTGGCTGAGTAGATGTACACAAGTCTCACATCAACATGCGCAATGCAAATATGGAGTAGCGTGGTGTAAAGCATGCCGCCACTGGATGCTGGGTCAATGGAGTGATGAATCACGCTTCAATATCTGTCAGTTTAATGGAATAATCTTTGTGTGATAAATGTCAGGAGAATTCTACCTCCCAGATTGTATAGCACATACTGTAAAGTTTAGTGGAGGCAGGATAATGCCCTGGTGCTGTTTTTCTGAGTTTGGAGTAGGCCCATGAGTATAGGTGAAGAGACATTTAATACTACAGCATACACAGACATTGTAGATTATCAGGGTGCTTTCAACAGGTTGTGAAAGGCCCTTTCCTGTTCCAGCATGACTGTGCCCCTGTATTTAATGCAAGGTATATGAGAATATGGTTTAAAGAGTTTGGTGTGGAGGTACCTGACTGGCTTGCACAGGGCACTGACACCTACCCCAATATACACCCTTTGGGAAGAAGTGCAATGCGAAGTGCAATGCGAATTGCGTGCCAGACCTCCTCATCCTTCATCAGTGCCTGACTTCACAAATACTCTTTTGGCTGACATAAATACTATAGTAGGTTGTTCAGCCAAGCCCTCAGAATCATTGTTCTTCAACAGGGTAATTCATTAGACACTGGGTTTTGTCCAGGTGGGCTCATTCAGAGCCTTGTCTGCAAAATCCAGACATTGTTAACTAGCATGAACAATGTCTGGTTTTTGCATTCTGTAAGGATGGAGGTTAGTGAACTGCAAGATTTGATGAGTATGGATGGATAAAATTAAAGTAACATTTCTTCATTATCAATGTGCAGCAGAGGAACCAGGCTTTGGGTGCCGAAAGAGCTGCTTCAAAAGTTTGACAAAATACAGGTAGACCGCAAACCAAAATTCTTGCTCCATCATAATGTCTTCATTAAGTTATAGTAGTTACAGTGATTCTTTCATAAATATGTTTGTTTGGTGTTTATTGACCAAATCAACATTTTTATTATTAGAAATGTTAGCATTCTCATGCAATTGAGAGTTTAAAGGACCACTATAGTGCCAGGAAAACATACCCGCCGGGCTCTAGGGGGTAGAAGGGGTTAAATTTACCTCCTTTTCCAGCACCGGGCGGGGAACTCTTCTCCTCCTTCTCGTCGTCATCGGCTGAATGCGCATGCGCGGCATGAGCCGCACGCGCATTCAGCCAGTCCATAGTAAAGCATTCTCAATGCTTTCCTATGGACGCTGGTGTCTTCTCACTGTGAAAATCACAGTGAGAAGCGCGGAAGCGCCTCTAGCGGCTGTCAGTGAGACAGCCACTAGAGGCTGGATTAACCCTATTATAAACATAGCAGTTTCTCTGAAACTGCTATGTTTATAGAAGAAATGGTTAATCCTAGCTGGACCTGACACCCAGACCACTTCATTAAGCTGAAGTGGTCTGGGTGCCTATAGTGGTCCTTTAACTTCTTTCAACAAGATTTGACTAACAATAATACTCTCTCTTAAATAATTTATCCCTAATGGAGAAATCTGCTTCTAGCTGCCTTAGAATCAAAGCGAGATTAGGAAGGTTAGTCATTTGTTATGCAAACATTTTAACCCATATAAAACTTAACTCAAGTTGTTTTTCTTTCATTTAAAGCTTTGTTGATTTTCTTTAAAGAGCACCGAATAATCAGAAAAACAACAGTAATACATTTGTAATGATAATAGATTTTAGTTGTATATCTAAATTCCAAAATTCTAATTCCATATGAGAAATATTATCAGAGTATTTATTAGTGGTTTGGTTTAAATGTGATTCATATAGAGAGCTAACTTGGCAAGCAACAGCCCTTTTTTGATAGAAGGGAAACAGGCTATGAGATAAGTTATTGATGAAATTAACTGCAGAAGTGAAGAGGAAATGCAGCAGGCCAATACATGTCATACTGTGCAGTCAACCATTCACATGAGCCCCATTGGTCTTGAACTGTATTGATCTATGCTATAATTCTAAATGAAATTGATGGATGGGTGCATGCAGTGACAAGTAGCATAGAGAGACCCAGACAATATCTGTAAGGAAAGTATGATGGGACTTTAAACGGTGAACGCATTGTAATCGATGTCACTGCAAAGATATCCCGTTTCCCAGTGCTATGCTGTTGTTTATCTATTTTACGTAATTGTTGTAAGCATTTCAGGAGTTTATTAATTCACATGCTTTATTTAACATGTTTTACTCTGGCAATCAAATGGTTAATTGTAATTCCTTTACCTGAATGCCAAAGGACATAGAGCTGTTTGGAAAATATATATTAACCTCGTCACTGCTGAACCTTTTCTGGGCTTTGTCTCATTCTGATACTGAATACATTTTAACACGTTTGGCATCTTCAGTAAAACACAATTTTCAGTAGGTTTTATATTAATTATCCCCATAAATCATATATATATTTGTTGTTTCAGATGACTTCACTGTGTCTAAAAATACTTTAAGTATTTTTGCTTCATCCCTTACCTTCAAAAATGCATTACCCATAATGTAAATTTTAAAAATAAAAATTATAGTGCAGCAGTGTGTGTTTATAAATTCCACAAACCAACATTTTGCAGTTTTATAATTAGGTTCAGTTTCACCTTTCTAAAACACTAAGACATAGGATTGTATTGAGAATTTCCTATTCGAAATAAGTATTTAATAAATAATTTTCAAGATTAATTTTATTCTTTTACTTTGCTTCATCCAGTCTTTCATCCACAGTATGAACAAGTACAAAATTAATTACCTCTTTTTGCCATACATTTTTTAAATATACAGCAATTGAAGGAACACTAGCATTCGGAACACAAGCATGTATTCCTAATGCTATAGTCGTCCCCCTACCTACCTATTTTTGTCCTCCCATGAGTGTTTGAAAGGTGAGTTTAACTTACCTTTACTCCCTTGCCAATTCGTCTCATTGGATGAGATCATCAAGATTAGAATTCATTTTAATTCAACTTGAAGGCCTCCTGCATTCCTATAAGTAAACTATTGCACTTATGTACATAATAATAGAATGCAAATCTGTTTAACCATATCATGAATCATTTTTAATAAAAATAAAAGCACTCTACAATTGGCAATAGAAAGCATATAATCATGTTATTACTTTGCTTGTCATGTCTCCCATTCATCCAACTTTTTGCAGGACTGTCCCAATTTTCAGGTATTGTCCTGACTTTATTCCTTAGTGTCCCTCTTTTAGGGACAACATGATACTGAGTCTGTCCCCAATATCATTAGACATGGTTGCTCTACACTGGGGGCTCTTGGACCTTGCAGAGAGCACTGAAGCATTTATCCCTGCATGGTCTACCTTCAGTGGGCTAGCCTGCTTGGCTATCACTTTGACCTGCCAATAATGTTGGGTGGACCAGCCCCTTTCTGAGTAGGGTCCACCCAACATTACTGGACGGTGGTGCTTACTAGTTTAGGGTGCTTACAAATTTCCAAATTATGTCATATGTGCAAAAACTATTTTTCAAATAAAGGGATTATGTAGTTTGGTGATCACCATTGCAATTCTGATCACCTAATGCTACTGCAAATAAATATGCATTTTATAGCCAGAATGATTCAAATAAACATTCTAAACATCATAGCCACTACAGCCTGATACTACTCTTTGACAACTTATCTGGGTACTGCCAGGTGCCTGCAGCCACATCAGCTGCATCCAGTCTTCTTTAGCATGAAATGCCAGATATCTCTGTAAAATTGAGCTGCGGATGATGAAGACTACACTCCTTTCTCAAATGACACTCAACCAATGTGTGGTCCTGCATATCCCTGCTTTGCTCTGTAGAGAAATCCACATTATTGTGTTAAAAGAGATCAGTTGTAAGGGATGTGGCTGAGAGTGCCAGGTGAGACTAAAACAGTTTGACATCTTCCTGTGGAATAGCACCAGGACACTTGTAACCACTACAGTAAGCTATAGTAGTTATGGTGCTTGGCATGTTCCTTTAATAATTTAATCAAATAATAAGCTATAGACTCTAAAAAGATTTTGTTTTAAATAGGGCATGACCGCCATTAAAATATATGCAGTTTTGGGGTCTGTATTTAAACCTCACAAAGATATGGGAGTCTAATAATAATGACCCTCCAAAAATACTTTTTTTTTTCTTTCTTCAAATGTTATATTTGCATTGATGTGGGCCATTAAAGTAGAGAAGGATTATGATCCCATTGAGTGTCAGGCAGGTTATCAGTTTGGAACAACCCATCACATTTAGTATTGGAGTAGTGAAAATAACTAAGCTTGGCCTTGTCTAACCCCTGGAATCTAAGAAGCTGCCTTAGATCACCTTAAAGTTAATTTGGCTATGCATGATTGTTTTCCCCCTGGAACTGCTGAGTGAAATTCTCCCACTTTAATCACCCCCTTACATTTACTAATTTTATACCTAGCTTGACAGCCAGATTGATAAGTACCAATGATGACAGCCCAGTGTTTCAGATCCAGAATTCCTGACCATTCTCACAATTAAAACGCTTACAATCTGAACATTTTGCACAATAATATTTCTCAGGACTTTCCAGGCAAGACCTCTGCGCTCAAGACATTGAAGAAAAACTGGTGAAAGAAAGTGAACTCCAGTTCACCATAACAACTTTAGCTTAATGAAGTAGGTTTAATGTATATATCTCACTGCTCTATTATCTGCCGTTTAAGAGTTAAATCACTTTGTTTATGCAGTCCTAGCAACACCTCCCTGCCTGTGAGTAACACAGCCTTCCTGCATACTTCCTGCAAAGAGAGGTCTAATATTTAAACTTTGTTTATTGCACAGAGTGTATGATTTAGATTTTATTTTTGTGTGTTCTGTTAATAGCCTGCTAGAACCTTGTGTGTAATTAAAGTTCAATCAACAAAGCAAGAGATAATACCTTCTAAAGTAAACACACTGTGCTCTATGATCTGATTGAAAATTAAACCTTTTTTTCATGTTGGCTGTGTGAGTCACAGCCAGAGGAGGTGTGGCTAGGGCAGCATAAACAGAAACAACAGTGATTTAACTCCTAAATGGCAGAGAATTAAACAGTGAGACTGTAGGGACATGATTTATACACAAAAACTGCCTAATTATGCAACATTTGTTTTGGTGCTTAGAGTATCCTTTTATTGCACATTGCACATTGCAGCTTGTCATGGATGGATGGATGGTCAGCATGGGTGCAGATTAAAAATTGAACTTTAAAGCATTAATGATTAAATTGTACCTTTCTTGGAGGAGGATTAAAGTCTGAAAAGATCATAAGTCAATGATACATAGCAGTACGGTAATTTTCATTGGTCCTGAAGGAGTTATACATGGCCCTCAGTGATTGCATTTGAAACATACATCCAAGATACTAATATTTATGAAGAAAATATGCGTCCAAAGCTTTTGAGGCAGAGTTTACAAAGCGTTTACAGAGAGAAATAGGCATGGTGGTGTCATAATGATGAAGGGGTATTTAATTGGAATATTTTAAATACTAATCTATTACATGTTATAGTAAGTATCTTTATCATGCTGTTCATCATGTTATTACACTTGTTTATATAGTTTTCGAATATCTAATATGTTGAGGTTGTCTTTTTCCTTCAGTTGTTAGCAAATAGTAAATAGAAATACAATTACTGAGCAGTGGCAGACAGGAAAGCTTGTTAGAGAGCGCATTGTGTGAAAATGCCACCTTTAGGTCAGATATCATTTCAGGTGGTTCTCTCAACCATGTCCTGTCAGGCAGCTTGATCACACAGCTGCTTAATTTACAGACATCAATGAATAAAACATTGGGTTCTCCTTGACTTTATTTACATTGCAATTCACATACTTTGACTATTATACCACATTCAGATGCAGTTAGACATGCAAACATAATGTACTTATTGGCAATTAGTCAGATGTCTTCCTGTAATACAATCTTGTTTTTTTGTTTTACCTGTTACAGTGGTCATTCATTCAACTACAACAAGCTCTTAAACCCACTACTATGTGGGGTGGGCCCCAAGGGCAGTACAGTTGCAGCAGACGGTCCTACTAGGCCACCACTTAATGTAATCACCTATTTCACAGTTAACAGTATTGCCAAAATAAATTCAAAAAAACTAACTGTTGACATAATAGAATTACTACTTTTTCAGAGTATAGTTATTAAAGTTTTATAAACAGAGAATGAGAGTAACCCAAACAAGGGGCAGACTCAATACTGGTACATGTAAACAGCTAAATAACTTCCTTAGGAAAGATTCATATGTATTGGAGGACTAGTGTCCCACGGCTCAATTTCTGCCACATGTATCCACAGATTAATAACTTTATTAAACCCATATACAATAAGATACATTAAATATATAAAGCCACTCCACACTCTATCCCTATATTTGGTCTATAAAATGGCAGTAAAGTATATGTGGTTAGTCATTAACCTAGTGATTACTGCTGAGACCAAATAATAGGGAAGAAATATATATATATATATATATATATATAAAGAGAGAAAGGGGCAAACATTCATTCATACAGACCAGTTAATGGATAATACCCTAATACTAATCCCTAGATCTCCTATGAAACCCCTTTGTGGGTGTTCTATGCTGATACTTAATCTGTTAGATGCATACTCTCAGTATAAACAGCCATCACATATAGAACTCCAAAGAAAATAAAAAATATAGTACTAATAAGGGGTGATAAACACCCAATACATGCATTGGTGATATAAGTGCTCCATTAAGTGAAGTTAAAATCAATTTAGTAAATAATATATTAATAATAATATAGTTATTAAAGTGTATTAGAGATATTGCTATGGGTGACTAAGTTATATCAAGGAGACTAGATTGAGAATGGTCTGGCACTTCATTTCCATATCTTGGTGCTATGGATTAGAGGGAATGGCTCAAATATAACAATGGAGATATCTTTACTCCATAGAAATCAGTATAAGTGGTGGATGAGGTGAAATTGGTTCAGGTTTCTCTACTTTTCACAGGGTTCCTTGGAGAACCCAACTCTTTTACTTGTTTATAAAAACATCTGACTAACATGATTGCCAAGTGAGGTCATGATGTGTAGGGAGGCTAGTAAGTGATAGCTCCTATTCCCTAGTTTATAATGTTCAGTATACCCAGGTCAATAATTTTTTATAGGTTGAACTTGAAGTTGTGTAGCAGACAAGCCAATAATCATGTCATTACTCAAGTCAGTATTACTAATCTTATTTCACTTTACCTCTAATAATGCAGATTCCACCTGATTCATTAATTCACTAGTTATCCTGCTTCTTAGACAAGGGTGACCCTGACTATATTGAGGAGAGCTTGGGTCTTACCCTTGTTTATAAGATCTACATGAGAAGTCCTGTGCTGATGGTTTTAGATATGGAGATAGTCTTGTAAATCTGCTCACAGTCACTGTTTCTTGAATCTACACCAGAATGATCAACCCCAACATTTGTAATTGCTCTAGACATCTTACTGTTTCTAACGCACTTCATCTGACGATTAAAACAATAGCTTTCTCTTCAGTTTCATGCTACTGGTGTTAAACCGCTATCCTGTTTTACAATCTGATGCAGTAACTAATGTAGAGGGCTCTCCTGGCTATATGAAGGTCAAGCATTCTGTTACAATATCATTGATGATCCCAGGACTTGAGCGTCTAGCATCATTGTATACTGTTGGGGAGATACAATCACAGTAGCTGTCCATCTAGCAGCAGTAGCATCCATCAGCACTCAAGGAACAATCTACGGCATTTTCTGTGTTCAAACCACGAGGGGTGGGTAAATAAATATATCCGGTGCCATATAGTTTCTCATGGTAGGCTTTTTACTAGTAAAATGTTACAAATCAAATAATTACCCAGTGACTAGCAAATGGAAACGTTTAATTATCATTTCAGTAACAAGTAGAAGTACTTTAATGAAGTGAATTTAATATGCCAATCTAGTTCACTGATATCACGGATGAAATGACAGATCTTGCTTAAAGAAGATACCCAATGACATTAGATCTCTGTAGTTAAAATCAGTAGTTGGTTTTCCTCTCTTAATAATGCAGTATATATGTCATATTGTTATGCTAATTAGAATAATTATTGTATAAGTATTGCTTTATTCAATTTATCATCTGCTTTTTTTTTAACTACTGTCCTTGATTGTACACAATTAACTATAAAACATTTTTTTTTTTTTTTTTAATATAGTAATTTTTATATTAAATTCCTAGTTTAATATTTTCTGTGGCAGTAAGATATTATAATGTTTATAATCTAAAGAGTAAATAAAAAAACTAATTGCTGAAGTTAGGCCAAAATAGCATAGTTGGAAAAGGAGTCAGATCATTTTTGCAACTCCACTATTTTGACCTATATTTTTGCAATTCAGTTTTCAATTCACCAAATTCTCCTCTGTAAGGTTTATTCATTAAACTGTGAATCTTCAGCAAAAATAACCAAACATGAAATATTCTACAGCTCTACTATTTGTTATTCTTATTTGGATATTTTGGCATAAAGTTTGCAATTTGTTTCACAATTCTTTGTTTATTGAATACAACTGTTTTGTTGTTGTTTTTTTTTTTACCATAATATGGTCCCATAAAGTCATGACAGGTGGATATATATATATATATATATATATATATATATATATATATATATATATATATATAATTTTTTTATTTTTTTTTAACCGTATGTTCCTATATCTGATTTTCTTTTTCAGGTTCCTGCTTTATACGAACTGATCAGCTAGATGGTGAAACTGACTGGAAGTTGAAAGTTGCTGTTGGCTGTACTCAGAGATTGCCAGCATTGGGAGTAAGTATGGCATGTATTTTATAATTAAATGGGAGATAAAATTTATATAAAACAGTGTTGTCAACTATGCCACTTCATCTTGTGTGTACTACATTCCTCATGGTGCATTGGAAATGCAGTCCAGAAAAGATGCACTGGTCAAAGGTTTACTATCACTAATAGCACTCACATAGTCTGATAAAGTGCATGAGCCAGGCCATATAACGGGTCATCAATAAATATTGATATAATGGTATGTGATTAATTTTTTCATGTACCACTAATGACTTTGAACACATCTATTTGTCAAGGGTACACTTAAAGGAAATCATGTCTGTCAAATGTATGCTTGCATTTTACTCTTTAAATGGTAAAGGAAATAGACATTGCTTTGCATCAAGGGTAACCTAAGATAGATCCCCCGCTATTGCAGATTTACACCTCTTATTAAGCATTGCCCACCTTTGGGCTGGTAAAGGGTCCTGGGAGATTTAGATTTATATCATTCGAGGATCTAGAGCCAGCCTTCCATTATAGTATATTGCATTGTATCATGTTATTGTTACATGATCTTTCTTTAATTATGCAACTCATACAGGGTTATTTACTAAACTGTGTTGTGAATTTACCAGGAAACTGAAGTTTTTTTTATGAATTCCCAGCAGTTCACAGTTTAATTTTACTGTCCTCTATTTCCAAAAGGCACAGTTAGATGTTATTCCTTAAACCGTGAAATGTTAACAGAATTTGATATATATTTGGTTCAAATGGATGTATGAAACTATTTTTTTACTATAATGTTTTGTTGGGTATTTTTTTTCCAATATACAGCAATTCATTGTTTAGAATTTACTGTGCACCTCCTTATTTTAACATTATGACAACCCACTACTGCAGCATAAATACCGCTGGTATCTGTGTAGAGGTAAACTCCAATATGTCTCCTTTTATTATTGGATGGAACAGTGTGCTGGAACTACTGTGGAAGTATCATTAAGATAGTTAAAGGACCACTCTAGTGCCAGGAAAACATACTCGTTTTCCTGGCACTAGAGTGCCCTGAGGGTGCCCCCACCCTCAGGGACCCCCTCCCGCCGGGCTCTGGAAAGGGTAAAGTCTTTAAAACTTACCTTTTTCCAGCGGTGGGCGGAGAGCTCTCCTCCTCCGATCCTCCTCTTCTCCTCCCCGTCGGCTGAATGCGCACGCGCGGCAAGAGCTGCGCGCGCATTCAGCCGGTCACATAGGAAAGCATTCATAATGCTTTCCTATGGACGCTTGCGTGCTCTCACTGTGATTTTCACAGTGAGAATCACGCAAGCGCCTCTAGCGGCTGTCAGTGAGACAGCCACTAGAGGAAATAGGGGAAGGCTTAACCCATTCACAAACATAGCAGTTTCTCTGAAACTGCTATGTTTATGAAAAATTGGGTTAACCCTAGAAGGACCTGGCACCCAGACCACTTCATAAAGCTGAAGTGGTCTGGGTGCCTAGAGTGGTCCTTTAACAGCCGCGACAGATGAGCATTATAACTTAAATTTGGGTGCATGTTTAGAATAGTTAATTTGTCAAATATTTTGTAGATTATTATGTTGACAGAATCACCATAATGATAAAATGAACTGCATTTTTAAAAATGAAATAAAACATGGTATTTGTCCACTAGTAATAACATAGTCCAATAATATCTAGCTTTAGCTATATTATATTTTTGCAAGCATGAAGCATAAACGTATCATGGCTAGAATATTTACAGGTAGTTAAACATCCATTTTTATGGTTATTTATGTTATGCCTGTGAGATCTTGGGCTTTATCCAAGCAGTGATCATTTGATTTTGTGCCCGTGCATGAAGCAAATGTCCAACTCTTGTTTTAGTATCAATTGATTACAATAAGCTATCATTGCAAAACAATAAAGCTCCAAATCAATACTTTCAATGCAAGTTCATAGCAAGGTGGCAGTGCTCTTAAGAAACACTCCAATCAAAAGAAAATACAAATATATGGAATTATATATGAAACCAGGTGTTTCATTGTATATATGGAATTAGATGTGCTCATTTGTCCGTTTATATTACTGGGATCTCCTTAAAAAACAAAAAAAACCTTTAGCACAGCAATTAAACTTGCTGGTATTCCAGTGCCGGGACAGACTACAGTGCCGGGACAGATCAATTAAATACTTTATAGAGAAGAAAACATACAGCAAATGCATGACAATTGCCAGGATCTGCCAACTCAGTGCTTCTGTGAGAAGTAATGAAAGCAATTTTTAGAAAATGCACTGGATTCACACTCAGTGTCCCATGTCAGTGTTTTTGCAAGCTGAAGGGGCATCATTTATGCCCCAGTATAATTTCGTAAAGGTGAAGTGATTTTTGTGCTTAAAGTGTCCCTTTAAGGGCAATATTTAGGACAGGTGTTCGAACAGCTGTAGTTCTACAGCTAGGAGTACCCTTTGGCCACCCCGACTTTAGATAGTACCTTTTTTCATGATTTGCTGTATTCCACAGATTGAAATATTTTACTTTAATCCTTTGGCACAAAGGTGTTTTCCTTCTTTGCAGCACCTGCTGTGAAATAGCACAGGAAACATGTTTTTAAAATAAACACCTGATATCGTATTGCACATATCGCTTCATCATTCTTTGGGTTGGTTGAGTGCTTTACCATGTCACCTAATCAGCTATTTGATATTCTTATATATATTTTAATAGGTTTGGTGTATGAGTCATATATATTAGTTATTTATTATCCTGCTACTTTTATTGTATTCAACATTTTCACATGCATTTTAGCCTGGTTGCAAATAGGCACATATTATGGGTTGTTTTTTTTTATAACTATATCAAGTATTTTCTAAATATATTGTTTACCTGTTAGTATTACAGTAGAATACAATAGTGAATAATTATAAATTCATAAAACAATTTATTTTTCTTCAACTATGTGAAAGAGCCCCCTAAATGAGAGGGGGAAAAAATCCTATTATACATAATTCTGATCCATACCACATACCATACACAAGCTGATGCAGTATGCTGACAGTGAGAAATGAAAACAAAACACTTTAATCCAGAATGAGAACATAGTAAATGCATTTTTGTTTATTTCGGTAGTTTCTCTTGTCTTCCAATAATTCTTGAATGCCACCTGCTGGCCTGTAGTCACAATAGCTACACGAGCTACACTTTAAAAGCATTTTACAAAGCAGGGTTATTAAAATACCGTAATAATCCTGCTGCATGTCGATGACTGCAGCTCCTGTATAACTTTGCCAAACAAATACACAGTGTCTGGCAAAGGTTAATGGGAGTTAACTCTAGCATGAGGTTTTATGACTTTTACTGAAAGCGGGGAAGACGTTTGTATTTTAATACAAATATGTTAAGAACTATTTTTTAAATACATATTTTGAACTTAAAAAGTCCCAGATGAGATTAACTGGTGTTGTCTTCTTTTGTTTGATTTAATTTTTACGTGTTCTTTTGCACAGTTGTTATTTTAGATTGTTCAAAATGAGGGATTGTTATAATAAGCCTGAGGGCAGTAAAACCTATTTGAAATAACAATTTGTATGTGTGCATGAAATGTACTAAGTTACTGCACTTCTATTTGTTAACCTAATTTATTTTGTCATCAGTAATCAATAATATATTCTCACATTATATATTTTTATAAAATATATTAAATATGAAACGCACTAAAACCAAACAAAACTGCCTTATAAAATAATATATGATTAGTGAACGTTTGTAGACTTTAATTTATTGATTTTCTTTTTTTAATCATTTTTTTATGCATCAATGCATGTAGAAAAACATAGTTCTTAAACTTCCCATTGGAACAGCATGTTTGTTTGGATAATAAATTGTGTGTGGTGGTGGGGAAGTTATGGATCGCAAATCATGAGATTAAAATGCATTTAAGTTTTAGTTTGGTATAAGCCAGTAGAGCAAGTGTAATGCAATGTTGCAGATAGCAGATGCTAAACATACTTGGATGCTATCATTTGTAAGGAGAAAGCCCTTTAGGCAATGATGTCTAAATTTGGCACTAAACACATTTGTTTACAACATTTATGTAATGCTCAGCCAGTAGGACTGGCTGAGCATCGTAGGAAATGTACATCTGCAGTTTCAAGGTTAGCCATTGCGACTTCTTTTTTTATGTAATATTTTATTTCAGGCTGGTTTATATTGATAATGACCGTAATCTTCTATAGTCAAATGTATTAAAAAAAAAATGCCAATATCCTGGGATATGTACATACCCTGCTAGGATTATGCCAGAACATTGTGACTGTAATTTGAGTATTGAAGGGGGGGGGTTAATTATTTAGGCTTACAACAGACCACATATACTGGCAATAGTTGTCAGTCATTTTGATTTCAGGATCTCCGTGATGTAATGGACTGTAAGTATCTAGCCCTGTCATTAGCCATCAGTCACATTGTACAGACAGTTCTGTAATTCTATCCTGAAACACCTAGAATAAATAAACCTGTTTGCAAGCTTTTCTTAAGGAACAGGTGACACCAACAAAGATGATCAGAGCAGATTTTGTTGTCTTCCCAAACCACTTAAAATGATCAGACAATTAAATTTTCAACACATCCTTTAATAATCGCTGCCTCTGAAGGCCTGTAACACACAGGTTAGGTTTCCTGTGGTTTCATAGTCATAAGCAGGGCAGTATTTTACTGTCAGCATTCATGTTCCACAACATTCATTTCCATCTTATGTGATCAAGTAAATTTATTAACAGCAGTGAGGTCAGTGTAATTTTCAATAAATGGTGACTTGCTGATTTATATCAAAAGATCCATACAGCAGTAAACAATACCATTTACATTTAATTAGTTTTATTGAACCAAAGGCCATTTTATCTGTAATGAACCACATGTTATGATTAAGAATGTATTTTAATGATCTTTAAGTTGAGTGGACAAATGTTGCCCTTGACCTAATAGAGGAGGTTTCACTGTGTTATTGATAACCTCCCAGTCATTTCTGTATTATTATAGTGACTAGCAAAGAAAAACATGCTCATTATCATGTCATCTCCTGCTCGTTCTGTGACTGATGTAAATGGATGATATGCTCTTCTCAGAGACTACAGAAGTCCTGCCTTTTGTCACTCAGAGAGCCACTTCAGCAATGAGCCAAGCCTGAAAGCTTGGCAAACTAATGATACCACATTGGTCTGTTGGACCACTTCTTCCCCTTCCCTAAACTTAAAACAGGGTTGCCAAAAAGTTGTGCACTCCCACCAGCTGTCTAAAACCATGACTTTAAAATAAAATGCTTTGCTGTGTAGAAAATAGCCTAGCATTTTTTACATGTTCGTCATCCTTACTGTACAACTTTACGTTCAATTCTTTGTACACTATAGAATAATGTAACGTTCTAAGTCAATAAGACCTAATAAGGCACCATCAAGTATAATTCACTTTGGTTTGAAATACCCTAAGAAACAGGGATCAACATCCTTTGGGGAAGTAATATTCTTTTACACCACTCTTATGCTGTCAACTAAGACAAGATATTTACTCTGTTTTGAAGAATATTACTTAAAGGGATGCTGTAGGCACCCAGACCACTTTAACTCATCGGTGGTCTGGGTGCAGTGCCTGGTCAGTTTAACCCTGCAATTGTAATTATTGCAGTTATTGATAAACTGCAATAATTACCTTGCAGGATTAACTCCACCTCTAGTGGCTGTCTACCAGACACTTCCTGGTGCCTCTGACAATGGCACTTGGCATTCTAACACTCTGCATGAGAATATCCATCATTAATTAAAACACCATAGGAAGACATTGATTCAATACTTTCCCATGGAGAAGTTCTTATGTGCTCACCACATTTGTGCATCCGTGCACCACCCCTGCTGGCTGACGTCTAAGGAGGAGCGGAGGCAGAGCCTGATTCAGCGCCGAGGTACATTGTGCTGACATCATGTAAGTGACTAAAGTTTTTAATCCTTTCAGCACTGCAGGGAAGGGAGGCAGTCAGTACTATAGTGCTAGGAATTCAACTTTGTATTCCTAGCACTATCGTTTTCCTTCAATAGAGGGTTATATTCATGTTGTTGTTTAAGCAACAAAAAAAAAAGTAACAGTTTTCACCTAAGTAAAATCTATGTAACCATACACCTTTTAGCCAGTGCTGTATTTAGCCCAAGGCAAACTAGGCATTTGCCTAGGGCGGCACTAACCATGGGGCGGCAAAAAATGCCGCCCTCAAATGCCTGCTTGGGCGTCCGTGGTGTTTCATCCTCGTGGACCGCCCGGCATGCGGCTGTGTTAGTATCAAAGGCGGCAAGGGAGCTGTAATCTCCCTGCTCTGCTCCCTCACGCATTGTTTGCTGATGCTGCGGAACCCGGAATATGACGTCATTCCTGCTCCCAGCATCGGCAGACGGCCCGCTAGGCGCGAGGGAGCAGAGCAAGGAGATCATAGGTCCATCGCCGCCTTTGATTCTAACACAGCCGCACACACAGCTCTCACAGCAGGCCCACTGGACCCCCAACGACAGTTAGGAAGGCAAACATTTTTACGATATTATAATATTAATAATTAGTGTGTGTGTGTGTGTGTGTATGTTAGTATATGAGTGTGAGTGTGTGTGTGTATGTGAGTGTATGACTGTGTGTGTGTGTGTCTGTCAAATCAGTGAGAGTCTGTTTGTCATTGAGTCTGTGTGTGACTGTCAGTGTGTGTCTGTCCATGTGCGTATGTATGTCTGTTGATGAATGAGTGTGTGTCAGATCAGTGAGTCTGTGTCTGTCAGTGACGTTTGTGTGATTAGATTAGGGGGGTGCGCAGGTTTAGTCATGCCTAGGGCAACACAAAACCAAAATACACCACTGCTCTTTGCTATATAATTCTTCCTCTTTGTCTTAAAACGGTTATTTTTAAAACGTTATTTGCTATTCGCTCTAGTAATTAACACCGTTGCTTTTAAAAACATATCAAATTTTGAGGAGCTACGTAATGAGTTATAAATACAAGTGATGTCCTTGTAAATTTACTGCACAGAATAGTTTTCTTCTGGATTCATCAAAGTTTTATATATTAAACAGAAATAAGGGCATTAATTCTGCTGTTTTCAAGTTCATCTCCTATTGAAGGGACAATCCATCACCAACAGAACATTGATATTACCCAAACCTGTTTTATTATTATTAAAGAGACACTCCCGCACCAATACAACTTTCATACATTTAATCAATTTTGGCCTCATTAAGACTGTATTGTTTTGCATGGTCAGACCTTTATAGTTTTTGCATAAAAAAAAGTTTTGCAGAATGCCCCACAGTAAGACTGCCTCTTTATCCACACCCACTCACTATAGAAAAAGATTTCCTTATCAAATGTATGCACACAGCTTGTGCCAGAATGAACGTTATAATACCCTTTTTCCTTCCCTTTGTTCGGCTGTCCATACCACCCGTTGGTTTACTGAACCCCCATCTGTGTAGTCCCTGGGTTGGCATCATTTACAAACCGACCACCCCTGGCTGTTAACCTCAAATTGCTTGTTAAATAATAATTTCCCCTGTGTGGCCGCCATTCATATTACCGAGCGCACATGTGCAAACAAACGGCGTCTCTCGAACGTGGGCAGCGTTACATGGCCGCGGACGACCTGGAACTAATTTCGGCTACTCTACTCCACGAACACCCGGTGAACTAATGTGAACTGTTTACTTGTCCCCACTCAGGTCCACCAGGGTAAAACCCCTGGAATATAAATTAAGAAACCCCTTGCATGGGGAGTTGCATAAAAGCCAGCAGTGGCTGACTAAAAATCAGTTGACTGCCAGAACTGTGTGTCGTCCAGTTACTGGGGGGATTTTGTCTTGTATATTGGATTGCTTCCTCAGCTGAAAAGATTAAACAGCAGAGATATTTATGCTGAATTTTGGAACTCCGCTACACAGCTTATCCACTGACAGCACCGAGTGATCTGAATAACAGAACTATCTTCAATAGAAGGAGAGGACACCCAGGATGGTATATATTAAGGATACCACATGTTTGTAGTTTATCTGACTGTCTGCAGCCAGGTTGTGAATTAAAGGCTGCTCACTAGTGATGTCCCGAACTATTCGCTGGCGAACATAGCATGTTCGCGTTCGCCGCCGCTGGCGAACACATGCGATGTTCGGTCCGCCCCCTATTCGTCATCATTGAGTAAACTTTGACCCTGTACCTCACAGTCAGCATACACATTACAGCCAATCAGCAGCAGACCCTCCCTAGCAGACCCTCCCACCTACTGGACAGCATCCATTTTAGATTCATTCGGAAGCTGCAATCATTTAATTTTTATTTTTTTATTATAATTTTTTTATTCTAAATGCAAAACATTGGTATATAGGGGAATATTCACTAAATGCCAAACATTGGTATATTCCCCTATATAACAATGTTTGGCATTTAGTGAATATTCCCCTATATAACAATGTTTTGCATTTAGTGAATATTCCCCTGTATAACAATGTTTGGCATTTAGTGAATATTCCCCTATATAACAATGTTTTGCATTTAGTGAATATTCCCCTATATAACAATGTTTTGCATTTAGTGAATATTCCCCTATATAACAATGTTTGGCATTTAGTGAATATTCCCCTATATAACAATGTTTTGCATTTAGTGAATATTCCCCTGTATAACAATGTTTGCCATTTAGTGAATATAGGGGAATATTCACTAAATGCCAGACATTGTTATACAGGGGAATATTCTCTAAATACCAAACATTGTTATATAGGGGAATATTCACTAAATACCAAACATTGTTATATAGGGGAATATTCACTAAATGCAAAACATTGTTATACAGGGGAATATTCACTAAATATCAAACATTGTTATATAGGGGAATATATCCCCCACCCCACCCTGAGCGGTTGGTGGGGGCCCTAAACAAAGCAATAAGGGGGGATCTACTGTCCTCCCCCGGCCCCCACCCCTGCGCGGTGGGTGGGGGCCATGAATCACAATGGGGGGACGACCTACTGTCCTCCCCCCGCCCCCACCCCTGCGCGGTGGGTGGGGGCCATACAAATAATGAGGGGGGGACCTACTGTCCTCCCCCCTGGCCCCCACCCCTGAGCGGTGGTGGGGGCCCTAAAAAAACAATAAGGAGGGGGGACCTACTGTCCCTCCCCCCGGCCCCCACCCCCACCCTATATTCCCCTATATAACAATGTTTGGCATTTATTGAATATTCCCCTATATTCACTAAATGCAAAACATTGTTATATAGGGGAATATTCACTAAATGCAAAACATTGTTATACAGGGGAATATTCACTAAATACCAAACATTGTTATATAGGGGAATATATCCCCCACCCCACCCTGAGCGGTTGGTGGGGGCCCTAAACAAAGCAATAAGGGGGATCTACTGTCCTCCCCCCGGCCCCCACCCCTGCGCGGTGGGTGTGGGGCATGAATCACAATGGGGGGGGACCTACTGTCCTCCCCCCGCCCCCACCCCTGCGCGGTGGGTGGGGGCCATACATTAATGAGGGGGGACCTACTGTCCTTCCCCCCGGCCCCCACCCCTGAGAGGTGGGTGGGGGCCCTAAAAAAACAATAAGGAGGGGTCCTACTGTACCCCCCCCGGCCCCCACCCCTGAGCGGTTGGTGGGGGCCCTAAATACTAATAAGGGGGGACCTAATGTCCTCCCCCCTGGCCCCCACCCCTGAGCGGCAGGTGGGGGCCCTAAATACAAATGTGGGGGGGCTGTGTAAAATGACGACAGAGCACTCTGGTGGGCTTGAAATCCATCCAATCACAGTGCTCTGTGTCATTTTACACAGCGTGGGAAAATTCCAAAGAACTTTCCCACGCTGTGTAAAATGACACAGAGCACTGTGATTGGATGGATTTCAAGCCATCCAATCACAGTGTTCTGTGTCATTTTACACAGCGTGGGAAAGTTCTTTGGAATTTTCCCACGCTGTGTAAAATGACAGAGCACTCTGATTGGCTTAAACCAGCCAATCAGAGTGTTCTTAGCCTAATTGCAGGGCGTGGCAAGGCTTTATAAGCCTTCCCCCGCCCTGCAGAGCTCAGTCTGCGCGGAGCCCTCCATTGGTGAAGATGGATTATTATTATTATTTTTTTTTAATTGTGTAGGTTACTATGGTTTTCTATTTGGCCTTTTTTGGGGCTGAAAAAAGAAGATTTTAGAAGAAAGAAAACATCGAATGGTAAGTTGTTTTTTTCTAATTTTTTTTTTTACAGGTTCTTAGTTAAAGGTCCCCCCTCTTTATTTTTAGGGTGAGGGGGGTAGGTAGGGTGACTAGGGTCCCCCCCTTATTGTTTTTTTTAGGGCCCCCACCCACTGCTCAGGGGTGGGGGCCGGGGGGGACAGTAGGTCCCCCCCCCTTATTGTTTTTTTTAGGGCCCCCACCCGCCGGAGAGGGGGAGGACAGTAAATCCCCCCTCATTATCTTTATGGCCCCCACCCGCCGCACAGGGGAGGGGGCCTGGGGGGGAGGACAGTAGGTCCCCCCCTCATTATCTTTATGGCTGCCGCCCAGGGTTGGGGGCCGGGGGGGAAGGAGAGTAGGTCTTTCCCCCCCCCCCCCCTCAATCACTATTGTGGCCAGAAAGAGTCCCTTAGGGTTTTAAAATTCGCCTGCCTATTGAAGTCTATGGCGGTTCGCCCGGATCGCGAACATTTGCGGAAATTCGCGTTCGCGGTTCGCAAACCGAAAATTTTATGTTCGCAACATCACTACTGCTCACTCATTGCTGTTGGGACTGAGACTATATACATGTGGTCCTCATTTAGCGACCCCCTTGTTTTACGACCAGACGTAAGTGCGAGCCGTCATGGGGATTCCCTGCTCTCGTGCGCATGTCTATGTTCGGGGAAACTTCCCCGAACATAGACGAATGCACAAGAGCAGGGAATCCCTCTAATCTATGTTCGGGGAAATTTCCCCGAACATGGACGAACACACCAGAGCAGGGAATCCCTTAACTCCTCACTTACCGACCAATTCGTTCTACGACCTTGTCGTAGGCACGTAACCCGGTCGGTAAGTGAGGAGTGTCTGTACACATACATTTGATAAGAACGTTTTCTGGCTTGAGTGGGTATGGCTAAGGAGGCATGTTTATGGTGCAGCATTCTGCATACATTTTTTTTTTTTTTTGAGCTTGCTAAAATATAGCAGATTAATGAGGCCAAAAGCTATCAAATTCACTATTGTGTTTGTGCCAGGAGTGGTCTTTTAATCATAGTATAACATGATGAGTTAACATTGAAACATAGTATCATTGTAAAAGCATCACAAAATCATTTATATTTTTATTTTTGAATCATATTTTGATACCATAGTGGATGACTTTAATGATTCTGCTTCCTAGAAAGGGCAGTAGGGCAGTAGAATTAATATTGCTGTACTATTTAGTGCCTATATTTAATGACTATTCATGAGATTTATTCACTAAACTGTAATCTGATTAGGCTGATGAATAGGCTGCTTTGGAAGGATTCCCACATTAGCTCATTTTGCAAAGCTGGTAGCTCAAAACAATTCACTGTTTAGTTAATACTCATTTAAAACAGCTTTATCATCTTCTGGCGTCTTAAAATATTTTGCCAAGACCACTAATGGTAACTTTGCTGCTTGAAATTGCCACAGGATCTTAGGAAATGCGAGTTTTACTTACCATAAACGGTACTTTGCACCAGCAGAATACTCACTCTTCAGCTCCTGGTGCTACATCTGCCAGGAGCCCGCCTCGGTGCTGTACTCTTGCACATATATAAGAGTGCAACAGTGATGTCTGGAAAATCCCTTGAGACCATGGGTGCCTCCATTGGTAAGGCCTTTTTACCCACAGTGGTCACTAGTGAGGACTGAGGGTTTAGCAAACGGTAGCTCTGCCTTTTTGTCAAATGTAGGAAAAGTACATAAGATAAAGTAGTCCTTACTTTGTCTTTGTATATATTTTGACTGTGTTGGATAGTCAGTGAAATTCCAACACAATCAATGCAAGTGTTTCATAAAGATTTTATCTTTATGAAACACTCGTTTTGCTGGGGAAAGGGAGGGATTGACTAAGCCACTTTATCTCAAATCATAGCTGCAAATCTAAAATATTGTGCTGAAATCATTCTCCCATGCATTGTGTCCTGGCTACTTTTAGATCAGTTAACTTAGCATTGCAATCTCATACAAGGACTATTTAGGGAAAGTGCTTGATACAAAATGCCTGGAGTTCGGACAACTGTTTATATTGTATGTGTGTGGTATTGGTTTCTGTACTATCCCTTTTCTAAGAGACTCTTATTTTTCTGTCCACAATAAAGCACATAATAGCCCGGATTATCTAAATTGTAGGTGATAACAGATGGGGTAGAAGTGAATGATGAAGATATAGGACACCCACATGTGTATTAGTTTCATATGAATTATTTCTCGAGGAGTTGATGAAAACTAAATAGGAAGGACAAGAATGTGATGAATGGACAGCGTGTGAAAGATTACAACAAATGGCAAACAGTTTAAGATGTGAGCAGATACAGTAGGAACCCAGCATGCCCTATACCATTCATCATAATGCATTATGTATCAGTTAGAAATGTGTAGATTTGTCATGTGTGCAGTCGAAGCTGTTAATTAACTTGATTGTAATGTAGCATGACAGCTTCATACCATAAAATGATAAGTAGCCTGTGCCAAATAAGCATGGTTTGCTTGCATCAACTGAAATGCAATATACTAACTTACAGTTAGAAATGTCGGCTTAATTGTACTCTTGTAATGCAATAACGGCTTGGCTTGTAAATCCCATAGCAGTGTAGCAACACTAAATGCTTAACTTCCCCCTTTCCAATTAAATAAATTAATAAATAACATGTTTTATTTGCATTGTGGTGCAGTTATAACGAATTATTTTCAAGTTGTAGGTTTTGCAGGTCACTCTTTAATAAAGCAATAAAGTGCATATATAATATTTAAGTAGCTGATAACATAACAAAAATGTTGAGCATCTTTATTGCAAAGTTATAATATCGCTGCTTTAAAAATACACATATAGATAGAGAATTAAAGTAGCAACACAAACTACAATGAAATAACATTTATTAGCATATACTAGGGAAGGATTGGTTAGCAGGTTACCCTCTGGTCACCAGCACCACAGGTACACCACAGCAAACAACTATCAATAAGAAATTAGAGGAATTACTGCTGGCAATGTCATTGGAACCTTTGGCTACCAGGGTTATTAGAGGAAAATGCTTTGACACTGATATGTATGATGGGAATAAACAGAAGACAGAAGATTACAAAGGCTGGAAAGAGGTAGAGGAATTTGTGGAGCCAGATAGGACTGAATGCAGAAGGCAGAAATATTGGAGGAAATAACACAATCAGCGTATTTAAACAAAATCCATACTAAAGATTAAAGATGGTGGGCAGTTATGTGCTGAATCACAAATGGATTCCTAATAAAATGTTCCAGCTGTGTTCTCTGGTCCTATTACCTAAGATCTACTGCTTTAGTTCTTTTTCCACCATTCTTTGTTCATAGATATTTGAGTACATGACTGTTTGCGTGTATGTTTTATACTTCTTTATTTCACTGGCACTTGTGGCATGTCCACGTTAGTAACTTACCAATACAAGCCAAGTAAATGAGAGCAGAGAGATATTTCCTATCTGTCTTAAGTCAGCTGATTGTGATATTTTTGAAGATGTGTCACCACCAAAAGATGAAGGGGTTTTAGCACTTAAACGAACAGAATAGATAGATGGTGGTGATGAGACATCAGGAGTGCACGCCTGATGATCCTGGGCAATGGCTGCCGGATAAAATGCGCAACAGGTACAGACTGACGTGGCTCCTGGACCAGACGACTTTTAGACTTCACAAAATCTTCTTTTATATAACTTAAAATCTTTCCAGCCTCTGGTCCACCAAGGACTAGCTTAATTTTAACTACCTTTGGTTATCTCCTATATATATGTTTTTTATTTGTTTTACCTATGAACCTCTTTTCATTTCAGCATAAGGTGATAGCTGTGTGGGGGGCATTATCCCATTTAAATCATCAGCTGCTTGATGCTGATACTTTGTGGGGGGGGCATTATCCCATTTAAATAATCAGGTACTTGATCTTGCTACTTTGGGCTCACAACATGAAGGGAACAAGTGCCGGCTGTCAAATATGTAGTGTAGGGACGAATAGTTTGGGAAATCATAACAGGGACCAACCGGCACTTGCACCCTTCCTGCTGCCTAGAATTTATGAAATGATATGTACAGATATCCATGGGATTGCCATAACCCACAACTGTAGAATTTATTATCTTTTCATCATATATTATTTGATATAAATCTAACCACCAGATTACAGCCTCTATAATGAATGACTCAGCGATATATGGTGATTCATTAAGCATTTTGTTACCAGATACTGCTACTTTGGAGAGTTTTTAAACGGTTACATTTGTCTCCAATACACACAGTATCTAAATTAGGAGCACCATGTTGGTTGTTTCGTTTTCAGTCTAATGTTCTATGTTGAGTTTCATTATCAATGTTTTTTTTGTTCTGTCTCCTAGTATATTCACTTTTTTAAGAATGCACTATTGTCTTTCATATACCAGTATTACGGAATGATAAACCATTTTTACATTTTATCAATGAAAGTTACATTTTAGTACTCTATTGATGTCTCACCACCACCCTCTATCTATCCTTTTCCAAGTAAATTACATTGTGAAATAATTAGGCCATGGAATTTATATTACTCTAATGTGCTCCTTAGCAATATATATTTGCATGGAGGGCATGTATAATAAATATTGATAATATACCAGTTGATAAAATGTTTGCAAAATCTGTTTGCCTCATTTTGTACATTAAGAAAAAAAATCAAGAGTTTGTTTCATGAACAAAGAAAAAAAAAATCAATGGTATCATATTTAGAAATGAACAAGCTGTTTTTGGTCATACCATCTATGACATACTCTTATTTAGTGATAAAGCTGCATTGTTTATTAATTGCAGCTATTCTCTATTGCAGGATCTATTTTCAATCAATGCTTATGTTTATGCTCAGAAGCCACAACTGGATATTCACAGTTTTGAAGGTAACTTTACACGGGTAAGTAAATGCTCTCTCTAATTTTTCATATCCACACAATATGCCCTTGAGACTGTATTGCTTTGACTGCTAAACAGTAGGAAGTGTGGGCATAGTTCACCACATGCTGCACCCGAATCTGACACTGCTGTTGGAAACTTCACTCACAAAGGATTAGCTTGTCACCTGGCATCATAATCATAATAAAGAGCCATTACAATATTGTGTTTATAACATAGAAACAAAAATCTTGGGCATGTTCATTGAAGAACAGCTATTTCCATGGGAAAGCTAACAATATTCAAAGTATTATTTCATTCCTGAAGTACCAGTATATTCTTCACTGTATTGCAGTGGACAATAATCACAGAGAATCATGTGCTATCCAACAGCTTGATGTAGATCCAAGTGAACAAAGCATTGCTTTGTTTCAGGTATTTCATGAGTACAGCAGTTTCCCCGGTGTTGGCAAATTACCTTGCCAGGATCGCTATGTAGAATACAGTAGGTCCTTGCACCAGCCAAGCACTGCTGACTGTCCATCTCACAATTTAGATCAGTGGGAAATCACCTTGGCTCAGGCAGGCAGGGCTCTGAGCATGCTCAACACTGTGAATTGAATTGTCCTAGCTGGGGAACAATTGTCTCTATTTTTAAATGCCAAAATTTCAATTCTACAACTCCTTTAAGTTCCTCGTGGCTGATGATTGGCACTGCAATGTGTTTTTAACTGGCAAGGTATTGAATCCTGTCTAAAAATCCAACTGTTTATGGTTATTTTTTTCCAACAAATAAGGCTACCAGGTATAGTGGGCTCCTTATGTACATATGCAAGTTAGTGCTTTGAGTGGTCTCTGTATTCTTCTATATGGGTCTTTGCATATTTCACCTGCTGTGTGTGTTCTGTCTCTATATTATGGTTGTTTTGTGTGTGCATTTCTCTTGTATCTATTATGCTCCTTTGTTTCTCCCACCTGCTCTTTCTGGTTGTCTCTTGTTCTTTAGACAACAGAGCTAGGCAACCTTTGGAACACCAGTTTTTGTGCTCTTACAACCATAATGCTCAGGGGAAATGTAGTCCACAACACCTGGAGCACCATAGGTTTGCAATCCCTGCTTTAGACTCTTGCCTCAAATAAATAAATGTTATTTAAACATTGTGTGCAGAATTCTACTAAATGGTAACCTATCTTAACCATACTTCCAAACTTTTCAAATGGATAAGCAGGGACACATTTATTTTAGAGGTGTAGGTGTGGGTGTAACTAGGGGCAGGGCTGGTATGAGAAAAGTTAGGTGACTTACTAATAACAATTTCTATAGATAAATGGAATTTATAACACAATCAATGTATCCTTTTTACACAAACTGATTTGTAAACATATCTATTGTAGTTTAAAGACACATTACTAATTATTATTGCTTTTGAGCTCTGTTAAATATTCAGACATACAGTCAATATAGAGCTCCTAGAAAAAGAGGAACATTAGCACTGAAAAGAGGCACAGGAGCTATCAACTCAAAATAGGGACTGTCCCTCCTGTATAGAGACAGGTGGGAGGCATGCACAACCGTGGCGGGGGAGGGTTGTTGCAGTGGCAAGTGATGCAGTGATGTCATCAGAATACAGCTCTACATTCATAATTAATTGCCTTGTTATATGCGGGTCCATAAGTACATTCATAATTAATTGCCTTGTTATATGCGGGTCCATAAGTCCTTAAAAAAATGCATTTCTGCATATCTGTAATTGCAGACAAACATGTTGAAGTAATAGACAACAACAAAATATTTTTGACTGATAGGTAGTTCCATTGTTGTTACAGGAAAGTAGCAATGGGAGGTTTAGTTCTTCAACTGCTATTTGCCCCCTATTAGGGTTTTATAAAGAGTAGTGTCGTTTTCCTACAGCCTATTCTTCCTACATTATTTTTTCATTTATTCTTTTTTTATTTCAAGGCATTTGGAGCCTCAGAACTTAAAGTTTCATAAAGAGCAATCACAGCAGCAGGCAAATTAGGTTGAACGGTAGTTGGTGAGAGAACAGTAGAGACTGACCCAAAATAGCTGATCAGACAGCTATTTACTTTCAAAAACAAACAGCACAAAAAAAATACACACAGACAATAAAAATAAAATAATAAATAAATAAAAATATATATATATATATATATATATATGTAATTGTTTTATTAAATGTAATTTACTTTAAATAAATAAAAAGTTGAAATTTGATGACAGTTGTCTTTTGAGCTTAATTTTCTCCTTGGTGTGTATTCCATGTACATTCTGCAGCAGAGTAATGCCCTACAGACCTGTCCTAAACATTGGGTGATGGTTTTACTTTAATTATACAAGGAATGTTCTGGCTGAAATAATTATATGTGCCTTTCTAATAGAATTCTAATTGCCTGCCAGATGTTTAGACTTCCTTGTTCTCGTACTTGACAATTTTGTCATCGTCAGCAGAAATTGCATATGATGGCACATGTGCCATATTGACGTTGTTTCTTCCTCTGTGTAAAAGCAATGCCACATTTTACTCTTAAATAAAATTATATTTTAGTAGAACTAGCAAGTTGAACATCTGTGGCTGTCAAAGAGTTAACCTTTCATGGTTAAATCTTAAGGCTAAAACCAAGAAAATTAAATTGATCTGTGGTCAAATGGGATTTGACACAAGTAAAATGGTATCATATATTGATGTTGGACCAATCCACTTATCTCTGAAAGATAATCTCAGAATTTGCTAAAAGAGCACTCTTTCCTCTTCCTCATGTTACTGGATATTCCAGCAATTTGCACAGAAAGTCAAGATTTGGTCTTAAACTGGGTCCTTTTAAAGGCCAGGTGAATCTCATCTCATCCTGCTGCACATTGAGCCTGATACAAAATGTCACAATAATTTATAAATGTGAAAAATTCAACAATGTATAAAGTGGGTATATTACATTTTCTGAAATGTACATTATGAAAACCAATAGTGCGGGGAGCAAGTAAATAAAATATATTTCAATACAACAAGAGCTTCATGTGAGCATTATAGCTACATAAATAGAGTACGTTGTTTCACTCATTGCTCATAACCAAAAATTTATACCGCGGAATGAAAACATTTTGCAGGAATGGTTTCTATCAGGTATCCATTCTAGTAGGATCTATCTGATTGTGTCTGTTTCCTATGACAAGATTGCTTCACCTTGCCTGCGTTCAGCATGAAACAATTTATATATATATATATATATATATATATATATATATATATATATATATATACACACAAAGAATCTGTAACTTCTTCACCTAAATGGCCAGTTTAAAATGATATGTGTCATTCAGTGCTGTTGTAATGAGCGTACATCCATTAGAGCACTGTGTTAGTATTTAATTCATGTTTACATCATTTGGCCCAGTTGCAGTCCGCATCCTCAGATTGGTTACAGATTGTGTGTGTGTGTGTGTGTGTGTCCCAATTCCATTTAAATGGTAGGTTAAAGCAGAACATTGGATGTTCTATGTGTTATACCGCTAATATAACTAAGCTGCGCTTTGTGGGTGAATACTTTAAATATTAAAATCTGTTTAAAAAGCAAAGTGACGTAAACCCTAGACAGCTGTTTTTGGGAGATAGACACTTCCAGAGCAGAGGAGACATCAAACCCTATGCTAAAAATTGCATGGTATGGAGAATAAGCACTGTATTCTGTTGATTGAGCAATAAGAGTGGATCTTGTTGTAGGATGCCATCCTGAGGTTTTCATACCATAGTAGATTATATATTTTATATTTACACTCTGGAACAGGTCCAAGAAATGTATTATTTTCCAAGCAGGCGCATATTCTGCTGAATAAAGAAGGTGCTGGTCTTTAGTATTGTTTTCCTACACTATAATACCCAAAACACTTTACAGTTTAGATTAGAAACATCAAGTACAGTTTGAATGTTTCAGAAACAAGACTTGCATGCAGAAGGGATCGAGTACTCAAAGATTTTTTATAAATGTATCGGGCTATGGAATTTCCTCCCTTCTGAAGGCATATGTTGTGTATTGATGTGCTTGAGAAAAGGTAGCTCACAATTACCAAGAAGAAGCAGTTGGCTACAATGTAGTCTGAGTTTTAACTAAACCCTTTAATGAGTATGGATGACAGGCTTTTCTGTCAGTCTGGGTACTGCATTTTTGTGCCATCCGCTTCTGTACTTGTCTCAGTATGTTCTTAAACCGGCTGTTTGCAGTCTTTCTCTGTCAATTAATTGTGATCGCTTTTTGCCTAATCCCAAAGTAACAAAAATAGAAGCAGCTAATTAAGATGATTA
Organism: Pelobates fuscus; assembly: GCF_036172605.1. Lineage (NCBI taxonomy): Eukaryota > Metazoa > Chordata > Amphibia > Anura > Pelobatidae > Pelobates > Pelobates fuscus. The sequence goes on from NC_086320.1 coordinate 144,431,229, forward strand.
TTAAAGTACGCAAAGCAGGTAAGATTATTGTAACCACTTCCGTGCCATTGTAACCATAAAGATTTTTCTTCCGAGCACTAATACAAGAAAGATACTTTATTTAATTGTATCCAGATGCATGACCTATTGTACATTTTCGCTGTTTTATTGATCACCGTGCAGCTGCAAAACCCTATGCATTTTTTAATATAGTTTGTTCCCTTCTTTCAGTGAATAGTTGTAGCTGGTGGCTTTTTTTCTTCCTGTGTTATGTGATGAGTAATCAAAGAGAATCATTAACTCATTATTAACTACCACTTACCATTTCACTGAATGCTCTGTAACCTGGCTCATTAGTACTTAGTTAAACACAGTCAGGTATTATGCTGGCAGCAACACAACTTTCATAAGCACAATTAGCCAAAATCTATGGTGAGGCTCAATGCTTTTGTAAGCAGTTACAAAGGGTTATAAATTTCAGATATGCTTCAGAATGTGGCAGATTCTGGTGATAGTTGTTAAATGACAACTCTTATCATTCTCAGCCAGAAAATATCAAGTTATACAACAGAAATGGGGTTTAGATCATGCCAGGTGTATATTCACAAAATCACCACAAATTGTATATATTATAGGGGAACTGTCATTTCCCAGAATTTTTAAAGGAACACTCCAAGCACCATAACCAATAAAGCCCTCAGTAGTGCTTATGGTGCCCTGAGTGCCCTACTGCAAAGATAAGTAGTTGGGCTCTTTTGTGAATGGTTTGCTGCTGGGTCTGCCAGGCGCCCGCTGCCACATCCCTTTCAATCGACAAATGCCTGCACTCAGCCAGTGAGCTAGTCCTGCACTGCAGGATTTTACTGAGGGGTGCTCGTGGAGCTTCCGTGTAAAGAGGAGGAGGAGGTGAGTACTGCCTGGTGGACCCCAGGTAAGTCTTAAAACCGTTCTCAGATATATTAACTACTTAACTAGGATGATGCCATTTCCCTTTAATACTTCGTATTCTTATACCCCAGATTTCACAAATTAAACTTAGAAATCCACACCTCTTTATCCTGCAAGCAGGCATCTTCATCTTAACTTTGTCAGTGATTGTTAAAAGCTCTGTCCTTTGTGCCTGGCAGTCAGCATGGAGATGTAAATAGAGCAAATTGTCTGTTTTCTTTGCTCCTCCCGCACATAACAGGATAGTGATGGCATTTGCTAAATCTAATAATATGAAGGTAAAAGAAACCGCATTACAAAAAAAAAATTAAAACAAAATTATCACAGTGCATCCATCGACCCGTAAATGTTTGGTATGGAAGTCTTCAACAATGCCTTGCATGCATCTGAACACTATGCATTTTGGAATGCCGCAATTTGAACTGTGGGAAAAATCGGGTCCAGAGCATCCATTTTGGACATAATTACTTTTTTAAATATCTGTTTGTCGTCTTCTTTATTTTTGGGGTAACCTCTAAAATAATGAGTTTTGTATGATAGATTCAATTTTAAAGGATAATAAATACAAATAAATTTTCAAATCAGCCATGGTGGATAATTTCTTTTCATCTTAACTACTTTTTTTTACATTTTGCAACTTAATTCTCAACATTCTACTCCAAATGTATATACTCTAGACATGTGCAATTAGTTTCGGTCCGAATATGAATTCGGACTAATTTTGGGCATTTCAGACATTCGGGTACTTCCGAGGTCCCGAAGTTACGAAGTGTCAAAGTGCCGAAGTTCCAAAGCACAGTATTGCCTAAGTACTAATATACTTACCCAGGGGGGGCCAGGGGGAGGACATTAGGTCCCCCCTTATTAGTATTTAGGGCCCCCACCCACTGCTCAGGGGTGGGGGCCAGGTGGGAGGACCTTAGGCCCCCCCTTTTTAGTATTTAGGGTCCCCACCCACCACTCAGGGGTGGGGGCCAGAGGGGAGGACCTTAGGTCCCCCCCTTTTTAGTATTTAGGGCCCCCACCCACCGCTCAGGGGTGGGGGCCGGGGGGGAGGACATTAGGTCCCCCCCCTTACTCCAATTTAGGGCCTCCACCTGCCGCTCAGGGGTGGGGGCCAGGGTGGCATGAAATTAGGTCCCCCTCCTTATTAGTATTTAGGGCCCCCACCCGCCGCTCAGGGGTGGGGACCAGGGGGGAGGACATTAGGTCCCCCCCTCATACCAATTTAGGGCCCCCACCCGCCGCTCAGGGGTGGGGGCTGGGGGGAGGACAATAGGTTCCCCCCATATCATTTTACTTTAGGGCCCCCACCCGCTCGGGGGGGGGGCAATAGGGCCCCCCCTTTAGTTTAAAAGCTGTGGGGGCTCGGGAGGAGGGACCCTATTTTATTTTATTTTTTTAAACAGTGGCTGCTCACTGTTTACTAGACATGCCCCTACTCGCGGTATAGCGAGTAGGGGCAAAATTTACTAATACTAAGTAATTTTTACTTAGAATTAGTAAATTTGTCTGAAAGACCAATTTAGGTATTTCAGCCTTTTGGTAGATAACGCCCTAATACCGTGGGAATTAGAGAGTTATCTACTAAGCGGCTGCAATAGAAGTCCTGAAATGCCGAAGTTCCGAAGTGTTGAAGTGCCGAATTGTGAAAATCCCGAATTTCGCAATGCCAAACCGAACCGAAAATTTTCCCCATGCGCATGCCTAATATACTCACCCACTCTATTCTATCCATTAGTATTATTATGTACTTTACTTGCTTTCTGAATGTGCACACATATAGGCTGTTTTTCCTAGAGAAAGCACGCAAGGATAGAAACAATTCTGAGCTCCATATTTCATATTATCATCATAACGTTTGTTACTAGCATATCTATATCTATTTACAATGGGCATTGTATAAAGATCTATTATATATATTGTTTTTATTTATTTGTTTTTTTTTATATAAAATGGTGACTTCATAGGTTGTGTCTTAATTCAAAATTTAGACATCCATGATTAATACACTATTTTCAATGACAAGCCTGTTGAATTGACCAAATATAAATGGTAACAGTACGTTTTGGCAGTTATGTGTACCTTCATCTTGCCAAGATGTAGCAGGGCCTGCCCCATGACATGTCCAAATAATGAATGAAGTAGAAGTATAGATCAGGGTGTTGCAGTGGATGTGATCTATTTGGATTTTGCCAAGGCATTTGATACAGTTCCACACAATAGATTAGTGTTCAAACTCAAGGAAATCGGTCTAGATGTAAATGCTTGTTCTTGGGTAAAACATTGGCTTAAAAACAGAGTACAAAGAGTTGTCGGTAATGGTAAATTTTCAAGCTGGACAGAGGTGGCAAGTGGTGTCCCTCAGGGGTCTGTTCTGGGACCCCTTTTATTTAACATGTTTATAAATGATCTTGAAGACCGCATTGAAAGTCATGTTTCAGTGTTTGCAGATGACGCAAAACTTTGTAAAATAATACAATGTGAGCAAGATATTACTTTGCTGCAGAGGGATTTAGATAGACTGGAGGACTGGGCACTCAAATGGCAGATGAAATTTAACCCCTTAAGACCGCAGCCAAATGTACAAGTTGTGATCCAAAAATAATGTAAACAAACCACAGAATTTTACTATATGTCTGTTCAACAATAATTTACCTCTTTCATACTAAGTGCACCCACACTTATTATATATAATTTTGTTCAGGGGAAACCGAGCTTTCATTTAATATCAAACATTCATATATGGAACTCCATTTTATATGAATAAAATCTAAAAAACTTGAAAAAATTATGAAATCTTGTTATTTTTCAATTTCAGCATGGCAATTTAACTGTTAATGTCAGAATACTGTTCGGTTTTCCTGCAATAAAACATACATATTTGTATTCAGAAATGTCTCACGAGTAAAACAGTACCCCCCATGTATAGGTTTTATGGGGTTTTGGAAAGTTTCAGGGTCATATATATGGCTTATCCATTTATGCTTTTTCACCTTGAAATTTGTCAGATTAGTTTGCAGTGTCCAGGCTGCCTTTGAGACCGTATGGCAGCCAAGAAATGAAAATTACCCCCATCATGGCATGCCATTTGAAAAAGTAGACATCCCAGGGTATTCAAAATGGGGTATGCCCAGTCTTTTGTAGTAGTCACTTGGGCACAAACCCTAGCCAAATTTAGTGTTTGGTTTATTTTTTTGCATTTTTCACATAAAATCTGTACTTTCACTGATAATATTATTGTTAGTATATAGTTTACTGCCCTGAAACACCCCTAGTTCTGCTCAGCGATGTCTCACGAGCGCCATGGTACCCCCATGTATAGGTTTTATGGGGTTTTGGAAAGTTTCAGGGTCATATATACGGCTTATCCATTTATGCTTTTTCACCTTGAAATTTGTCAGATTAGTTTGCAGTGTCCAGGCTGCCTTTGAGACCGTATGGCAGCCAAGAAATGAAAATTACCCCCATCATGGCATACCATTTGAAAAAGTAGACATCCCAGGGTATTCAAAATGGGGTATGCCCAGTCTTTTCTAGTAGCCACTTGGGCACAAACCCTAGCCAAATTTAGTGTTTGTTTCTTTTTTTTTGCATTTTTCACATAAAATCTGTACTTTCACTGATAATATTATTGTTAGTATATAGTTTACTGCCCTGAAACACTCCTAGTTCTGCTCAGTGATGTCTCACGAGCGCCATGGTACCCCCCATGTATAGGTTTTATGGGGTTTTGGAAAGTTTCAGGGTCATATATATGGCTTATCCATTTATGCTTTTTCACCTTGAAATTTGTCAGATTAGTTTGCAGTGTCCAGGCTGCCTTTGAGACCGTATGGCAGCCAAGAAATGAAAATTACCCCCATCATGGCATACCATTTGAAAAAGTAGACATCCCAGGGTATTCAAAATGGGGTATGCCCAGTCTTTTCTAGTAGCCACTTGGGCACAAACCCTAGCCAAATTTAGTGTTTGTGTTTTTTTTTTTGCATTTTTCACATAAAATCTGTACTTTCACTGATAATATTATTGTTAGTATATACCGTATATACTCGAGTATAAGCCGACCCGAATATAAGCCGAGGCCCCTAATTTTATCCCAAAAAACTGGGAAAACTTATTGACTCGAGTATAAGACTAGGGTGGGAAATGCAGCAGCTACTGGTAAATTTCTAAATAAAATTAGATCCTAAAAAAAATATATTAATTTAATATTTATTTATATTACATAATATGTGTATAATGAATGCAGTGTGTGCGTATGTGTGTGTGTATGAGTGCAGCGTGTGTGTATGAGTGCAGCGTGTGTGTATGAGTGCAGTGTGTGTGTGCATGAATGCAGTGTGTGTGTGCATGAATGCAGTGTGTGAATGCAGTGTGTGCAGGGCCGGTGCAAGGATATTTGCCGCCGTAGGCAAAAAATTTTTTGCCGCCCCCTCCCCCCCCATATGTCCTGACTTCCCCATCTCCTCCCTCAGTGGTCCTTACCTCCCCACCCCCGTGTTCCTTCACTCCCCCCCCCCAGTGGTCCTGACTCACCCCTCCCCTAGTGGTCCTTACCCTCCCCTCCCCTAGTGGTCCTTACTTCCCCCTCCCCTCCCATAGTGGTCCTTATCCCACCCCCTCCCTCTCATAGTGGTCCTTATCCCCCTTCTCCCTCCCATAGTGTTCCTTATCCCCCCCCATCCCTCCCATAGTGGTCCATATACCCCCCCTCCCTCCCATAATGGTCCTTATACCCCCCCTCCCTCCCATAGTGGTCCTTATCCCACCCCCTCCCATAGTGGTCCTTATACCCCCCCCTCCCTCCCATAGTGGTCCTTATACCCCCCTCCCTCCAATAGTGGTCCTTATCCCCCCCCTCCCTCCCATAGTGGTCCTTATCCCCCCCTCCCTCCCATAGTGGTCCTTATACCCCCCTCCCTCCCATAGTGGTCCTTATACCCCCCTCCCTCCCATAGTGGTCCTTATCCCCCCCCCTCCCTCCCATAGTGGTCCTTACCCCCCCACCCTCCCTCCCATAGTGGTCCTTATACCCCCCCTCCCTCCCATAGCGGTCCTTATACCCCCCATCCCTCCCATAGCGGTCCTTATACCCCCCCTCCCTCCCATAGCGGTCCTTATACCCCCCTCCCTCCCATAGTGGTCCTTAACCCACCCCCTCCCTCCCATAGTGGTCCTTATACCCCCCCCCTCCCATAGTGGTCCTTATACCCCTTTTATTTTTTTATTATTAATTTTATTTTTATTTTATTTCTTATTTTTTTTTTTTTTTTTTTTTTTCGTCCCCCCTCCCTGCTTGATACATGGCAGGGAGGGGGGCTCTCCTTCCCTGGTGGTCCAGTGGCAGTTCAGTGGGGGGGAGAGGGGGGCTGGCAGAGCTGTACTTACCTGTTCTGCAGCTCCTGTCAGCTCTCTCCTCCTCCGCGCGGTCTGTGCAGCGCCCTCTGTCAGCTCACAGTGTAAGTCTCGCGAGAGCCGCGGCTCTCGCGAGATTTACACTGGGAGCTGACCGAGGTGCTGAACGGACGGCGCGGAGGAGGAGAGAGCTGACAGGAGCTGCAGGAAAGGTAAGTACAGCTCTGCCAGCCCCCCTCTCCCCCCAGTCTGTATTATGGCAATGCAAATTGCCATAATACAGACTCTGACTCGAGTATAAGCCGAGTTGGGGTTTTTCAGCCCAAAAAATGGGCTGAAAAACTCGGCTTATACTCGAGTATATACGGTAGTTTACTGCCCTGAAACACTCCTAGTTCTGCTCAGTGATGTCTCACGAGCGCCATGGTACCCCCCATGTATAGGTTTTATGGGGTTTTGGAAAGTTTCAGGGTCATATATATGGCTTATCCATTTATGCTTTTTCACCTTGAAATTTGTCAGATTAGTTTGCAGTGTCCAGGCTGCCTTTGAGACCGTATGGCAGCCAAGAAATGAAAATTACCCCATCATGGCATACCATTTGAAAAAGTAGACATCCCAGGGTATTCAAAATGGGGTATGCCCAGTCTTTTCTAGTAGCCACTTGGGCATAAACCCTAGCCAAATTTAGTGTTTGTGTTTTTTTTTTTTGCATTTTTCACATAAAATCTGTACTTTCACTGATAATATTATTGTTAGTATATAGTTTACTGCCCTGAAACACTCCTAGTTCTGCTCAGTGAGGTCTCACGAGTGCCATGGTACCCCCCATGTATAGGTTTTATGGTGTTTTGGAAAGTTACACGGTCATATATACGGCTTATCCATTTAGGCTTTATTACATTGAAATTTGGCAAAGTGATTTTCTGGGCCTATATCGCATTTGAGAGAGCATGGCAGCCTGGGTAATAACATTTCCACTATTATGGCATACCATTTTCAAAAGTAGGCAACCCAGAGTATAAGAAATGGTGCATTGCAAGATGTTTGGTCTAACCACTTTATCAGAAATGAAGGGCCCACATAGCGGTTATAGCTTTATTTGTGCTTTTTCACGCACATGAACTCCATTTTCACAGGACATTTCATATTCTTGATATGAGTTATTGCAACAAAGCCTCACTATTTGTATTTAACATTGTCTCCTGAATGTAACAGTACCCCCATGTACTAGATTCTCTGTTTTGGGGGGGGAAGTCATGGAGACAAAAATATTAGATGTCCTTTTCAAAGTTGGCAATTTAACAAAGTGATTTTCTGGGTCTATCTCGCCTTTGAGCATGGCAGGCTGGGTAATAACATTTCCACTATTATGGCATACCATTTTCAAAAGAAGGCAACCCAGAGTATAACAAATGGCATAATTTGAGATGTTTGGTCTAGCCATTTTAACAGAAATGCTGGGCCCATGTAGCGATTTCTACTTTGATTTTTGTCTTTTTAATCAGATAAATAGCATTTTCACTGGAAATGTCATAATACAGATATTAGTTAGTGCACTAGAGACTTGGTATTTTGATTTAACACTGTCTTCTGAATATAACGGTACCCCCACGTACTATTATTTCTGATTTTACTGATAAGTCACAGGGCAAAATATATTAGATGCCCTTTCAGCTTGTTAGTTTGCCAATATTATTTTCTGGGCCTATGTAGCTTTTCAGAGAGTATGGCAGCCTGGGTAATAACATTCCCACCGTTATGGCAAACCATTTTCAAAAGTAGGCACCCCAGAGTATAACAAATGGCATAATTTGAGATGTTAGGTCTAGCCATTTTAACAGAAATGCTAGGCCCATGTAGCGATTTCTACTTTGATTTTTGTCTTTTTAATCAGATAAATAGCATTTTCACTGGAAATGTCATAATACAGATATTAGTTAGTGCACTAGAGACTTGGTATTTTGATTTAACACTGTCTTCTAAATATAACGGTACCCCCACGTACTATTATTTCTGATTTTACTGATAAGTCACAGGGCAAAATATATTAGATGCCCTTTCAGCTTGTTAGTTTGCCAATATTATTTTCTGGGCCTATGTAGCTTTTCAGAGAGTATGGCAGCCTGGGTAATAACATTCCCACCGTTATGGCAAACCATTTTCAAAAGTAGGCACCCCAGAGTATAACAAATGGCATAATTTGAGATGTTAGGTCTAGCCATTTTAACAGAAATGCTAGGCCCATGTAGCGATTTCTACTTTGATTTTTGTCTTTTTAATCAGATAAATAGCATTTTCACTGGAAATGTCATAATACAGATATTAGTTAGTGCACTAGAGACTTGGTATTTTGATTTAACACTGTCTTCTGAATATAACGGTACCCCCACGTACTATTATTTCAGATTTTACTGATAAGTCACAGGGCAAAATATATTAGATGCCCTTTCAGCTTGTAAGTTTGCCAATATTATTTTCTGGGCCTATGTAGCTTTTCAGAGAGTATGGCAGCCTGGGTAATAACATTCCCACCGTTATGGCAAACCATTTTCAAAAGTAGGCACCCCAGAGTATAACAAATGGCATAATTTGAGATGTTAGGTCTAGCCATTTTAACAGAAATGCTAGGCCCATGTAGTGATTTCTACTTTGATTTTTGTCTTTTTAATCAGATAAATGGCATTTTCACTGGAAATGTCATAATACAGATATTAGTTAGTGCACTAGAGACTTGGTATTTTGATTTAACACTGTCTTCTGAATATAACGGTACCCCCACGTACTATTATTTCTGATTTTACTGATAAGTCACAGGGCAAAATATATTAGATGCCCTTTCAGCTTGTTAGTTTGCCAATATTATTTTCTGGGCCTATGTAGCTTTTCAGAGAGTATGGCAGCCTGGGTAATAACATTCCCACCGTTATGGCAAACCATTTTCAAAAGTAGGCACCCCAGAGTATAACAAATGGCATAATTTGAGATGTTAGGTCTAGCCATTTTAACAGAAATGCTAGGCCCATGTAGCGATTTCTACTTTGATTTTTGTCTTTTTAATCAGATAAATAGCATTTTCACTGGAAATGTCATAATACAGATATTAGTTAGTGCACTAGAGACTTGGTATTTTGATTTAACACTGTCTTCTGAATATAACGGTACCCCCACGTACTATTATTTCAGATTTTACTGATAAGTCACAGGGCAAAATATATTAGATGCCCTTTCAGCTTGTAAGTTTGCCAATATTATTTTCTGGGCCTATGTAGCTTTTCAGAGAGTATGGCAGCCTGGGTAATAACATTCCCACCGTTATGGCAAACCATTTTCAAAAGTAGGCACCCCAGAGTATAACAAATGGCATAATTTGAGATGTTAGGTCTAGCCATTTTAACAGAAATGCTGGGCCCATGTAGCGATTTCTACTTTGATTTTTGTCTTTTTAATCAGATAAATAGCATTTTCACTGGAAATGTCATAATACAGATATTAGTTAGTGCACTAGAGACTTGGTATTTTGATTTAACACTGTCTTTTGAATATAACAGTACCTACATGTACCATGTTTCCATGTTTTTATTATATCACATGAATAGAACAGTACCCCACATACACTTTGATCTGAAGGCAGAGAGAGGCAGATAGATCTTTGATATCACATAGAGCGTCACTGTGTGAAAAGTTTGAGAAGTAAAAAAACCAAAAAAAAAACTATTTTTTGTAACCCTTTCAGTGCTAATCACAGCATTAACCCTGTGATCAGTTTTTATTGGGAAGTCACATTTCAAGTACTACAAATGTAGTATTTTGAGTTGTTTGGTGTAGCCACTTTAGAATGGCTAGCGTAAACAGGGACAGGCCAAGGTCAGGGGAATCCAGAATTCAGAGTAGTCGGTAAAACAAGCCAATGGGTCGGTACAGGCAGCTAACAAAGCGTAGTCAGGACAAGCCGAGGTCAGAAATCCAGGTAAATCAAGCAAACAAACTGCCAAAGTCCCATACAGAGTGATTCAGAAATTCAGCTCTGTATGGTAGACTTTGAAACAGTCTGTTATGCAGAGGGCGGGTAGAGATGGGCAGGTTGGACAATAAAAACTGGAGTCCTTTCGGACTCCTTTCTTGTAGCAAACACGGCACTTTCTTTGGGGAGCTTTTTTACTAGGGGTGGATGGGATTCGGGAAGGGAAGTGTTTGCCACAAAGTCTTTGGAGATCTCCTGATTCCAAAGTGGGATTGGGGGGCTGGGTAAATAACATACGGGACAAAATGCTTAATGTGAATTCAAGGAAAGGGCAGGGCCTACCTATGACCTCTTTTGTATAGAGGACATAGGCATTGAAAATTGCAATCTGGCTCACGTAGATTGCAATTTTCTTGTACCAGGTCCTAGTTTTTCGGTTCACCAGATAGGGCTGTATGCATTGGTCAGCCAAGTCTACTCCCCCCATAAACTTGCTGTAGTCTACAATGCACTTTGGCTTTTCCAGATGCTCAGTGCTACCTCTCACAGACACTGGCACTGTACTTTCGTCTTGCATCGTAGACAGCATGTATACATCTTTCCTATCTCTGAAGCGAAGAGCAAGCAACTCATCCTGGCGGAGAGCTGAAGAGGAACCTCTACTGCTTCTGCCACTTGCCAGGGCTTGGGGGAAACCCCTGCGATTCTTCCTCACTGTGCCACAGGCTAGGGTTTCAAAACAATATAAATTTTTAAATAATTCTATACTGGTATAATAATTGTCAACCCATAGCCTATATCCCTTATTCAACAAGGGAAGGATTAGATCCCAAACAATCTTGCCACTTGTACCCACAGAATCAGGGCATCCTGGTGGGTCAAGATGGCTATCCTTCCCCTGGTAAATGCGAAACGCCCATGTGTAACCAGTACAGGATTCACATAATTTATCAAATTTAACGCCATATCGGGACCGCTTCGATGGAATATATTGCTTAAATAGCAGTCGACCTTTAAATTTCATAAGGGACTCGTCAATTGAAATATCTTTATCGGGGACATAATTTTCAGAAAATCTGTCTGACAGGAGTTGAATAAAGGGCCGAATTTTATATAGCCTGTCAAACAGTGGGTCGTTTCTAGGGGGACACAGCGAGTTATCATTAAAATGAAGGAATCGCAGCAGTTGCAGGTAGCGATCCCTCAACATAACCTCAGGGAAAAGAGGTGTAGCCAGGATACGTTGCTTGCTCCAGTAGGACCAGATACTGGGCTTTTTAACAATACCCATCATTAGGGTTTTAGAGTTGCGTTTTCCTGATGAAACGAAAGTGGTAGTTTTCTTACTCTCGCAATTGTGAGTTTGAAAATATTCTTCTTTACTTAAGTTTACCTTTCTCAACGATATTGCACTAGGTCTGTGTCTCTTTATATATTTTTAGATTGGACTACCTGAGCAGACCTGTGCAAGTATAACTATTTTTCTTATTGGTGTTTATTAATTGGTGTTTATTAATCTGCACAACGAATTGATATATGGTGTTTTTCCAATATGCATATATATCTGCATTTATGTAGCTAATTGCATGACACGTTTGCATGCTTTACACATTATATTGTATAAGAAAGATTTATTTTTGCAAATTTGTTTGCTGAGCCATGAGCTCAAATATATCGTCTGACATAAAGAGCTCAAAAAAACGAATTGGCTCGCAGTCGTCCACTGTTACAGTGATGCCAGGTGTAACAGTGAACGGCGTTATTTCTGGGGCCATCATATTTGGAGGCACCCAGTCTCTGCCTGGCATTGGGCTTGCTGAGCGTCCTCTTGTGAGTGGTGGTGGGGCACCATCACTTGAGGTCTCACTCAGAGGCTCAATGTCAGAGGCAGTGATAGTGTCACTGTCTTGCAGAGTGTCACTATCACTGCCGCCTCCTCGGCTGAGTAGCGACGTGCCATTCTAGGGGGACAAATTAATTAATTTATATACTAAAGTGGGTTATTAATTATCTACCTGCCTAACACCTACTACCCGCCCTCAAAAAATAATATAAATGTACTGATCACAGTATAGGCAGCTGCAATCAGTACACTGAAAGGGTTATTTTCAGATCTATAAAAATAACCCTAAAAAAAAGGTCAGTCTGATCAGAGAGCCCTCTGATCACAGTGATCACTGATACAGTACTTTACAGCAGATAAACTGTACAGTTTAGTGATCACGGCAGCGGGGAAAGGGTTAAGGGAGATTTGGGTTGCTGCGACTGACACAAAGGGTCAAAAAAATTAGAAATAATTTTTTTGACCCCAAAAAGTTTTTAAAACTGAAAGGGTTATTTTTTGATCTGTAAAAATAACCCTAAAAAAGGTCAGTCTGATCAGAGAGCCCTCTGATCACAGTGATCACTGATACAGTACTGTACAGTATAGTGATCACGGCAGCGGGGAAAGGGTAATGGAGATTTTTTTTTGATCCAAAAAAAAATAATAAATAAATACCCTAATCAGGTTGATCACAGTAATATGCTGTGATCAGCACTGAAAGGGTTAAATAAAATATAAATGTTAAAACTTAAAAAAAAATTTTAAACGTTCTTTTTCCACAGGAGCTGCAAAAACCACGATCTCTCTGCCTCTCTCTCTCTCAGATCGAAGTGAGGTGAGGAGAGGGGCAGAGACAATGTGTCAGCCAGTGATCTGAGATCATTGGCTGACACATACTAACTGTGATCACCTCCTACAGATCGCGGTAATTGGCCACAGGGGGAGTGCCTGGGAGGTACAGGCATGCCCCCCACCGCGATCTGTAGGGGGCTAATGGCTGCAGTTACATGTGTCAGCCAATAGGCTGACACATAGTAACACTGATCGCACTGACAGGCTATGGCAGCCTGTCAGTGGGATCTGATTGCAGCCTGACAGTGCAGATCGCGGTCACTGACCCCAGGGCGGCTGCCTGGGGGCCAGGCATGTCCCCCAACCGCGATCTGCTGCAGGAGAATGCGTCCGGCTCCATGTGTCAGCCGATTTCAAATCGGCTGACACATGGTAAATACCGATCGCAGTGACAGCCTGTCACTGCGATCAGAAGCCTCAGACCGCAGTCCCCAGACACAGGAGGGCTGCCTGGGGGGCCAAGGAATGCCCCCCGACCGCGATCTGCAGCGGCCATGTGCCGCCAGCCACGTGGGGGGTAAGACCGCACAGGACGTACTATGCCGTCCTGCGGCGTTTAGAGCCGGCCAATTAAGGACGGCATAGTACGTCCTGCGGTCTTAAGGGGTTAATGTTGAAAAATGCAAAGTTATGCACTTTGGCGTAAAGAATACACAAGCAACGTATACCCTTAATGGAAGCGAATTAGGGATAACAACACACGAAAAGGACTTGGGAATTGTTATAGACAACAAACTATGCAACAATGTGCAATGTCAATCAGCAGTGGCTAAGGCCAGTAGGGTATTGTCATGCATGAAAAAGGGCATTCATTCTCGGGACGAGAATATCATTTTGCCTCTTTATAAATCACTGGTAAGACCACACATTGAATATGCTGTGCAATTTTGGGCACCTGTTCTAAAGAAGGATATTATGGCACTAGAAAAAGTGCAGAGGCGGGCTACAAAATTTATAAAAGGAATGGAACATATCCGCTATGAAGAAAGGTTAACAAATCTAAACCTATTTAGTTTAGAAAAATGTCGCCTGAGAGGGGATATGATAACATTATACAAATATATTCGGGGCCAAAACAAACCATTGTGTGTAAATCTATTCACAAACCGGACTTTACATAGGACATGAGGTCATGCGTTTAGACTGGAAGAAAGAAGATTTCGTCTAAGGCAAAGGAAAGGTTTTTTTACTGTAAGAACAATAAGGATGTGGAATTCTCTGCCTGAAGAAGTGGTTTTATCAGAGTCCATACAGATGTTCAAACAGCTACTAGATGAATACTTGCAAAAACAGAATATTCAAGGATATAATCTTTCAATGTAGGGTAATAACTGCTTGATCCAAGGATAATTCTGACTGCCATTCTGGGGTCAAGAAGGATTTTTTTTTCCTAGCTTGTTGCAAAATTGTGCTTCAAACTGGGGTTTTATGCCTTCTTTTGGATCAACAACAAAAAACAAATGTGAGGAAGGCTGAACTTGATGGACACAAGTCTCTTGTAACTGTGTAAATGATTGCTAACTGTATTTTTCAGTATTTTATTGGTAACTATTGAAAGCCAGGATGAGATATACCATGTCTGCTGTCTATCATATTCTGTGCACATTCCCTAAAGATTAGTAATCACTACTCAGTTTACCAGACATGAGCGACCAAGATTTGGCACTTTTTAATTTTTTTTATTTCTGTCACCATTCATTCTTAGTATGTTCTCAGTGTGTGTGTGTGCATCTTTCCCAAAAGTGGGTGCAAATAAAACACACCATGTTCTTTATATATAGGTTTGTTAGCTGCTTGGCTGGCACAGTTAATACAGAAGCCTTTATTGAATGCCGTTGGTACTTCTGTATTATATTCTGAATATATTCTAGATCCCATTAATAAAAAAAAAAAAAAAAAGTGTTGATTACTTATTTGTGTGTGTTTGAGATCTTGAGTTTTTATATTTTCTTTTTAGGAAGATACAGATCCAGCTATGCATGAAAGCCTGAGCATTGAAAACACTTTGTGGGCAAGCACTGTGGTTGCATCTGGTAAGTATGTATTGTGCGCATGTATGTACTTTATCATTTTCTTAAAGCAATCCATTTAGTGATATATATAATTTTAGTAAAGTATGTTTCCCTACTTAATTGTCACTAACTTGAGATACTTTAGCTTGCTGTAGTGTTTATGTTGCACTGGTACCCCTCCATTGTAAGTGGTCAAACTGTTTTAGAACACTTTGACTGCTTACCTTGGGTTTGTTGGGTACCACTCCCTGCCTCCACTACTTCCTTAGGGGAGCGACTGTGTCTGAGCTAAGGCTGGTGTTGCATGGCTTAGCTCATTGATTCAATGAGATCAGAAGACACTCTTAGCCAATGAGATAGCTCTGCATTGACTCAGGAAAGCGAACAGAAGCTCCTGTGGAGGCATGGAATTGCCCCTAGCATAGAAGATAAGCAGTCCAACCATGCTACAACAGTTTAACTGTTTTAGCAGGGGGAGAGGGGGCACCATGACACCATAACTACTACACTAGTCATGTTTATGGTGTTAGGTCCAAACGTAATTTGTTTATTTTTCACTAAAGGACCAAAGCTTTTTTCATTTTTGCTCTGTGTGTGTTCAACTGCAATTTGCATCTTTCTCACTTACTGCACCAACATGTCTTATATATTGTTTTTTTTTTTAAAGGCTAAAAGGGCTTTAATTTGATATGACATATCCATATATAAATTCTCATTTGTTATAAAGAAAATACACAAAAATGCTAAATTTTTCATAAATATATACTTTTGTAGGGCAATTTTCTTTTCTGTGATGTCTATTTATATATATTTATATAAAGTAGATATCATAAGGAATTTACCTAAAGGTTGACACTTATTATGTGGCCATTTAACTGTCAATCTCTGCCAAATATTGTGCTAAAATGTTTTTAAAAGTGTTTTTTTCAGGTTTTTAACATACACACATATAACAAGGTTTTTTCAGAAAAAGTGCAGAGGTGGGCTACAAAATTAATAAAAGGAATGGAACATACCAGCTATGAAGAAAGGTTAACAAATGTAAACCTCTTTAGTTTAGAAAAAAGCCGGGGATATGATAACATTATACAAATATATCCGGGGCCAATACAAACCATGGTGTGGGAGTCTATTTACAAACCGGACTTTACATAGGGCACGAGGTCATGCGTTTAAACTGGAAAAAAGAAGATTTAGTCTAAGGCAAAGAAAAGTATTTTTTACTGTAAGAACAATAAGGATGTGGAATTCTCTGCCTGAAGAAGTGGTTTTATCAGAGTCCATACAGATGTTCAAACAGCAACTAGATGCATACTTGCAAAAACAGAATATTCAAGGATATACTTTTTCAATGTAGGGTAATAACTTCTTGATCCAAGGATTAATCTGACTGCCATTCTGGGGTCAAGAATGAATTTTTTTTCTAGTTGCAAAATTGGAAGTGCTTCAAACTGTTTTTTTTTTTTGCCTTCTTTTGGATCAGCAGCAAAAAACAAATGTGAGGAAGGCTGAACTTGATGGACGCAAGTCTCTTTTCAGCCATGTAACTATGTAATAAGTATTTTGTAAACCTGATGTGTGCTACTACTGTATATAACCGCATATTGTGTTCACCTACATCTTTTGAGTATAACTATACCCCGAATAGATGCCTTTGCCACTATCCTGTTGCGCCAAACAAGAAACCTGACCATTTCAGTTTTTACAGTTAGAATTGTTATACATGAATTTGATTGACCAATTTCTCATTTTGGAGCATTATAACAGTTTGCTGAAATTGCCCAACAAAGGCTTACAATTTGTGAAAGTAGACATTCGACGGTACCTCATATGGTGTATATTGTTCCTTAGCATGTTGCTATTTTTATGCCAGTTTATGTCAAAACTTGTGATATATGTATATATTTTTTTGCTTTTTTTACATAGTCATTACAATTTAACTGTCAATTTCTGAAATCTGGTATGAGCCATTGTGATCAAACTTCCCAAACCATGCTCCGCAATCTCGTCTGAACAAATCAATATCCCCAATACATGCCTTTGGCACTATTTTGCAAAGTTACAGTGCCATATAAAAGACCTGGGTATTTCAGTTATTACACTAAGGATTTTCATCAATTAATTTCATTCTGCATTTTAGGGCAGTGTAGCAGTTTTAATCAAGGCATACCATTTATGGAAGTAGACACCATGGAGTATATTATATGGTGTGTTTTAAGCCTTATTATACAACCATTTTAGCACCAATTTATTTAAAAGTTTTGATTATTATTTTATTTTGTAAAATTTTTTTTAACATGTACACTTTATTTAGGGGTTCATTTTGTAAATTTGATATATGCTACTGTAATAAAAATCACTTAATTGTGCTCAGCTAAATCTCCTGAGTACAGAATGCCTCCCTTCGTATACCCTTGTTAAGGTTTTTTGAAAATACAGAGCTGTATTGATATAAACCTGTCCATTGTAGTTTAAAAAAAAAAAATTTTTAACCCCTTAACTAGGTACGAATGCTAAAAAAAAAACGGTCCTTAAGGACTGCGGACGTACCTAGTAAGTCCGCGGCATGTCCTTATTACTTACCCTATCGCCGCCGTTACCCCGCCGGAGATCGGTGTTGTTCCCGGTCTGCGGGGGACTGCCTGACAGCCCAGATAGCCTCCCCTCAGCAAATTAGGCCCCCGTGTGCCATGTGATCGTGGTCATATGGCCGCAATAAGTGTCTGTGTATCTGCCTGCCGAGGCACTGCCTGGGCTGTCAGGCAGTCTCCCTGCTGCTGTAAAATAAAAATGCATGCATATATATCTGATATATATAATGTCATACTAAGTGTATTTTTAGATTAATATATACATATATTAATCTAAAAATACACTTATAATTAAATTACAGGTGTGTATATATAATAACTATAAATATATATTATTATATAAAAAAGAGTATATATATGTAATTTTATTCTTCTGTATTTATATCAAAATACATATATACATAAATATATATGTATTTATTTATTTCTATCTATGTATATATAAATAAATAAAAATAATATGAAATATATATATCTCCATATTCATAATTACATAAATAATTTCATAAATATACATGTAGACTTCAAATATATAAATATGTATATATATTTAAATTCTATGTGCATATTTATGTAATATTTTTACACAATTAAAGAACCACTATAGTGCCAGGAAAACATACTCGTTTTCCTGGCACTATAGTGCCCTGAGGGTGCCCCCACCCTCAGGGACCCCCTCCCGCCGGGCTCTGGGAAGAGGAAAGGGGTTAAAACTTACCTTTCTCCAGCACCGGGCGGGGAGCTCTTCTCCTCCGATCCTCCTCCTCTCCTCCCATTCGGCTGAATGCACACGGGCGGCAAGAGCTGCGCGCGCATTCAGCCGGTTTATAGGAAAGCATTATCAATGCTTTCCTATGGACGCTTGCGTGCTCTCACTGTGATTTTCACAGTGATAATCACGCAAGCGCCTCTAGCGGCTGTCAACGAGACAGCCACTAGAGGCTTTGAGGGCTGGATTAACCCATTTAGAAACATAGCAGTTTCTCTGAAACCGCTATGTTTATAAAAAATTGGGTTAACCCTAGCTGGACCTGGCACCCAGACCACTTCATTAAGCTGAAGTGGTCTGGATGCCTATAGTGGTCCTTTAAGTAATTTTATTACTTGCAATATGAAGGACCTGCCTGACAATCCAGGCCGAAAGTCTAGGGAATTTAATTTGCTGGCACTGTATTTAACCCTGTAACTTTCCATGACATGCTAAAACCGGTACATGGGGGGTACTTAGCTGAACACAAATATTCGTGTTTCAAAACAGTAAAACAGGGGGGCGGGGCTGAGCTGTGCAGCTGATCAGACGCGTGCAGCACAGGTTCCTGTCTGATATCCTACTTTAAGCGAAATTAACCTGGCTCTCATGCTCCAAAATCGCCAAATACCGCATCACCCACGTAGGGGTTGCAAGGGAGATCACAACGGGACTACTCGCGAAACACTGAGCCACCGGGAACTCGGGCTGCATCACTGAGGCCTACTGTAGCGACGACTGGCCTGATTTGCGGAGGTTAGGGCGTGGGTGAGGCGGCCGGAGCGGCTGGAGCTCCCTGACAGCAGACACTGAAACTGCGGTGGACCACCCACGAGCCTTCCTCCCTCTCCCCCCCCCCTGCCGGTGAGGGATATCCCTGCACCAGCAGCACAGCTACCGCAGACAGTCACGCCCCAGAGACTGCATACATCGGGAGTCGCTGATTCCAAAATGGCGGATGCCACGCGCCAGCCGGCAAGCATAGGGGCATGTGGGGAGCTGATGAAAAATTCTCTGACCAAGCTGGATGAAATTCTTGCTGCCTTCTGGGCCAGGATTTCGGAGAGGACGCTGAACACAGCGACAGCCAAGCAGACTACTCCTGCAGTTACACCCCCGTTACTCTCATACACCAATGGTGGACGCAGAATGATAACCGCTAGAGGCTCCCCAAAGAGGCGGCGAAAACTAGACCGGCGGCACAAGCAGACACGAAGAGCCTTTCCCATACCAAGCACTCATCCCCACTTTAAGCCTCCACAACCCCGCACCGGACCAGAGGCACCCTACCCACCAGGACAGCGCCGACCACCTGACAAAGCAAACCTCCACCACCACAAGCTGGATACCTGGCACAGCCACATTCATGCCTTTGACATTCCAGGAATCAGGGGTTCCCGAGGACAGCATTTGGCGCCCAGAAGGGATCGGATGAGCACAGGCTGGAGATGGGAGCCTGTCAGGCATGTCTCGCTATAGCTGGACTTCCACACCATGCCTTTTATCATAGGAACTGCTCCCTGCATGTTAGCTAATCGTAAAGCAACAGTCTTTAATATGTCACTAATTCACCTTTCGCAGAGTTTTTTGCCGTAGTTCCTTATGTGTGCTTACTTTAACTGATCATGCATTATTTTATTAACTAGTCCTACCTAATAGGGCAACTTAAGCTTGTTTACAATTAGCGGTAAAGCTGCTGGTATATCTCTATAGTTAACAACGTGCAACCTACACCTTAAACATAAAGCTTTCTTCCCCATCAATGCAAGCTTCATACTTATAAGCCCCAGCGCGACTAGCTTTGTTATATGCACGTTTAGCCTAGCATGCTAAAATATAACACACTGATGTCTAGTAGCCGGTTACCCTCATGTTATATAAAAATGTGCTGCTTAAACTGCCACACTTTGAATTGTTATGAAAAATGCCTGCGGATGCTGTCGTGGCTCTGCACGCTTGTTTTCAATCTTTGCACAAGAAAAATAAAGAATTAAAAAAATTAAAAAAAACAGTAAAACTTATCACAACAATGATATTGTCAGTGAAAGGGATGTTTTTTGCATTTTTCACTCACAAACTGCACTTTCACTGATGATATCATTGTTGTGATACGTTTTACTGTTTTTAACCCCTTAAGACCGGAGGGCGTACTATTACGTCCTTTTAAAAGCGGCTCTAAACGCCGCAGGACGTAATAGTACGCCCTCCGGTTTTTAGTAACTTACCCGGTCGCCGGTGGTCCCACGCGGGCGATCGCGGTTGGGGGGACTCCCAGGGAGCCCCCCCGTGGCAGATCTTCCTCCTCTGGTCCCTCCCGGTCATGTGAGAGTGAGGTCCTTGCGAGGACCTCACAATCACATGGCCGGGATAGCTGGCTGCAGCAATGCCAGCAGGGGGACTAACTGTATTGACAGTTTTTTCCCCTAGCTGGCTGAAAATAAAATCAAATAAGTTAAATAAGTGTAAAAAAAAAATATATATATATACTTAGATCATATATATATATATATATTATATATATATATGATCTAAGTAAAGTATATATATATACACATATACACACACACACATACACTGTCTAGGTGTATTTTAATATTAATATATATATAATTATATATATATATATTAATATCAAATTACACGTAGACTGATACTGATTAAATATATATATATAATTATTGTTATATATATATTTATAAATAAATATGTAAATACGTAAAAAAATAAAATAAAATAAATAATTAAAAATAAAATATTAAAAAATATATAGATGTTTTATTTTGTTCTAACTGTATTGTGATATTAATATATATATATTTATATCAAAATACACGTAGAACGAAATAATATATATATCTATATACATAAATATATACGTATATATCACTATATATATACCTATATATAAATACAAATATTTAAAAAAAATTATATATATATACGTATATATACACATATGTATATATATATACATATATTAATTCTACACATATATTTATGTAATAATTTTACATAATTAGGTATCCTAATTAATTACAATTAGCCGGACCTGCCTGACAACCCATGCCGAAAGTATAGGGAATTTAATTTGCTAGCACTATATTTAACCCTATAACTTTCCAAGACACCATAAAACCTGTACATGGGGGGTACTGTTTTACTCGGGAGACTTTGCTGAACACAAATATTAGTGTTTCACAACAGTAAAATGTATTACAGCGATGATATCGCCAGTAAAAGTGACGTTTTTTGCATTTTTCACGCACAAACAGCACTTACACGGACGATATTATTGCTGCAATACTTTTTACTGTTTTGAAACACAAATATTTGTGTTCAGCGAAGTCTCCCGAGTACAACAGTACCCCTCATGTACAGGTTTTATGGTGTTTTCAAAAATTACAGCGTCAAATATAAGGCTTGTGTTTCATTTTTTTCCACACTAAAATTCGCCAGATTGCTTACGTTGCCTTTGTGACCCTATGGTAGCCCAAGAATGAAAATTACCCCTATGATGGCATACCATTTGCAATAGTAGACAACCCAAGGTATTGCAAATGGGGTTTGTCCAGACTTTTTTAGTCTTTTTTAGTAGCCACTTAGTCACAAACACTGGCCAAAATTGGCGTTTTTTGCATTTTTCACACACAAAGAAATACTAACGCTAACTTTGGCCAGTGTTTGTGACCAAATGGCTACTAAAAAAGACTGGACATCCCTTATTTGCAATACCTTGAGTCGTCTACTATTGCAAATGGTATGCCATTATGGGTGTAAATTTATTTCCTGGGCTACTATACAGTCTAAAAGGCAACGTAACCAATCTGGCGAATTTCAATTTCAAATGTAACACGCTAGATTTGACCCCGTAACTTCCCAAAATACCATAAAACCTGTACATAGGGGGTACTGTTTTACACGTGAGACTTTGCTGAATGCAAATATGTGCATTTTATTGCAGTAAAAGCAAACAGTATTATGACATTGACAGTTAAAATGTCATGTAGAACTAAAAAAAAAAAAATTTCTCCCATTTTTTTCATATTAAATTATGTTTCATAGCTAAATATTTGATATTAAATGAAAGCCCTGTTTCCCCTGAATAAAATGAAATATAATAAGGGGGGGTGCATTTAATATGAAAGAGGTGAATTACGGTTGGACAGACATATAGCGCAAATGCCAGGTTTTGTTTACATTTTGTTTCGTTCACAACTTGTACATTTGGCTGCGGTGTTAAGGGGTTAAACACTATTATTTGTGTTCAGTGAAGTCTCCCAAGTATAACAGTTTGCCAGATTGGTTGCCTTTGAGAGGGTATGGTAGCCCAGGAATGAGAATTACCCCATGATCGCATACCATTTGCAAAAGAAGACAACACAAGGTATTGCAAATGGGGTATATACAGTCTGTTTTAGTAGCCACCTAGTCACAAACACAGGCCAAAGTTACCGTTCAGAATAGTTTTTTGCATTTTAAACACACAAACAAATATAAATGCTAACTTTGGCCAGTGTTTGTGACTAAGTGGCTACTAAAAAAGACACGACATACATACATACCCAATATTGAAAACCCTGGGTTGTCTACTTTAAAAAAAAATATGTACATGCGAGGTGTGATTCAGCGATTTATGACAGGTGTTTCAATGTCACTATTGATAATTTAAAAAAATATATATTTTGAAACAGCAATGTCCTACTTGTACTTATTGCCCTATAATTTGCACACAAAAAAAAGCTAATAACATGTTAACATTGGGTATTTCTAAACTCAGGACAACATTTAGAAACTATTTAGCACAGGTGTTTTTTGGGGGCGGTTGTAGATGCGTAACAGATTTGTGGGGGTACAAAGTTATAAAAGATGTGTTTTTTTTTTTCTTCATATTTAAATATGATGTGATGACAATAATGGTATTTTTAGAAATTCTGTAATATGTGTGGGTAAAGTAAATGAGTAAGAGGAAAATTACAGCTAAACACACAAAATGTAAAAAACAGCCTTGGTCCTTAACAGTAAGAAAATTGAAAAACGGTCTGTTCACTAAGGGGTTAGATGATAAATTCAAGCTTGGTCTATGATGATGCATTTTGGGGCATTTTAATAGCTCACATATTTAAGTTTTTCCATAAATGCATACTATGGGGACTCTCTCATGATATATTTTGAGCTGCATTCAGGTGCCATTTTTTAAACAATGTTTCTCCCCAAAGTTTTTGGTATTCATTTATATTGTTACATATGCATTGCAATTTTATGCTTTTTGTAAATCTCATGTGTTACATTTAATAGTTATCTTAACTATACGCATATGTATAACTTAAAAAGTAACAATCTTAAAGACCTATAGGCACCCAGACCACCTCAGCTCAGTGAAGTGGTCTGGGTGCCAGGTCCCAATAGTTTTAACCCTGCAGCTGTAAACATAGCAGTTTCAGAGAAACTGCTATGTTTACATTGCGGGTTAATCCAGCCTCTAGTGGCTGTCTCCCTGACAGTCACTAGAGGCTGCTTCCATGATTTACACTGAGTAAATCGCACTTATCTGACACTGGATGTCCTCACGCAGTCCAGCGTCAGATAAGATCCCCATAGGAAAGCATTGAGTAATGCTTTCCTATGGGCGGGTTTGAATGCGCACACTCCTCTGGCCGCACATGCGCATTCGGCTCCACTTAGGAGCTGACATCGGTGGGGGAGTAGAGGTCACCAGCGCAGAGGAAGCCTGGCTGGATTAAGGTAAGTGGCTGAAGGGGTTTTAACCCCTTCAGTGCCAAAGGAGGGGGACTCTCCAAGAGCATATAGTGCCTGGAAAACGGGTTTGTTTTCCTGGCACTATAGGATCCCTTTAATCTTACTCCAAATCTAAATCCTTAATCCTAAACCAAACCCTAATTTTAAACCAAATTCCAATTCCAAATCTAACCCTAAATCTAATAATAAACCTAACCTTGATCCCAAATCAAACCAAAATTCAATGCCTAAAACCCCATTTTAACCATAATCCTATAAATAGTGTTAGAAGGATTCTATCTGCTGATGTCAGCAGAGGAATTCCTATGCAGATTTCAGCAGAGGCATTCCGTTGCTTGCCCTAATTCTAATCCAAACTCTAATACGAAATTTAATTCAAATCCTAAAATTAATTCTGAGCCCTTCTTTAATATAAACCTGATAATAAACCAAATACTAAACCAAATCTTAATCCACAATTTAATGCTAATCCCAAATGTCTCACTCTGCTAATATCAATACTGATAGTTGCAAAGGGAATTTGAATCTAAAACAGAGTGATATGTTGTTGCCATCTATTAGCTAATTTCAGTATGACCGCTTTATATCTTAGATATAAGAGAAAAATGAAAGTGCACTCAACCCTTCATCCAGGAATCCAGGGTGCTCCAATGGACAAGTCCCAGTACCAAAAAGGACCAAATATGAAATTATTAATTGTAGAAAATAGTCCAGGCACTCCAACGAATTCCAAAAAATAGGCAATTTTATTAGAACCAGGAACCACACAGCAATGGGGGTTGAAACGTTGCTGTGTAGTTCCTGGTTCTAATAAAATTGCCTAGTTTTTGGAATTCGTTGGAGTGCCTGGACTATTTTCTACAATTAATAGCTTTATATCTTTAACATTGATTATAGAATGCCCAATGCACTGTGATCAGTGCTGGGCAACTGACAAAGCCCAGCACTAATCAAAATGCCATTGGCGCAACAGTGAACCCTCCAGGATCTGTTCAGACACTCGGGGGTCTCCCAGACACCAGATACAGTAAGAGGATTACTGTGGTTGATCTTGATTGCTATATGCAGTGCTGTCTTTCAGCTCTGCATGAAACTCAACTGTCTGGGGCCACTAAAAATGTCCCTATCTGACAGAGGGAAGCCCCAGGTATCTATTGGTATCTGGTTTTCCTTGTGTGAGCAGGGATTTTAAGGAACCCATTGAAAGAACCAATCTCACTTTGAACTATGCATGCAGCTTACCTGTCAGTTGGGGCAACTAAAAATGGAGGACTGGGTACCTCCACAGTTAGCGGAGCCCAACACCCTCCCCCCTCCTTTTAGTGCCAACGCAGGCATTCATGTCAATGTGGATGACTTCTCCCCTATGCAATACATGGAACTATTTTTAGGGGATAACATCTGGGAGGAGATTGCGTCCCAGACTAATTTATATGCTAGGCAGTTTATTGATACCAATCTAGGTAGCTATGCAGTCAAGGTGCTTGGCATCCCACAGATGTCCCTGAACTAGTGATGTCCCGAACGGTTCGCTGGCGAATAGTTCCTGGCGAACATAGCGTGTTCGCCTTCGCCATGGATGGCGAACATATGCGATGTTCGGTCCGCCTTCTATTCGTCATCATTGAGTAAACTTTGACCCTGTACCTCACAGTCAGCAGACACATTCCAGCCAATCAGCAGCAGACCATCCCACCTCCTAGACAGCATACAATTTAGATTAATTCTGAAGCTGCATTAATTTTTTTTAATTTTTAATTTTTATTTTTTTGTTTGTGTTTATTATACATTATCCTCCATAGCCAGTAACCTGCGTTTATTATACATTATCCCCCCATAGCCAGTAGCCTGTGTTTATTATTCATTATCCCCCCATAGCCAATAACCTGTGTTTATTATACATTATCCTCCCATAGCCAGCAACCTGTGTTTATTATACATTATCTCCCCCATAGCCAGTAACCTGTGTTTATTATACATTATCCCCCCACAACCAGTAACCTGTGTTTATTATTATTTATTTATGATGTCTTAGGCCGGCCCAGAGAGTGAGTGAGTGAGTGAATAATATAATATATATGTTCAGAAACATATTAGTAATATATGTAAATCGGGTTCATGCAAAGAGGGTGAAAAGGTATTAAAGAAAAATACACTTATTGCATCAATTTTACAAAGCCAAACTTTTAAAAGCTTTCCTCATGTCTTTCTCGGGATGAGGAATATATCGGTTGTAGCCTGAGGATTTCCATCTGCCCAATCTTTTAATAATATGCACTGGAATGTCAGTGTTGAAGGAGACCGAAGCTGCCCCTATTCTTAATGAAAGACCCGAGACATGGATACAACCCAATCTTAGGAGTACTGTTCTGATGTAGAAGATGAATTTAGCCGTAGTCAGAGGGATTCAGTGAGAGTAGTGGTGAAATGTGTGTGGCATGACTGAGTGTGGGTAAGTAAGAGTCAAGTATTTTAACTGGGCACTAGTTCTAGGTGGGATAAAGTGGTATAGCGGATGGTTTGTAGAGAAAGTATATAGTGATCATGATTTTTAGCGATATCCAATATTTTTAAGGTGGTCCCAGTGCCACCACTCATATCTGGTGTCACAATAGTTTGCATTTAAAAAAAACAAACAAAAAAAAAAAACTTTTTTGACTGTAATATAAGAGCAGTCCGTTTCCTTAACACGTGTGCGTTTCAGGGCCTGCCAGGGCACAGTGTCACACCAGTGCAACTCCTATCTGGTGTAACAGTAGTGTACATTTAAAAAAATAAATAAATAAATACAGGGGGCTTGTCGTCACCTTTCGGGGACCCTTGGTGTTGTACGTGGGTGGAGGAAGAGACCTGCAATGACATCAGTGAGGACAAGGAACGGGACATGGCTAGCTTGGTATCCAACCTTATGCAAATGGGGAGTTTGCGGTTGTGCAAATGGACTGTTTGCGGTTGTTTACGGTGCGTTAAACGGGGAGTTTGGTCTGTCACTGTGAAGTGGGCGTAACCCTTACACTACCTGGTCGATACAACTTCATACCTGATGTTTTAAAGCACGTTATTCCAAACAATTTAGGAATGTTAGGTGATTTAGGCCCTTTATGGATTAAAACCAGACTCTGCATCAACTATGTAATTTTACATGGGAGTTTTGTCATGGATCCCCCTCCGGCATGCCACAGTCCAGGTGTTAGTCCCCTTGAAACAACTTTTCAATCACTATTGTGGCCAGAAAGAGTCCCTGTGGGTTTTAAAATTCACCTGCCTATTGAAGTCTATGACGGTTCGCCGGGTTCGCCCGTTCGTGAACATTTGCAGAAGTTTGTGTTTGCCGTTCGCGAACGGAAAATTTCATGTTCGCGACATCACTACCCTGAACTTAAAAAATTCTTGGCTCTTGCAATGCTCATGGGGATTATAAAGAAGCCATCAATTCGCTCTTACTGGAGGACCAACCCAATCTGTTCTAGTCCAGTGTACTCCCAAACCATGTCTAGAACAAGATATGAGTTGCTGCTGAGATATTTACATTTCAATGACAATACCCTCTGTCACCCCAGAGATCACCCCAATATGATATGCTTCATAAAATACGCCCACTGGTAAACCATCTTCAGCACAAATTTTTAGAAGTGTATACTCCCCAACAAAATGTATCCATTGATGAATCCTTAATGAATTACAAAGGGAGATTAGGATTCAAACAATACATCCCCTCTAAGCATGCCTGGTGTGGTGTAAATTTGTACATACTGTGCGAGAGCGAAAGTGGCTATATGTTTGCCTTTCGTGTATATGAGGGGAAAGATAGATAACTGGAATCTCCTGGCTGACTTGACTCTCTTGGGACAAGTGGGAAAATTGTTTGGGACCTGCTGATCCCCTTGTTCACCTTTATGTGGACAATTTTTATAGCAGTGTCTGTTTGTTTAAAACTCTTTATGGTTTGCAGACACTGGCCTGCGGCACTTCGAGAAAAAAATGCCAAAGACTTCCCCAGACCTCTCAGAGGCCAAATTAAAAAAGGTGAATGTAAAGCGCTGCACATTTTTTTTAAATTAAAGGACAGGAAGGATGTTCACATGCTAACCACCATCCATGACGAAAGCATGTCAGACGTTATGTCCGAGGCAGAGTACAGACCAAATATGTTTGCATCAGGGCTTATAACAGGAACATGGTGGAGTGTAGATTTGGCTGGTCAGCTGATGCAGCCATATCTTATTTTAAGAAAAACAAAAGCCTTGTATAAAAAGGCAGCTATCTATCTGATGCAAGTAGCAACCCACAATTAATTTTTACTTAAAAAAATAAAACTAATTAATTCTGGAAAAAACACCTTTCTCCAATTTCAACTTAAACTGATTTCTACAATCATTTATGGAGATGGTCAAGTTGCCTCAACGATGCCAGAGGAATCCAGAATTGGTGCTACACATTTTATTTTTAAAATACAGCCAACTGCAAAAAAAAAAAAAAAAATCCCCAGAAACGTTGCCGGGTCTGTTATAAAAAAGGGAAAAGGACAGACACCACCTTTCACTGTCCCGATTGCCCTTCAAAACCCTGACTGTGTATTGGAACATGTTTTAAGCTCTACCACACATAACATACCTTTTTGTAATACTTGGTTTTTTTTTTGTTTGTTTCTTTTGCAAGCTGCAAATTTTAGTCAGTTTCCTTCCCCCAAATCTCCAGTTAGATTCTTTTTCAGGAGTTAATTTAGAGATTGCTGCTAAAGGTGGATTTGATACCTGCACATTTGGTTAAACCCTTAAGGACCAAACTTCTGGAATAAAAGGGAATCATGACATGTCACACATTAAGGTTAAAGTCAAAAAGTTTTCTGGTAGAAATCTAAAAGCAATGTGTGTATACAAAACAGAATTCAAAAATTACCACCACACACTTTGGGCAAAATGGTTGGGGAAAAGAAGTCAAAACCTTGGATGTCTACTTTATACAAATACAGTATATACTTTCTAACCATAAATTCAACTTGGGGGATGGAAAAACGCACCACGCTCAACATGTGTCTAGCAAAGCAAGCAAACTTTATTTAGCCAAAATGGGCAAGTCCAAAATGTGTTACTATAAAATCGTGGGAAACCAATGCATAGGGGGCATAGGTGTACTCAGGAGACTTTGCAGAAAAAAAACTGGGATGTTTTCTGGCAGTAACATATAACCTGCTGGCTAAAATCAAAAAGCAGAATTCAAAAATTATCCCCATGCACATTCTCTTAATTTTTTTTTAGCACAATGGTTGGGGGAAAGATGTTAAAACATTCCATATACAATACCCTGGAATATCTACTTGATAAAAAATATATACTTTTGTGATTGGTAACACTTACTGGGGGATGCAAAAATACACCAAACTGAAGATAGGCCAAGCATACCTATATATCAAGTTGAACAACTGACATGCACAAGTCTCTATCGTGGCCTTTTAGCCTCAAACAACCCAGCAAACCTATGCATGAGTGGTATCACTGTACTCAGGAGATGTTGCTGAACACATATTGGGGTGTTCTTTGGCATTAACCTTTAAAGTTCTCCATACATTTATTCTTAAATTGATGTGTGTCAAAAAAATTAACAATTTTTTTTTTTTTTTTATTTGGCATAGATTGGTGGTAAAATGGATCTGTTAATTCATGACTAAAGTACAATGTGTGTGAAAAAACACAAAAAAAATTAATACCCAAAAGTTTGACAAAGGCTGGTGGTAAATTCAGTGCATGAAAAATGTTAAAATACCACCATTTGAAATACCCTGGGTTGTCTACTTTTCAAAAATATAAGGTTTGATGGGGGTAAAATACATTGGCCGGCTTAAAAAATGTCCCAAATAGGACATGGCGCAGGTTGACTACATGTCAAAATTCCAAGTTGGAAAACGGATATGCGCACCTGCCAAATGTGGCCTTTTAGCCCCCTAACAACTCGACAAGTCTATGCATGGGTGGTAGCACTGTGCTCAGGAGATGTTGCTGAACACATATTAGTGTGTTTTTTGGCAGCAACACATAACAGGATATGTGAATGTATACCTGAATTGCAATGTATGTGAAAAAAATCAAAAAAAGAAATGACCTATGCAAAGTTTGGCAAAGATTGGTGGTAAAATGGCTGCATAGTAAGTGTCAAAATATCCTTAGATGAATACCCTGGGTTGTCTACTTTAAAAAAAAAAAAAATATGTACATGTGAGGTGTTTTTCAGAGATGTATGACAGATAACAGTGTTACAATGTCACTATTGATACATTTTAAAAATGTATATTTTGAAACCGCAATGTTCTACTTGTACTTATAGCCCTATAACTTGCAAAAAAAAGCACGTAAAACTGGGTGTTTTTAACCCCTTAAGGACACATGACATGTATGACATGTCATGATTCCTTTTTATTCCAGAAGTTTGGTCCTTAAGGGGTTAAACTCAGGACAAAATTTTGAATCTATTTAGCAGTTTTTTATTAGCTTTTGTAGATGAGCAAAAGATTTTTCAACTAAAAGTAAAAAAACATGTTTATTTTCAATTTTTCACCATATTTTATTATTTCTTTTAGTTAAGTTAGTTAGTTTAGTTAGTTAGTTTAGTATAAGTTATATGACATTATAGAAATCATGGTATGTAAAGAAAGCCCTTCCTGTCCTGAAAAAAACAATATATAATTTGTATGGGAACAGTAAATGGGAGAGTAAAATTACAGCTAAACACAAAACAGTCTGCTCCTTAAGGGGTTAAATTCTATGGTTATACATATGAGGACATAATAACATGTTGATCTTTTGGATCAACAGCAAAAAACAAATGTGAGGAAGGCTGAACTTGATGGACGCAAGTCCCTTTTCAGTGCTTTTCAGTCTGTCAGTGCTCAGACCATACGTCGCACACTGTATCAAATTGGTCTGCATGGCTGTCGTCCCATAAGGAAGCCTCTTCTAAAGATATAGGAGGGTAAGTGCAATTAGAGCACCATTCACTTTTATATTTCTTATTACACCCAGCGCTACACTCAAGAAAACTTAGGTTTTCATTGTTGATTTTGGTGATCTTTTATGTGTGGTGGGTTTATAGGAGTACCCACGGAGTGTTTTTTAGCGGCTACTTTATACAATTATACACGAATACATAGCGCCATTTTTTCCACATCTTTGTGTGTTTTGAACCTCTTCTAAAGATGGTGCACGAGAAATCCAGCAAACAGTTTGCTCAAGACAACCACTAAGTACATGGATTACTGGAATCATGTCCTGTGGTCCGATGAGACCAAAATAAACTTATTTGGTTCAGATGGTGTCAAGCGTGTGTCGTGGCAACTAGGTGAGGAGTACAAAAGACAAGTGTGTCTTGCCTGCAGTCAAGCATGGTGGTGGGAGTGTCATGGTTTGGGCCTGCATGAGTGCTGCCGGCACTGGAGAACTACAGTTCATTGAGGGAACCATGAATGCCAACATGAACTGTGATATTATGAAGCAGAGCATGATCACCTCCCTTCGGAGACTGGACTGCAAGGCAGTATTCCAACATGATAACATCCCCAAACACACCTGCAAGACGACCACTCCCTTGCTAAAGAAGCTGTAGGTAAAGGTGATGGACTGGCCAAGCTTGTTTCCAGACCTAAACCTATTAAGCATCTGTGGGGCATCCTTAAACAAAAGGTGGGGGAAGCGTAAGGCCTCTAACATCCACCAGCTCCGTGATTTTGTCATGGAGGAGTGGAAGAGGACTCCTGTGAAGCGCTGGTGAACTCCATGCCGTTGAGGGTTAAGGCAGTGCTGGAAAACAATGGTAACCACACAAAATATTGACACTTTGAGCCCAATTTGGACATTCCCACTTAGGGATGTACTCACATTTTTGCCAACGGTTTAGACATTAATGGCTTTGTGTTGAGTTATTTTGAGGGGACAGCAAATTTACACTGTTATACAGGCTGTACACTTACTACTTTACATTATAACAGAGTGTCATTTCTTCAGTGTTGTCACATGAAAATATATAATAAAATATTTACAAAAATGTGAGGGGTGAGACTCACTTTTGTGAGATACTGTACACACACACACACACACACACACACACACCTTTTTCTTTTTTACTGGTCCTATTATTTTTTTTCTCTATGGGTTACATGATCTGTGAACCAAATTGCAAGAAAAAGTTCCTATCTGTGTACTGCAAATTATATACATAATATTATTTATATGGTTGGCCCATTTTCGCAACCGTTTTGTTCTTCTGTTTTGGTTCCAGAATCAGAATCTCAGTACCAAAATTCTGCAGAGCATATGGCCGAAATTCTAGTGTCCCCAAAAAATTTCCATTTTTGGAAAATATGGTTCGACCAAGCCAATTTTCTTGCCACGCACAAGTCTACTAATGACAGATCCAGTTCATGTGAAGCAACAAATGCCTTTAAAAAATAAATAAATATTAAACAAGTCTTCTGCGTTTATGAACATGCTCTCTTTTCAAACTCCTAAATGAAGCAGTTTTTTGTTGTTTATTTCTTTGTCTAACCATTTTTGGCTTTTTTAATAAAGCACTTTAAAATTGAGGTAACTGGTATTAATCCTAATGGATGCTGATTGCTTGGATTCATTGCACCTTATCTTCTGTGCATTAAATCCCTTATGCCCTTACATTAAACTGCTGTTACTGATCCTTCGCACTATCGATTTGTGGTCTTTTGCCTCTGAAATTGTCAGGACAGCAGCAATCAGAGCTGAAAATTTCTGAGGTATTCCCCACCTAATTCCCCTAGCTCTCCATCATGGCCCGACCTTGACCCTTGTGACTTCCTGGCAAAGTGATAGTGGTATAATCTTAATGGGATCGTTTTTAAGTAGCTTTCTTGAAACTTTTGATGTGTAAATATTTCTGCAAGGAGAAAAAAAAAAGACAACGATAACAATGTTTAACTAAAGTGGCAGAATTGTTTTTCTTATTCAGAAATATTAAACTGTTTCAAAGTATCAAACATTGAAAATTGCACATAATTACACATTTTTATTCTAATTCATTGCATTGTTAAATAGGATCTGTCACTTCTCTGAAAATTGCACCATTAATTAGAAAAATGAAAAACCCCTTATAATTTGTGTTAACCTTGTTACGTATGATGCTTCATTTTCTTTTAAATGTATATTAACATATTTTAAGATTTTTCCTTAAGTATTGTTATGCCTACCACCACTTTTATCCTGTTTTTTTGTTTGTTTCTTGGCATTAAGTTTATACTTTCTAATTAAGCTCATTGGAATTATATCTGCAAGGAGCTCACAGAATGGGTCTGTGCCAACTGAGACCTCTGTTCTTAACTACACCATAGAAGGTTAAGTGTGTTGATCTCCACTCTTAATAGTATAGTACATGCCTCCCAACATTCCCAATTTTGGTAGGGCAGTCCGACTTCAGCGTCCTGTGCCGCCTCCCCGATTTTGTTGCTTGGTGTCTCACTTTTGGAAACACTAGGGAACTACCGCCAAAAAGCGTTGTGGATTATTACATAGGTTCATGATATGCTTAGTACACTAGGATCCTGCAGTAAGCGGTGAAACACGCATTCATGCCTAGCTGACCTGCCATTTCTCAAGTTGGTTCTAGTGTCAGATTTTCGTCATTGGCCTGTCCTTTTTACCCTGCCCACTGGTGTCCCACTTGTGGAGTATAATAGTATATTAGTGTAGTTCTAACAATTGCATTTAAGCAAACTACTTAAAAGTTTATCTGATAATTAAAACCATTTAAAAAAAGAAAATGTGTACTTGTGAAGCACTTCTAGAAAGTTAATTGCTTATGAGAAGAAAGCTCAGTTCATATGAAATATAAACATAGGAATTAGTGCGCAAACAAAAAAACTGTTTAAGATCCTCTGTCTCAAGTAAATAATGTAGTGACACCATATGGTCGTAATATAGCGAATATCTGTGGGTGCTAATCTAATTTAATCTAAATTTAACATAGGAGCAAATTTAACATTGCTGCATTGCTTACTATATAAACTGCTCCAAGAGGCTTTCTTCCAACATATATGCTATGTAGGCCCCCACCTGTGTGTTAAGAACTGGGAGACTCATGTCACAGATCAAGATATATGTGCTGAAATTCCTTGAAATTATATAAAATATACAAGCAGGTCATCCGCAATCACATTAAATAGATTTACATCCCAATATTGGTAACCTAATTCTACAATTCATTTAATCATTCATATCATTATAAGGTGCTTTTCTTTTTTTAATGTATATTTTTAACTCTGACCGGGCTTTTTGGGGTTTTCACACTGGTGACCCATTATAAGTATCTCGAGATGAATATAAATTGGGGAGAGCTGCTTAAACAGTAAAGTAAGTAATGCAGCCAGAGGCATGTTTATTTCCCATGCAAAAATAAGTTAAAGACCCACCAATATTGGGAAACTTTCAGTTGGTGTTGGGCTTTAAACAATAGAGCCATAATGTGTGACAATAAGTTAGGTGATCACCCTTCTTTTCTGAGGTCAATTGGTTAATACAGGGAGTACAGAATTATTAGGCAAATGAGTATTTTGACCACATCATCCTCTTTATGCATGTTGTCTTACTCCATAGGCTCGAAAGCCTACTACCAATTAAGCATATTAGGTGATGTGCATCTCTGTAATGAGAAGGGGTGTGGTCTAATGACATCAACACCCTATATCAGGTGCGCATAATTATTAGGCAACTTCCTTTCCTTTGGCAAAATGGGTCAAAAGAAGGACTTGACAGGCTCAGAAAAGTCAAAAATAGTGAGTTATCTTGCAGAGGGATGCAGCACTCTTAAAATTGCAAAGCTTCTGAAGCGTGATCATCGAACAATCAAGCGTTTCATTCAAAATAGTCAACAGGGTCGCAAGAAGCGTGTGGAGAAACCAAGGCGCAAAATAACTGCCCATGAACTGAGAAAAGTCAAGCGTGCAGCTGCCAAGATGCCACTTGCCACCAGTTTGGCCATATTTCAGAGCTGCAGCATCACTGGAGTGCCCAAAAGCACAAGGTGTGCAATACTCAGAGACATGGCCAAGGTAAGAAAGGCTGAAAGACGACCACCACTGAACAAGACACACAAGCTGAAACGTCAAGACTGGGCCAAGAAATATCTCAAGACTGATTTTTCTAAGGTTTTATGGACTGATGAAATGAGAGTGAGTCTTGATGGGCCAGATGGATGGATTGGTAAAGGGCAGAGAGCTCCCGTCCGACTCAGACGCCAGCGAGGTGGAGTACTGGTTTGGGCTGGTATCATCAAAGATGAGCTTGTGGGGCCTTTTCGGGTTGAGGATGGAGTCAAGCTCAACTCCCAGTCCTACTGCCAGTTTCTGGAAGACACCTTCTTCAAGCAGTGGTACAGGAAGAAGTCTGCATCCTTCAAGAAAAACATGATTTTCATGCAGGACAATGCTTCATCACACGCGTCCAAGTACTCCACAGCGTGGCTGGCAAGAAAGGGTATAAAAGAAGAAAATCTAATGACATGGCCTCCTTGTTCACCTGATCTGAACCCCATTGAGAACCTGTGGTCCATCATCAAATGTGAGATTTACAAGGAGGGAAAACAGTACACCTCTCTGAACAGTGTCTGGGAGGCTGTGGTTGCTGCTGCACGCAATGTTGATGGTGAACAGATCAAAACACTGACAGAATCCATGGATGGCAGGCTTTTGAGTGTCCTTGCAAAGAATGGTGGCTATATTGGTCACTGATTTGTTTTTGTTATGTTTTTGAATGTCAGAAATGTGTATTTGTGAATGTTGAGATGTTATATTGGTTTCACTGGTAAAAATAAATAATTGAAATGGGTATATATTTGTTTTTTTGTTAAGTTGCCTAATAATTATGCACAGTAATAGTCACCTGCACACACAGATATCCCCCTAAAATAGCTATAACTAAAAACAAACTAAAAACTACTTCCAAAAATATTCAGCTTTGATATTAATGAGTTTTTTGGGTTCATTGAGAACATGGTTGTTGTTCAATAATAAAATTAATCCTCAAAAATACAACTTGCCTAATAATTCTGCACTCCCTGTATAAGCAAGAGGTCACAGTCCAGGTAGCAATGGGTACAAAATGAAAAACACAGGGGCAAATCCACAAACACCGTCAGAATACAAAGCCAGGGGTCATAACATAACACAGTAATATACTTGTGTAGAACAGTAAGCAATCACACATAAAGACTGAGCAAGTTGCTCAGGCAGTTCTGTGCTTTTTGAACAACATGCCTTTTTAAGCCACACTCCCACTGGCATCTAAGCACAGCTACCAACTTCTGAGCTGGGATTGGGGCATTGCTGATGACGCCACAATTGTGCCATCTAGGGTGCAGGCTCGAGTCCCATCCCCTTGTAGTAATCAGGACCGCATTGGTCACCATGCTGCTCCCAGGGAAGCATGCACCCAGGAAGGAGATCGGATCATTGCTACGAGGGACTGGACACCTCGTAAGGTGTCTGTCAGTCCTTTCCTGGATAGGAGATGCAGCCCTGCAGACATCCTGCCTCCTTTGTTGGCGGACAAAGTCCAACCTAGCGTCTAATTTGAGTAACTATGTGGATTGTAGTCCAACTATAGGGCAGAAATTGTCCATTTCATACAATTTTGGCATGTTCGCTTTTGTTTTCGTTACCAAATAAACAACTCCTCTGTTCAAATTAGGTTAGAGATTAGAACGTTTCTCAAAAGATAGCAAGATTCCAATGGATCGTTACTACCTGTATATAATTATTTTCAATAAACAAAATGTGTGCATCTAAGTTTTTACTCTTGGAGATCACAATGACTGCAAGTGTGCTAGCAAACACAATTATGTTTATTCATAAGCTATTGGATCATATTCCATATAAAATGTATTGATTTTGTTGTAATTATAGCAACCTTACAAATCATGCCCTTGGTTTATAATCCTACATTTCATTCCAAGGTCATTGACCATGTAATCTTTGCACTTAACATATTTGTATCTATTTTACGGTCATCTACATACACTAATTTGCTTGTGATAATAAGTTGCTCGTTGATTACACCTTTCCTTTACATTGCAGACAGCTGTGTCTGGAATGATTAAGTATTCTTAATTCATTTTCTCTTCCTGAAGACTATGGGAATGTTTAGAATATATTTAAGTTTATAAGTGGTCCTTCACTGCCATCATGTTCATCTAATATTAATAGCACATTCATCTTTTGAATGAGGTTGACATAATGCATTGAGAAAATAAGATAGGGTTATTGATCAGTTGCTCCATTGTACAATGTAAGGAAGACACTTATCAGTAAGGAAAGCTTATCAATGCGGTAACATTCTTATTAAACCATATGTGCATTTTCTTCATTTATTAATGAGAAACTTCAGGTTAGCTGCAGTAAATGTCAGCTTTTAGAAGGGACATGCATTTTGTATCAATATAAAAAAGCCTCTGCATGCAGTTTGCTAAAATTGGAATTTTATTATTTTAAACTAAGAAAGCTATGTTTTAGTGTTCAAGTGTGAAAAACACCTGACTAAATGTTTCGGTAATCGTTCACCAAGGACTCCAAATGAAGAATCTTCTTGTGTGAGAAATGAAAACAACTAAGGGGAAATACCAAACACACTACATATCAGTGAAACATTTGCTTGAATTATTGCTTTTAAGTGGTTCAAATTTGAGAGTTAATGTCTGTAGGCATGTACAAAATGTATTGGTTATTGACTGGTTATTCTCTTCCATTCTGCTTGAATTTTGGCTTTTTGTTTTTAGGCACAGTGATAGGTGTTGTCATTTACACTGGGAAAGAGACAAGGAGTGTGATGAATACATCAAATCCAAAAAATAAGGTAAGTCATGCATTATTTTGAAATATATCTATACAGATGAAAGAGATCCATACTCCCAGGAGACTCACTAATAGTATTGTGCTCATAGTGACACGGGTATGTTGAGTAAAGTGATTGTTAGGAAAGATCACTTCCCTTTGTAATTATTCCAGTTTGAAGAAGAAAATAATTATTCATAATAAAACTCTTAAAAAAGAGAAGGTGGAAAAAAATCATTTTGTGCTGAGAAATGTAAAGGGAAAAAATCGTGTTGACTAGTACATTGATATTTAAATATTTGCTAAGCCTTAATGTCATGATAGAAGAATGTAGTTTATGTATCAAAAGTATTTCTGGATAAACAAAATGATTGTTCATCAAAGTGAACTGGTCCTGTTTTGTCTGGCATAGGATTATCAGGTCCGGTGCACATTTTGCCCCTTTGATGGACTTGTAACTTTAGATAAATAAAAAAAATGAAAAAAAACTAATTAAACAATTATACATAGGTAGTTGCCAGATCATGACAAATAATTGTGTAATAAATATCAAAACACTTAGAAAACCGATTGGCCACATCCATTGGCAGCTAAATTATTTTGTAAAAAGAAAACTGTGGTTTTACAGGTCATTATATTTACAGTTGTAAATTATTTGCACAAAATCGGCAATTGGTTTGATGTTTAACACTCCCAGAACAGGTCATTAGTTGTTGCAAGCAAAATAAGCAAAATGCAGTGTTACAGCTACTGCTAACTAATGTAATTTTTTTTAAAAAGGTTCATCCAAATATAGTTCTCCTCGATCTTAATGTAGCATTGTATTAACACCGTGTCCGCAGTGATCACCCACTTTTAATAATTGTGAACTGTGTTACCTTATTATATATTTGTAAAATATATTGAAATTCAAAGAATTAGGCTGTCATCGAGTGGAAAGGCAGATATCGTTTTAGCACACTAGCGTTGAATCACGCCAACACATGGTAGTAACAAGGGACTGGGGATCCAGCCCTCCACTTATTTTGTTTGGCCCGCCTAATGATGATTGATTTGATTCAAAGGGTTAAAATGTCATACCCAGTCCCTATTTAATTGAACATATTCGTCTAATCTGTTTGTCATGTGCTACAAACCTTAATTTATAAATGAAGAAATAAGAAGGAAAACTGGGAACCTGTTACATAGTGCAAAGTCTGGTTCGACTACACTTTTTACTCCACGACACACACCACTTACACAAGGCTGGACTATTTCCTCATGCCTCACAGCAACCGGAACTTCCTTGACGTGGTCAGATCACTGCCCCATCGGCTTACTGGTGCACTCGCCTCTGTTCCGGTACCGCCATCCCTCATAGTGCCTGAACGAATCCATCCTCTCTAACACACCGCTGGTGGAAACGGCAAGAAAGATCCTGCACGATTATTTCTCGGACAACGAAACGGGAGACACCACCCACCTGATGTGCAGGCTCACAAAGTGGTTATCCGAGGGCAGTTCATTGCGGTCTGCTCCAAATTCAAGAAGGACTGCAAGCGATCCAGGACCTCAGTGGAGAAATCGCGACCCTGGAGACGCAGTACAAGCGCACACTGGACAAAAAGACATACCAGGACATCATGCTCAAACGCAGCCAACTCTCCACACTCCTGAAGCTCTCGATCCAACGTTCTTTCCAGCACTTTCAACATATTATCTACGAGCACGGGAACAAATGCGAACCTCCTAAAACAGTGTAGGACCCAATTATACATCCCGTAAATCAAAGACTCCGGGCAACAAATCCAGCACCTTCCCGACCGAATCTCGGCGACGTTCCTACAGTACTACCAGGGATTACACCACATATGTTGAGGTGAACAGGGAGAAGCAGACCCTCGCAGATGAGGACTTACAGAGATACTGCGGGTAAGATCACACTTGAGTACCGGGAGCTCACTTCACATCAGCGAACATCACGCTCCTTCCCAATGAGGGCAAGGACTTAATGCTGTGCCCCAGCTACCACCCGATCTCTGTCCTGGATGTAGACCTTAAGCTGCTGGACAGTGTTCTGGCGTCGCGCATTGCACCACTACTCCCCGCGATAGTGAACCAGGACCAAACAGGATTCATCCCGGGCCTAGAAGTTCGGGAAAATACCATTCAAACCCTAAACCCTAAAAATTCTAGACAAACAAGACACCCAGTCCCTCCTCCTGTCCACAGACGCAGAAAAAAGTGTTTGACAGGGTGGACTGGGACCTTATTTTCAGGGTGCTCAAAGGCCTGATTGTTGGGCCAAAATCCCTCTCATGGGTCGACACGCTATACTCGGGCCCAACCGCCCGCATCCGGATCAACAGGGCTCTCTCAGATCCTTTACGAATACAAAATGGGACCCGGCAGGGCTGCCCACTGTTGCCCCTGCTGTTCACACTGACACTTGAACCCTTCCTTACCAAGGTCAGGTGTAAAGAAAATATTTGTGGACTACAAATTGGCCACACACACCACAAAGTACTGGCATAAACTGATGACCTCCTATTCACTGTGACAGACCCGGAAACCTCACTGTGGCAATCCAATCACAGTTCGAAGCCTATGAACGGGTCTCGAACCTACAAATAAATTATACCAAATCTGAGATCCTGGGCCTCACTATCAGTCCCATGCTCAAACGAACCTTTCAACATCAATTCCCATTCCGCTGGTGTGCCACAAGTATAAGGTACCCAGGGGTATGGCTTACACCTGACCCTGTGGACCTTTACACACATAACTATCTCCAGTCACAGAGGATTTGCACGCCATGGCTGGGCCGAGTGTACGCAGTTAAAATGACACTACTGCCCAAACTTCTCTTTGTTTTCCAAACAGTACTGATTGAGGCCCCAAAATCATTATTCAACACGCTGAATGCTTCAGCACTTTATTAACTAATGCACATTGTTGGGTATGGTAATGCTCCACGGAATAAGTTGGCACTATATATATGTCAATAATAATATTAAAGACAGGGACATGCTTGCCAACTGTCCCAATGTGTTGACAGAGTCTCATGTTTTTGGCTCTTGTTCTGGCAAAAACAGCTCCCAGTTAAATTCAATCAGCAAACAGCTCCATTCAGTCTTCAAATAGAGCTCCATTCTACCAAGAAAAGCTCCATTCAGTCAGCAGAGCTCCATCCAGTCAGCAGAGCTCCATCCAGTCAGCAGAGCTCCATCCAATCAGCAGAGCTCCATTCAGTGTTCAAATAGAGTTCAATTCAGTCTTCAAATAGAGTTCAATTCAGTCAGCAAACCGCTCCATTCAGTCTTCAAATAGAACTCCATTCTGCCAGCAAAAGCTCCATTCAGTCAGCAGAACTTCATTCAGTCTTCAAATTGAGTTCAATTCAGTCTTCAAATTGAGTTCAATTCAGTCTTCAAATTGAGGTCAGTTCAGTCTTCAAATTGAGGTCAGTTCAGTCTTCAAATAGAGTTCAATTCAATCAACAAACAGCTCCTGTGAAGAAAATAGACTTATTTTCGTATTTTTCTTCTTTTTTTCATGACTTTCCGCTGTATTCGTTTATTTCGGATTTATTGGTTCGGTAGATTAAACTACCAAACACCGACCACCCTCCTGGCTCATTACCTTCAAAGGGAAACGTCTATTAAGCGCTCTCTGGGCGGCCACCGTTCTTATAGTCGATTGCCAAGTGGCCATCTTGGTCGTCGAGTATCTGGAACTAAAATCGGACACTTGACTTCCCGAACCACTGTTGAAACAAATGAACGCCTGCTTCCTTTTGTGCCGAATAGTTAGGAGAGCACCATTTGGTAGTTTGATTCATACGAACACGGGGAGCAATCACTCCTATGAGGCTCCATTTGTGCTTTTATTCGTTTATTCACAGGACACAAGCCAGTGAAGGACAGGCTAACCCTGTTCTGTGGGAATGCAAGTGGGGATTTTAAATTGAAGCCTTCGCTAGTCTACCACTCAGAGAACCCGAGGGTATTTAAGAAAAACCATGTCCTGAAGAGCAAATTGCAGGTGATGTGGAGGGCTAACAGCAAAGCTTGGGTAACCAGGCAATTTTTTTATTGAGTGGGTTCATGAGGTGTTTTGGGCCAAGTGTTAAAAAATACCTACAAGAAAAAAACTTACCTGTCAAGACTCTGCTTCTTATGGATAATGTTCCTGCTCACCCTCCAGGATTGGAGGACGAATTGAAGGAGTTCAGTTTTATTACTGTGAAGATTTTGCCCCCCAATACAACTCTTTTTATCCAGCCTGTGGACCAGCAAGTCATTTCAAACTTCAATAAGCTTTACACCAAAGCACTGTTCCAAAGGTGCTTTGTAGTAACCTCAGACACAGAGCTAACCCTTAGAGAGTTCTGGAAAAATCATTTTAATATCCTACATTGTTTACACCTTATAGATAAAGCATGGGTAATGTTTCTCATTGGACCATGAACTCAGCCTGAAGGAAATTGTGGCCAGAGGCTGTCCCTGAAACAGTCTATGAGAGTATTGAGCAGGATGCTCATGTTGTTAAGGAAATTGTATATCTGGGGAAAACAATGGGCTTGGATGTGAATGATGAAGATGTGGAGGAGTTAGTGGAGGATCACCAGAAATAACTCACCGCAGAAGAACTCCAAGACAACAGCAATTCTCAAAAGATGAATTTTTAGTGAAGAAAAGGTCCAGTGAGCCTCAACCAGGTTTCAGTGGTGTGAAACAATCAAGGGAAAGCACGCCAGAACAGTTACCTATTGTAATTACAGAAGGTGACTCCCCATCCAAACAATGATAGCTCTTCTCCTTTCCACTTACACCACCAACTCATCATTACATGTAAAGTGCAGTGACATTTCCATTTCATTTACTGTACATTGTGTTGTTATTTTATTTCTATATGGTTTTATGCATGTAAGGCATTATGAAACAGTCAAATTTGTGTTAAAATGCTGTAACTTTGGGGGTCTGGAATGGATTAATCAAATTTACATGCATTCCTATGGGAAATGTTGATTCGGTTCTCGAATGAATCGGAACTCGAACAGCCTTCTGGAACGGATTAAGTCCGAGTTCTGAGGTTCCACTGTGTGTGTGTGTGTGTATATATATATATATATATATATATATATATATATATATGTGTGTGTGAAAACTCGTTCACTCACGCTTAAATTTCACTTGATAACCAGGTGCTAGTGTACCAGGGCTTGTGTATCCATTTGTCCAAAGAGGTAGCTGCACTCACGGATTTTAAAAGTCAAATCTTTTTTTGCCAAAATTAAAAAACGATCAACGTTTCAGTCCTACATAGAGGACTTTCTTCAGGATCAATATGGAATAATCTCTCGATGATGCTAAAGATAGTTATCTTGCGTGACGAGGTCGACGTCACGTGATTACGTTGCGCACACACACGTTGACCTCGGCGGAACCCGCGCGAGATTCAGACCGGGCTGACTGAGTGGATAGTGTTCTGGTGCTGGGTAGGTTAATTGTATGTATGTGTCTGTAGGTATATAGGGAAGCACTTGTATTGTGTTTGTTAGTCCTGATGAAAGTTTGTGTATAACAAACTGAAACCTTTTTTTTTTTTTTTTTTTTTATGTGAAGCTAATTAAAAGCTAAGTTTTACTTTTTGACAAGTCCTGGAAGTGCTATCTTGAATTTCTTCTAGGTATATGTATATATGTGGGCATATGTGTAACTGTGTGTCCATATATGTGCAACAGGTTGTGTGTGTAAATATGTAATGGTGCATGTGTGTACCGATTGGCACTTTAATTTTAAAGAGCAGTTTGCAAAAGCAATATACAATTATAATAATGTTATACAACAATGTTATGTCAACAATATCAACATTTCAGATGTTACTCTCGCATTGCTGAATATTGAAGTAATGGGGCGGAAACATTGACTGCATACTGTTGCATATCTGCATACAATAAAGCAGTTGTTTGTTTTAGTTGAAGTCCTTGAAATGTGCTGCTTCATGTTATAATTTTTTATTTATTTATTTATTCTGTAAATCTGCGCACTATGTGACTAGATACATTATAGGGCTGCTTTTTATTCCCATAGGAGACTGGTGTGGTATATAGAGACTGTGACATCTGCTACTGAGGCTGAGCTGACCAAGCAGATTTAGACTGACAGAAATAAAGAGAAGTGAAACAGAGCATGTTTTTTTCCTGTGAGAAATAGTTAAGAAAGATTGATAATTTTGTTGTCACCTACAAAATGGTGCATAATCAAAAATGACAGGGCGCCAAATACGTTTCACTAAATATTTGCTGAGAATTAGCTGTAAGTGTCGGCAATACATTGATAAATTGCCTTTAAAGTGTCCATGGAATTTTTTTTATGTTGGCAACTATGCAGGGACACTATGGTGTTAGAAATGCAGGTTTGTATTACTAACACCATAGTGTTCCTTTAAACCTTTAGATTCAAAGATCAGCAACTAATCTGTTTTAGTCATAAACCATTTAAGTATTGATTTGCCACATGCCAGCATAGTAAATACAGCTAAAATGCTTACATATTTTAATAAGCCACATCAGAGTTTGCACATCATGAAAATCTTGTATTTAACCTCTCAGATCTAGCTTTAAGGCTGTGCTGTATAAAATATATTTC
The DNA here is from genome assembly GCF_036172605.1 of Pelobates fuscus. Taxonomy (NCBI): domain Eukaryota; kingdom Metazoa; phylum Chordata; class Amphibia; order Anura; family Pelobatidae; genus Pelobates; species Pelobates fuscus. The sequence continues at coordinate 144,475,732 of NC_086320.1, forward strand.
ATGCCTCTTCTGCAACAAAGGAGGAGTTAATGTGGCATTTTGTCATTCAGATAATGAATCATCTATTGAAGGGTCTCCAGAATTGGGGAGCAGGATGGCTTAGTAATTTGCTTCAGGAAAGCAAAGCTGTCAATATCTGTCTGAAATCGGCAGCTAGTGTTGAATGTTGACGACTGTTTTGTTAAATTTGTTGATGGTCGCAGCCAGCGTAAAATGTCCATCACAACTGTCTATTTATCATGAAGGCAAGATTACCCTGCGGATAAAGAAGGGCCACATTAGTTGGCCGCAGTCTGAGCCTTCTTATCAGAAATAGTTTTGTTCCCTTGTAATTAAACTTCCTACAAATTGTGCTCAATTTTGGGTGCACTAAATAGTATTGCTTTTAGTTTAAGCAACGATTAGCAAGTCAGATGTAAGCAGTGACTACTGAAGATAAAGTAAAATACATTGTAAGACAAATAAACGTAAATGTGTACCTTTTTTAACCATTGTAAACCATTTACTTAAACAAAAACCCTTTCTTAAATAGGTTTCTAATGTGTAAAATAAAGGAAAATGTTACATCATCAGGCAGGTTATACAATTGCAGATCTACAGTATGATATAATTATGTGTATTGTTTCTTTGTTTTTGCTTTTTTTTTTGTCTGTAGGATGTAAGCTAGTTCAAGCAGGGTTCTCAATTAACTCTTGCTTGTAGTTACCATTTGTAACAGTTTTCTCTTATGTGATGTTATAGTCCCAAGTTAATATTGTACAGAATATGAATGCATATAAATGCCAACAATAATTATAGCATGTTGATATGATGAGCAATGTTTTTAAAAAAGTAATACCTAACTGTAATCCACATGATGGGGATTTTTATTTTGCATAATTCTCAAACAGCTTTAGACTGACATACATTCAATGTTTTTAAAATATATGCTTGTGCTTTTTATATCTTTTAACACTGCTAAACATTATGTATTCCAATTGGGTGTAGTGATGATTACTGGAGAATTAAAAATAAATCTGCCACCTTTCTTCCCCAAATTAGTACACTGCCCCTTCCTTCCCCCAATGTAATACACTGCTCCACCTCTCCAATGTAACACACTACACAGTCCTCCAAGCTCTGCTCTTCTCTGCTCAAGCAGGCCAGACGCTCCTCTGGCACTGCGAGCAGGAGGGAAGGGGGAGTGGCTGGCCTGTGAGAGCATGCGATCAGCCGTGGGAGGCAAGACAAGAATCAGACAGGAAATATCTTTCCTGTCTTGCGGCTGGTCGCAGCCACAACACAAAGTGGCCCCAGGGAAAATACACATGCTACTACCATGATTGGTGCCAAGCTAGTTAACATTTCACCAACACATTTCTTTTATTTATTAGTATTTAGTAATACATTTTTCAATAATATTTTTGCTACAATAATTAAGCATTCAATGTAAAACTGAGAGTACTGAGGATAAAAGCCAGGAATTGCATATGTCCATACCAGCCCTGTTTAGGAGGAACAGTCCCTATTTTGTTCCTGAAACCATTGCCCATGCTTGTCTGTCCTAATGTCATGTTCAATATTTCTATGCACTCCGTATTTTAATGGGTGTTTGATACACTGGTTTTCCGCTCGACCAGGCACCGTGGCCCCTGGCAGTCGCTGCTTTCTTGCATTTGTTATCTACCTTGGTTTAGTGGTCACTTAAGAGAATCTTAAAAAGCCACTCCACACATAAAGCATTCCCTGCGTTCTCCCACTTCTGATCCTCCCCTGGAGGATCCAACTCGACTCACTCCTCACTCACAAGCTGGTAAAAGGGAGTTGCAAAAAAACTGCCTCTTTTCTAAGCTTTTTATTTTATTTTATTTTTTAGATAAACCCCCAATGCCAACATTCATAAATAAATGGGTGTATATCGTGATGACACAAACATGAGTATATTAGCTAAATGATTTTGTATTTCGTTCTACAATTATATACTGGTTGTTTATATCAATAAATATTTATTGAAAACAGATTCTAATTTGTAACATTGTGTGCCTGGGTGGTATTTACTATGGCAAATGGATATTCTAATCCACTGCATAATCCTCATCCATGATTGTGCCACTCCTGCTCACAGTGTTAAAAGCTCATAGAAATATAAGGCCTTCTCTTAGTGTGTGAAATAGATTTATATGCCTACATAATCATGTTTGCTCTCTTGCTGATTATTATGACTGACATATGTTCCGTAAGTGCTTAATATGATAGAATGTGCTCTGATACAGTGGGGGCATCTTGGTGTTTTTTGTCACTCTTAATAATCTCCTTTAAAGAGGAAGGATGTCAGAAGAAAAATTATACAAATTACGTACAGCAATTATATTACATCCCAGGGGTGTATTGATTTAAGTTTGTAATAAAAAAAAATGCAAGTATAGAATGTCTCGTTGACTCAGATAGGTGAAACATCTGTTAATGTACAAAGAAAATATCTGCTACTTATGTAAGCCATTGCAAGCTGCATGTAGTACAATTCATTCCTATTACATATCGCCTAATCATAATAATTCATGTTTTTTCCTAAAGAGCACTATTATTAACCCCCTGACGGTGGCAAGGCTTGTAATCATCAACCTCTTGTAAGGCTTAAGAGGGAAGCTGTACATTTATGTAACCTTCCTCCTAAATTGTATTACATATAGATGTATGTATAGACATCCAGATAAGATGAGAGGAATGGTAATAAAGCATGACATTTGCTCCCCCCCCCCCCCCACTCCCCTATTTTCTATGATGGCTGGCAGTACAGATTTTTCTTTATAAACCGTACCGGCCTACATAAAAGACTGAATAGCGCTCAGCAGGATTCTGGAATCTGGAATCAATTGTGGCTGCATAGATATTTCTTAAAGCTTGCCAGTCTCTATATAGTTGTGCCTGTCAGTGTAAAGGTCATTTATAGAAGCTAATTAACCAAGAGGGAAATGAATGCACAAAGAATGTTTTTGCATGACATTCTACATTATCCTCCTCCTTTCACATGTGTTTTGAAAGCTTGAGACAAGTTACTTAAAAAACTTGGCAGTAAGCTGCATAGCTAAAAAAGATTTGACAGTTTTCTATGTGCTATATTTCCAATGTAATCCACTCCACCTAGTACTCAACTCATTACTATTGATGGGATTGGTCATTTATTGGAATTGCTTGCTGTGTGAAACACAAGACACATTTATGAGAATATGAAGACTGTTGTCATTATGATTATATAAAGTATATTATTGGTGGCATCTTTATTACATTGATCCTCATTAACCTTTAATTTTAAAATAGCCTAATTGATAATGGTTCCATGATAAAATAACCCCTTTACTCAGCAGTAAAGAAGCATGACAGTTATTAGATATATTGCTATAGATATAGCACTAGATGCATGACATATGCACATACACATGGTTTTAAAAGAAGGTTTTGAGTATTTAAGGCAGTCTCCAGCAGCTGTACCTGCAATGCAGATGTAGCAGTTTAAACCATCCGTACCCAGTAAGTGTGGAGGGTAAAGGATTGCTGCAAAAAATACTATAGATTACTGTTTTACATTTCACGTGGAGTTTTGAGTACTGATTTTTTTTGTAAATGTTTTTTTTTTTTTTTTTTTTTTTTTTTTTATTGTGCAGTTTATAATATGATCCAGCACTACTGACAGTTTTTAACAATGTAGATTGATAAGTTTTCCTCAATATGTCCTCTTTACATCACTGGGATGTCTCATATTGGTCTTTTTGATGTCATATATAATTACATAATTATCATACTTTAGTATGCATTGCAGCTCTAAGTCTGCCCTCAGTGCCTGTCTACCAGACTGCCACTGGGGGTGCTTCCGGAATCGAAATGGACCTTTGGTCTGTTATCTAACGCTGGACGTCCTGACACTCTGCATGAGGACCTCCAGCGTCAGATTTTCTCCATAGGAAAGCATTGAATAATACAAAGTTATCAAACGGCACATACCACCCTTCTCAGCCAGACATCAAGCCTTCAGTCCAGGTTGACTCACTCAGCCACCACAAGGGAGTCCTCATACCTGTGCTGCAGACCTGAGGCAGTAAGGGTGCGAGTAGCAGACAGGAGAAGGTCACCAGAAGAGCGGAAAGACAGAGAGGGGACATACCTATGAATTAGTGAAGAAATGTAAGACGGGCTAGAGTTGGTTAGAGCTGTATAGGTAAGGTTTAGTATTTCAAATTGACACCTGTAGCGTACAGGAAGCTAGTGTAAGGATCGACACAGGGGTGAGGTGTGTGAGGAGCGACAGGAGAGAAATATCAGCCTAGCAGCAGCATTCACCACAGATTGTAGGGGGGGCAGTACGACTTCTGGGGAGACCAATTAGGAGAGAATTACAGTAATAGATGCAAGAGATTACTAGAGCATGAACAAGCTCCTTGGCATCACTTTGCGTAAGAAAGGGACATATGTGGGCAATGTTTTTAAGTTGTAATTAAAAGGTTTTAGCAACAGACTGGACATGAGGCGCAAAGGTGAGGCCAGGATCAAAAGTGACACCAAGGCAGCGAGCTTGAAAGGATGGGGTGAGGCAGCTACTGTCAACCTGCAGGGAGAGTGAAGGAGGAGGATCAGTGTTATGAGGAGGAAAAATAAGAAACTCTGTTTTAGAGCGATTTAGTTTTAGAAAGTGGGAGGGCATACAATCAGAGATAGAAGAAAGGCAATTGGTGACACGTTGTTGGACAGCAGGGGAGAGGTCAGGGGAGGAGAGATATATCTGGGTGTCATCAGTGTACAGGTGGTAGTGGAATCCAAATGAATTAATGAGATTGCCAAGAGAGGCAGTATAAAGAGAGAACAAAAGGGGACCAAGAACTGAAGCTTGAGGGACTCTGACTGAGACAGGACAAAGAGAGGAGGTGCTGTTGGAAAAAGAAACATTAGCATTGACTGAACATATGTTCCCTCTTATATAGCGTATTTCTTACTAGCAATTAGGGGACACTATAGTCACCAGAACATGCAGTGTTTACATTACAGACAAGTTATTTCCACTGGTCATTCCTCAGATGGTTGCTAAAACTGCTTCCTTGGGCAGTGCTGCAGAGTAAGCAGCACTGCCATTCAGTGTATCCACCCGCTGCATGCAGACACTGAACTTTCCTCATAGAGATGCATTGATTCAATTAATCTCTATGAGGAGATACTGATTGGCCAGGGCTGTGTTTGACTGTGTTTTGCTGTGTTTTGACTGTGTTTGCTCTGCCACTGATCTGCCTCCTTGACAGTCTTGGCCAATCCCATGTGAAAGCATTGTGATTGGCTCAGATCACCACTTCTGATGTCAGCAGACAGAGGCAGTTCACAGGCAGAGGCATCAGCTTCAGACTTGAATAAAAGTAAGATTTTACTATATTTAGGGAGGCAAGCGGAGGCCGGGGTGGGGTAGATGGTGGTTTTAACACTATAGGGTCAGGAATACATGTTTATGTTCCTGCCAGACTTATTCTAAATGAGGAACCAAAGAATGTCGGATAGCCTTTTAAATTCAGAGCTTCAGGCTTAAAATTAAGGGAAACCCTTAATAGCAGTTAAAAATGTATCAAAACCATACTGGAAGGAAAACTGAAAGACCATGCCCTCACATATAACCAGTGCTGACTGATATGGAAAAAATCCTTTGGTAATTGCTAGGATAAATGTGGAGTGGCATGTCCACTAAATGTCTCAAAAAAGGAATAGGTTTATCACCACATGGGAGGTAATTTGTGTGAGTCTGCCTGTATTTACAGAGAACAGAGAATGTTGCAAATAAAATTAACCTCTCTCCCCCCAATTGCAACAGTTTATCTGTAGTAGTGACACATAAGAGAAAACTGCACTTAGAAAAAAATAGGTATGATAAAGCCAATTCTGTATAAATCATGCACAAAGCATGTATTCCCCAATAAGTTACTCGGACATCTTAAAGAGTATTACTCCTGGCTACACTCATATAAGGCTAAATCATACTAATAAGTCTCTAATATGCAGTAATAAAGTGCATTTCCTTACAGGGAATAACCAAAGATATAAAGGTTAAAGATCCCCCTGTTTAGGTATGGACATTACACACGTCTTCAAAGTGCAAAGATAACCTCTCCAGCTAAACAAAAGGCAGCCCTGTCGGGTTAAGAATCAAGAGCGTGTATATAAGCTAACGCTAGAGTCTCCGTACCCCAGAGATGCTAAGAGTTACTGGATCGAACGTTAACACAATCTCTAGTCCGCAGCTACTTACCGCTAACTGCCTCTGATATCAGAGACTAAGTAAATAAATAAATCTTCCTAGATGGGTCCTACATCAATAAGCCCAACACCATACCAAATAAAAAGTGAAAAAGTAGCGTACAAGACGCCCAACGCGCATTTCGGCGCTGCTAGAATGCGCCTTCGTCACACTATCTATTTTTGATCTCAATGTGGACAGAGCAACACAAAATAAAATTAAAGATAAATACGACTTTCTATGGGTTGACGATAAAATGGATTATCTGGGTGTTAAGATAACTAGAGATGTAAACAAACTTATGGAGATAAATGTTTTAGTTCTTCTACAAAATATTAATAGATAGCTAAAAGATCGTAGAAACCTAGAAATAACTTTTTGGGGAAAGATAAATGTAATCCATTCCTATGTCATCCCAAAGTGGAACTACATGTTTCAAATGCTCCCACTCCCTCGCGCGCCGCTTACTGATGCCGGAGCCGGAAGATGACGTCATCTTCCGGCTCCGGTATCAGTGCGGTGCGCGAGGGAGCTGAAGAGGAAGCACTCAGGGGAGAGTGCTCCCTCGCACGCTCGCCAGCCTGCCCGCCAGGTGAAAGCAGGGCCAGCCTCGGGGGGCCCTGAGGTGGCTGGCACCTGGGCCCCCCAGGCGAAGAGGCTGGCCACAGTGGCATGTACGCCACTGGGTGGAACAAGTGTTGGAAGCTGATTACAGAAAAAACCTGATGAATAGATTTTTCTGCCAATCTTACTATATATGAAGTTATAAAGTCAAAGTTAAATATTATTCATGCTCTGGACAATTTGTGAACTATGAAATCTCTCCTCTCACTCCTGACAACTTGAATTTGTTTTTCTTTATCTTTTTTTTTTCTTGGTTGCATTGTCTTGTATTTGTAATGATGTATGTAACTGTAATTTAAAAAAAAAAAAAAAAATTTTTAATGTGTATGAACGAGGGACATACTATTACTATCACACGGCTGTATATAGACGATAATAATCTTTGCGGATGGATGTTTATGTAATGGTGTTTATGTGTTATAAATATATGAAATGTTTAATAAATATAATATTAAAAAAAAAAAAAACTGAAAAAGTAGCGTACAAGACGCCCGACGCTCGTTTCGGCGCTGCTATAATGCACCTTCGTCTGGGGCTAGTGTGACGAAGGCGCAATCTAGCAGCGCTGAAATGCGCTTCGGGCGTCTTGTACGCTACGTTTTCACTTTTTATTTGGTATGGTGTTGGGCTTATTGATGTAGGACCCATCTAGGAAGAATTATTTATTCAGTTAGTCTCTGATATGAGGCAGTTAGCGGTTAGTAGCTGCGGACTAGAGATTGTGTTAACGTTCGATCCAGTAACTCTTTGAATCTCTGGGGTACGGAGACTCTAGCGTTAGCTTATATACACGGTCTTTATTCTTATGGGCATTTTTAACCCGACAAGGCTGCCTTTTGTTTATCTGGAGAGGTTATCTTTGCACTTTGAAGACGTGTGTAATGTCCATACCTAAACAGGGGGATCTTTAACCTTTATATCTTGGATTATTCCCTGTAAGGAAATGTGCTTCATTACTGCATATTAGAGATTTATTAGTATGATTTAGCCTTATATGAGTGTAGCCGGGAGTAATACCCTTTAAGGTGTCCGATTAACTCATTGGGGAATATGTGCTTTGTGCATGATTTATACAGAATTGGCTTTATCATACCTCTATTTTTTTAAGTGCAGTTTTCTCTTATGTGTCTTTACTACCAATACACTGTTGCAATTGGGGGGGAGAGAGGTTAATTTTATTTGCAACATTCTCTGTTCCCTGTAAATACAGACAGACTCACACGAATTACCTCCCATGTAGTGATAACCCTATTCCTTTTTTGAGACATTTAGTGGACATGCCACTCCACATTTATCCTAGCAATTAATAAAGGATTTTTTCCATATCGGTCAGCACTGGTTATATGTGAGGGCATGGTCTTTCAGTTTTCCTTCCAGTATGGCGTTGATACATTTTTAACTGCTATTTAGGGTTTCCCTTCATTTTAAGCCTTAATCCCTGAATTTAAAAGGCTATCTGACATTTTTTGGTTCCTCATTTGGAACAAGTCTAGTAATCACAACTAGGGTCAGGCCTCTTTAAGTTGGATGGTTTACAATTAAGAGACCTTACACTTTCCTTCTCTCTATGTTTATGTTCCTGACTCTATAGTGCTCCTTTAACTATCACAATATGCCCATAGTGTGCATTGTGCTGTAAAGTGTGTAATGGCCACTAGTAGGTTTTTTCTTCAGAAGGAGAGGCACAAATTGGGCACTAGAAGCAAGATACTTTAGATCTATACACTAATATATGCTGAAATACTCCCCAATTTATATTAAAAAAAAAAAACAAATTAAACAAAAAATTAGTAACTAGGATTCTCCTCGATTTCAAATATCTAAACATTATGGTATGTGTATTATTTGCTTACTATTCTCACTGGTATCTCTTTTTATAACTAAAAAACAAACAAACAATGCAGCATTTAATTATATTCCTCTATTAAAGGAGAATAAGGAGTTTGACAGTCATTATAGTGCAAATTAAATTACACTTAATCTGTTTTTGGTTGGCATATAAATCATCAACAATGGGAGAAAGCAAAGGTTATGAATAATCAGTAACCACTTCCATTTTATTTCACAGCAAAGCATAACACTCAGTCACCAATAGTAGTAAATTAATTGCAAATGGTCATATTGATTTAAATGCATGCTTCTTGGCCTTATTGTGAATAGGGCATAGTTCCACCTTACGTTGCTAAGCTAATTCAGAAGTTACCATATGTGTTTGGAAAAACATTCAGTTATCACTAGTGCTGCTTTGTTTTCCCAAGTCACACATAATTAAGCTGTATTTTGGTTATTTCTAAATCACACTGTTCTTTTAATGAGACGACTGCTGCTTTCCTTTGACCCAGATCTGCCACCTTGTCATACGTCACTCATCTATATCCTACTGTGTCACCTGCACACTGCTCTAACTTATAACAGCCTGATCCCACTGATGCATGATGGCCTTACGCCCTGCCCTTACCTTAATGCTACCCTTCCAATAAATCCTGTATCAGGAGTTAGGACTTTAAGTTACAAATTGTGAAGTCGACTTGAACTGGACGAGTAGATTCAAAGAGCTGTAAAATGACTTGCTTTGCTAATATGTGTTACCTTTTCTGCTTTGCTGTATGTTTTCACTCCGCTCATCTCATGGAAGAGTTCTTTAATCTTTTTTTGTAAGCTGATAAGCTTTGCTCTGGGTTGTTGCCTACAGCTCCATATTATATTAATGCCTTTTACTTGTAATTTAGAGAACAAGAGGAATATCCTGATTCTGATCCTGAAGCTAAACTGTCCCCAGTGACACTTGCACAGCTGATAATCGCGAACTAGAAAGATGTGTATATCAAATAGTTTACAAAATGAAGCCAGCTGTGTTTCCCTACATATTGTGGCTTCCTGACACGCATCATTAAACCTTATTAGCTACTTCCTTTTACAAAGATTCTTGTAGTCTTGAACATTGCATATTAACATTTTCTGCCCCTCCAACTGGAAATTATTCGCTTTATTGTAGAGTGTCAACTTGCTCTAGTTTCTGATGCATTGTAATTGGTACTTTAGAGTATAATCATAGTGAAATACCACTCCATGCATCTCTTTATTTGGAAATTAATACAGACCTTTTCACTTTATCTGTCAATCTGGATAACTTTTCCCACAATTCCCAACTGTTGGGATTTCTTACAAACCATTAAGTATGTAACGGATGATAAAATGTCTCCAAGGGTATAAAATAAGAGAAAAAAATGCGGAGCATCCATGTACATTTATTTCACCTTTTGCAAGGTACGCGTAATAAGCATGCTAAGAGGATTTAGAACATATTATATGCTGGTTAAGGCGCTCATCGAAATTCAGTAGTCTTTTTTTTTTTTTGTAGCATGAAAAAATATTATGATGTATGTTTTTTTTTTTCAACAACCAAGAACTGTTTCTTAACATTACTTCTGTGTGCTAGAAAGATATATTCTATCTGACATTGAAAATGTTAACAAAGGTGCAACAGTAGAATAAATCTAATATATTAACATACTTATTATAGCTGTATTGAGACACACTCAAAGCCCTCTTACAACTTATAAATATATGAATCTACAGAATAATTGTGTGGATAATTAGTTTGCAATATAAAATACATATATATATATATATATATATATATATATATATATATATGTGTTTTTAATATTGGAATATTGTATACAACCTATTACAAGCAATATGATATGTAGTAATGTTCATTGTTTACTATATTTTTTAGTTTCTTTATTTACTGGCCAATTCTGTCAAATATGTTGAATTCACTCTTCAGATGCTCTCTGTTAACTTGTTGACAGTTTATTATATTTTATATTGCATTAATATGTTGCTTTAAATTAAATGTTTACAAAACAGAATGCCTGGGGAGTTAATATAACCTTTCATTATCTATGTGTAAAATATTTTTACTCCATCACTGTGCCCTTTCATTATGCCGAAGGTTGCCTACCCTTGGTCTTTATAACTAAAATGTTTCTTTTAGAATCTTTTATTGATTTTGAAGTCCGCCATAATATGCATCTTGAGAACACTTGCTCAAAATTGCACACCATATACAAGGTGTGGTCTTATATAATGCCTTACTAGCCTTAGCAACTGCTGATTGGCATTGCATATTACTGCCTAGTTTGTTGTCTATAACAATTCCCATATCCTACTCGTGTGTTGTTATCCCTAATTCACTAGCGTTTAGGATGTAAGTTGCATGTGCATTCCTTAACCCGAAGTGCATAACTTTGCATTTTCTACATTCAATTTCATCTGCCATTTGAGTGCCCTGTTCCCCAATCTGTCTAAATCCCACGGCAGCAAAGCAATATCCTGCTCACATTGTATTACTTTACAGAGTTTTGTGTAATCCGAAAACACTGATACATAATTTTCAATGCCTATTTCAAGATCATTTATAATATGTTAAATAGAAGCGGTCCTAGAACAGCTAACCTTGTGTTTGGTACCCCCAGTATTTTTTTTTAATGTTTTCATTTTTTTTTTTAAATTTAAAGTTGTAAATTTTGAAAAAAAACCTGCACCCCCTTCCATAAAAAGCCTGCACCCCTTATCCCAAAAAAACCTTCTCACAGGAAGACTGTTTCGCAGGCACATAGTCACACACACACACAGTCACAGGCAGGCAGTCACACACACACACACACACACACACAAACTTACAGGCAGCATTCCCCATTCACAGCCACACTGTCACACACACATAGTCACATGCACACTGTCACACACAGCCAGTCACAGGCAGACAGTCACACACACACACACACAGTCACAGGCAGATAGTCACACACACATTGTCGCAGGCAGTCACACACACACCCCACCCCCCCAAATGCAAATTATCCCTCCCACCACTCTTTTCTTACGTGTGGCTGGCAGGTTTGAAAGTTCTGTGGCCCCTGCGTGTGTGAGCTGTGCGGCTGTCATGGCAACCTGTCCCGCTGCACAGCTCACACATCCTAAAGCCGGCCCTGGTTGTTGCACCTTCCTCCTTCTGAGTAGCACCCGGGGCGGATCGCCCCCCACTTCCCCCCCCCCTTAGTACGCCACTGCTCTGAGGGACCCCACTTATCACTTTTGTCCAGCTTGAAAATTTACCGTTAATGACAACTCTTGGTTTGAGACAAGGAAAACCATGATGAAGGTTTTCATGAGTTTTATTAATTGCCTGCGACTGGGTACCGCCGTGACCATTTGCGCCCCGGCCCTCGCGGCAAACCGCCGGGGCTGCATATGGAGGGGTCCATTGGGTGGCCCATGCTGTCAGGGCCACCCGATGGATGTGGATTGTGAGGGGGCCCGGTCAGCGCTGGGCGCTTTAACAGCGCAACCGGGCCCCCTGTGATGACATCACAGAGCTGGGAGGAAGTGACTGCACGTCACTCCCCCCAGCTAACACTGAGAGCCGCGCGGGAGGAAGACCAGGGAGTCAGAGTGGGAACTCTGACTCCCATCCACCTGAGCCACCACTGGACCCCAGGGAAAGTCACCCTCCTGAATCTAAAAGGTAGGAAACAGGAGGGTAACTTAAATATAATGTGTGTGTGTGTGTGTGTTTGTATGTATGTATGTCTTGTGTGTGTATGTGTCTCTGCGTGTGTGTGTCTATGTATGTCTTATGTGTGTGTGTCTGTATGTGTGTGTCTGTATGTATGTGTGACTGTCTGTTGGTATGTGTGTCTTGTGTGTGTCTCTATGTATGTGTCTTGTGTGTATGTGTGTCTGTCTGTGTTCCTGTATGTGTCTTTGTGTGTGTCTGTATGTGTGCCGTGTGTCTGTATGTGTGTCGTCTGTGTGTGTATGTATGTGTCGTGTGTGTGTATGTATGTGTCGTGTGTGTGTATGTATGTGTCGTGTGTATGTGTATGTATGTGTCGTGTGTATGTGTGTGTGTATGTATGTGTCTTTGTGTGTGTGTCTGTATGTGTCGTGTGTGTGTGTGTGTCTGTATGGGTGTCGTGTGTGTGTGTCTGTATGTGTGCCTGTCTGTTATAGTGGACTATAGTAAGTGGGCTACCTAGCTCAGCCTTCCTACTGGGCATTGCTACAAGGAAGGTGAAAAAAGGGAAAAAAAAAGTGGGGAGGGGAATTGAGGAGGGAGAGGAGATGAGCTGACGCACAAATGAGAAATCATATTATGCGCAAACAGAGAAGTCGTCTGAATATCACTGAAAGAGACCTTCGTTTGTTCCTTACGAAAATCGAACCAGATATCAAATATTTAGTCTCGCAGCATCAACCTCAAGGTTCTCATTAATCAATAGTAAAGGTAATTTCAATTTACTTTATTGTTTTCTCATTAAACTTTATAAAGTTAAAAACCTTATAAACCTACATTAAGTAGAAATAAAAAGATAAAAGTACGTACATTTTTTTTTTTAAAAACACCCTCCTTTCTAAAAAATATTCCGCATTTGTGCGAAAACTGGTGGGCGGTAAGGAAATTTTTTCAACCAAAAAGATGCATTAGTGGGCGGTAGGTAGAAAAAGGTTGATTACCACTGCACTACACAAACACACACTCTGTGTTCACTATACACACTGCTTCCGCTACACAAACAAACACTCTGCATTCCCTGCACAAACATTATCTAATACACTCAAACACTACATCACTTTTCTTTCAGGAAGTGTTCCAGAGGATTGGAGGAAGGCAGATGTGGTTCCTATATTCAAAAAGGGTTCAAAATCCTCGCCTGGAAATTATAGACCTGTGAGCTTAACTTCGGTGGCTGGGAAAATATTTGAAAGGTTATTAAGGGATAATATTCAAGAATTCCTTGAGAAGAACATGGTTATCAGCAAAAATCAGCATGGTTTTATGAAGCACATGTCATGTCAAACTAACTTGATTACGTTCTACAAAGAAGTAAGTAGAAGTATAGATCTGGGTGTTGCAGTGGATGTGATCTATTTGGATTTTGCCAAGGCATTTGATACAGTTCCACACAATAGATTAGTGTTCAAACTCAAGGAAATCGGTCTAGATGAAAATGCTTGTTCTTGGGTAGAACATTGGCTTAAAAACAGAGTACAAAGAGTTGTCATTAATGGTAAATTTTCAAGCTGGACAGAGGTGGCAAGTGGTGTCCCTCAGGGGTCTGTTCTGGGACCCCTTCTATTTAACATGTTTATAAATGATCTTGAAGACAGCATTGAAAGTCATGTTTCAGTGTTTGCAGATGACACAAAGCTCTGTAAAATAATACAATGTGAGCAAGATATTACTTTGCTGCAGAAGGATTTAGATAGACTGGGCACTCAAATGGCAGATGAAATTGAATGTTGAAAAATGCAAAGTTATGCACTTCGGCGTAAAGAATATACAAGCAACGTATACCCTTAATGGAAGCGAATTAGGGATAACAACACACGAAAAGGACTTGGGAATTGTTATAGACAACAAACTATGCATCAAATTGCAATGTCAATTAGCAGTGGCTAAGGCCAGTTGGGTATTATTATGCATGAAAAAGGGCATTCATTCTCGGGACGAGAATATAATTTTGCCTCTTTATAAATCACTGGTAAGACCACATATTGAATATTCTGTGCAATTTTGGGCACCTGTTCTAAAGAAGGATATTATGGCACTAGAAAAAGAGCAGAGGCCGGCTACAAAATTAATAAAAAGGAATAGAACAGATCAGCTATGAAGAAGGTTAACAAATTTAAACCTATTTAGTTTAGAAAAATGTCGCCTGAGAGGGGATATGATAACATTATACAAATATATTAGGGGCCAATACAAACCATTATATGGAAATCTATTCACAAACCGGACTTTACATAGGACACAAGGTCATGCGTTTAGGCTGGAAGAAAGAAGGAAAGTTTTTTTTTACTGTAAGAACAATAGGGATGTGGAATTCGCTGCCTGAAGAAGTGGTTTTATCAGATTCCATACAGATGTTCAAACAGCTACTAGATGCATACTTGCAAAAACAGAATATTCAAGGATATAATCTTTCAATGTAGGGTAATAACTGCTTGAACCAAGGATAAATCTGACTGCCATTCTGGGGTCAAGAAGGAATTTTTTTTTCCCTAGCTTCTTGCAAAATTGTGCTTCAAACTGGGTTTTTTTTCTTTTTTTTTGCCTTCTTTTGGATCAACAGCAAAAAACAAATCTGAGGAAGGCTTAACTTGATGGACGCAAGTCTCTTTTCAGCTATGTAACTATCAATTACACATGCACTCTGCATCTATTACACACATTCTAATTCACATCCACTATACACATCGCATTCAGTCCTGCATCATTGTGAGCAGACTCGGTAGGAGCCCTGTGAGCGGACTTGTGGGCGGTCCCCGGGGAGCCCAAACCTTGAGCTTTGTCAGGGGCCCCAAAATTTTTGATGGCAACCCTGGTGCTACACACGCTCTGCATGGAGAGACTGAAGCCTACCCATAGAGTTGCATTAATTCAATGCATCTCTATGAGGAGATGCTAATTGGCGCAGCACTGTTTTGCTGCAGATTCTCAATAGCCTACCAATGGCCTTTCCTATAGGAATGCATTGGATTGGTGGATATAGTCAAATTAGATTTTCTTAACCATGGAGGTGGGGCGGGGCCAGCCTGCGGCGAGACCGGTGCAGCGCTGGGAAAAAAAGGTGAGTGAAACCACCTTTCTAATGTAAAGAAATTGGGGCTGGTAACCTAAATAATGATGTCGCCACCAGTGCTCCTCAACCTTCACCTCAAGGCACACCTGTCAGGCCAGGATTTACTGATTACCCAGATGTGTCTAAGGTGTTTTTTTTTTTTAAAAAACACCTTATACTCTAAAGGTTTTTTTCCCTTCATTTTACTAAACACCTTAGACACACCTGGGTAATCAGTAAATTCTGGACTGGTAGGTGTGCCTTGAGGAGAGGCTTGAGGAGCACTGTTGCCACTATAGTGTTAGGATTACATGTTTTTGTGGCTAGGGCTGCATAAACAAAGTCATTTCACTTCTAAATGGCAAAGTAGGGGCATGATCTATACACTAAAGCTGCTACATTAAGCTAAAGTTATTTTGGTGACTATAGTGTCCCTTTAATTATTAAACCCAAAATATAATTTAGTATTATAGGATAATAGTTAATATACATTTATCAGTACACAATCAACTTCAATTGCTTAGCTATACTCACCCATGTCTCAAGGCAAAGAGCTTGGGACAATCATTAATAACCAGCAGGTATGTTTACACATGAATGTAAAGTTAAAATTACGCAAAACACCACTACATCACATATATGGGACCTTTGTCTCTTTAACAGAGTGTTCGTTTTAAGTGTGCATACAAAGTCGTTTTATGAATTCCGAGCCAAAATAACTGAACTTGAAATCCAGCGATCCTGGAGAATGATTCTAATTCAGCTATTTTGTCCAAACATTTTAAAATGATCAGTTCCTGATAAATCACGCTGTCAGAATGACTACTAATTTTATTCTGCTTCAATGGCTTGATAAATATTTTGATCAAAAAACCTTTTATGAATTACATGCTTATAACTAAATTTTAAATAATGTTAGATAATGCAAATGTCTGCACTAATGATGGCAATTATGCAGAATTATATTTTTAAGTTGATTCAGGGGTCTGTGTTTATGAGTATAATATGGCATATATCTGGAATGCTCCTTTAAATACCAACTGTTGTTCCGTTAAGATTCCAAGTCATTCCCAGATATGCAGCAGTTTTTTAATAGTTCATGTCCTTGCAGTTGAAATCTGATTGTTTATTATTTTGTAAGATTATTTACATTTATATAACGACCACATTTGTAGCAGTAAAACAGGGAAACATCAGACCAATAGCCCTACTCGCTAGCACCCAGAAGCATGACTAAATTAACTAGTAGAACTACTATATACGGTGTATATATATATATATATATATATATATATATATATATATATATATATATATATATGTGGTGGTATATTACCGATCTAAGAAATGTTACCCACCTATTGGCCATTTTTAGAATTACACTGAGTGTAATTTTGAATGAGCCTGGTTCCCAGCCGAATATACATCCCAGCACAGGTCTCAATCAGCTGGGGACAGGCTGAGTGACCCTGGCTGCCTGCACCACAGAAACTGCGGCTGAGTGCAGAGAAAGGGCTCAGTGCATCTCTGACTTCCAGTACTGTACAGAGCTCATCTGTAAGTCTGGGGCCACTAAAACTGGCCCCAGCAAACTCAGAGGATCCATTGATACCGGGGGTTAGTGGTGTGAGCAGGGATTCCAGTTCAGTTCAAACAACAAATCTAAAAGTCTGGTGCCTCTGAAAATGCCCTAGCAGGCAGAATGGAGCCCCAGGTGTCCATTAATAACTGGGGTCCCCTGGTGTGAGCAGGGATTTAAACAAATCTGCACACACCAAAAGGACGTTCTATGCTGCCCTCCAGGCTTTAAAGTGTACTTTATGGGGAACATTTTTTTAATCTAAATACAAAAATTGTGCACGCTTCTAAACAAATTACATTTTTTTTCATTTTGTAAGTGAGGTTAACACAACCTCTGCTGTGAACGTTCAGAGGCACTCACTTAAAGTGTGCATGTGTTTGTAAATACATATATATATATATATATATATATATATATATTCAATCAGGATCCTCAGCATTCTTGTTTTACTGTTCGCTTCAATAAATCTCTGGATTCTGAACACTTGCAATGTCATAAAACAGCATTGAAATCTCAGAGGTGACCACCAGATTTTGGGTGATATTTATCAATCACTAATGCACCAGCTGGGCTTCTGCTATGGCTACTGGGACAACAAGTATGTCTTTGCAGCGAGCTCTAGAGAGGTAAACATTCTGGACATTTGTCTTGCGTTAACTTTACAGATTGCTTAACTATGTAAATGAGGCATTTGTGCCATTAGCTCTGTATTCTTTCTTGATTAATCAGTGAACTGTAGCAGGTTGCCGACCATTAAGGGTCAATGCTATAAAACTATTGTGGGTAATACCATCACATTTAGGTTTGTTTTCAGTGGTGTTCTACACAAACAATACATGGTATCAATACATACATCCCCTGGATGTTGGGCTAAGGTAACATCCCCAGGACATATTTGAAAACCAGAGTAATCTGAATGTACCTTTCCTGGTTAAATACTTTGTTATTATTATTATTATAGTCACCAGGGAGGTCATTCAATTAACACAATAAGTGCTGCCACAAAACATCATCTGTGTGTCTAAGTGGAAGGAATGCAGAAATATGCTAGTATGTATTACTAAAAGAACAAGAACATTGGTAAAACATAGAAACAGAAACAAAACATTATATTAGTGTAATACAACTCTGCACCTCACCATGTTTGTACAGTTTGATAAGCATTGCCTACATTAAGGTAATTTCCAGACAAAATGTAGCATAATATTATGGGAAATGAGGCTTCAAACAATAGGAAATTGCAATATGCCTAGCTTATTCGTTGGTATGTGTCATTCAGGGTTATTCAATAAAATGACAATTGCTGGGAATTCAGAGTGATTTTCACATTTTGGGTCCATAATAGTCAAACTGAAAGCAGAATTGGCTTGGAAAATGTTTCTAATTTGGCTATTTTGGACTAAATTTTGAAATTTAATTAGAATTCCAAGCAAGTTCCACTTTAGTAAAAACCCTGACTGTGATTTTATTCTTTATAAAATGTGGTGATGCACTAGCTACATTCACAGGCTTTTGTAATCATTGTTTTTTATGATTTACATGCTTGTAACTTACATTTATATAATTAAAACCAAGATTAAAGAATAAAAAAGTGTTTGTTTTTTTAAATGTGATATGCCATTTACAAAATATTAAACAAAATACAGATATAGGGCTCTCTTTACTAAACAGCGAGTTGTGGTGACCTGTAAACAGCTATGCAAAATTTAGAATGGACTAGCTAGGAAGAATCAATCTCAAGTTCAGCAAGCAGATGTGGTGATTTTATTTCTCCTCTTCTGTTTGGGTAAATCTGAAAAGTTCTCAATATAATATAGACCATTATAGGCCTAACTATGGACATGATCAAATGGTGCCTCTGGGTGTTCATATGAAGCCTGGGTTAGTAACAGTTGGCTTTTTAAATGACAATTAATACATATTGCATGATGCTGTGCAGCTGTTTATTGTGAGACAGCATTTGCAAAACTACAGCACATAATGGGTTACAGGAAAAGCAGGGAAAATTAGGGTGTTCTGCCTTAAAGAATAGGAAAAGGTTACTTGTAATATAACAGAATGAGCACGTTCACAAAACATTCTTGTCCTGTGCTATGGAAAGAAGAAATCCTCTGATTGTCTAGAGAGCTGTAAAACTGACTAATACTTTAATTGTTGAATTCATACTTAAAATGAGACCCATAAAATAACTGTTTGGATATAATATTTCAAAAACTGAACTCCCCCTGCTTAATTAAATGAAATGGAAACCTGAGCATTTGACCCTAGGATTTCTTTATATGAGTGATTGTTCAGGTTTCCGATGTCACTGAAAGCCCAGGTTATTGAGGTAATTATTCTAAATTGGTGGGTGGTCTTGTGAAAACCATTTAGAATTGATAGCTTCCTATGAAGAGCAGCATACCATTAGAAAGGCAATAGGTATAAGCATTTTAGTTCCTGAAACTATTAAGCTTTACGATACCCTGAAACATTGTTTCCATGCTTCCAGTCATTTTGCGTTCAGAAATATGCAACCACTTTAAACAGTCCTTGTTTTAGTTGTTTCCTATACAATCTTGGTGTTTAGCAACCACCAGCTGTTGTTGGTCCTCAACTCCTATAATTCTCTGCCAGGATCAGGACCAGGACCAAAGCTATATACTAACCAGTGTAGAGATTTATTATCATCACACTAGTTGCAGTGTGTAGTAATTGAGTGTTTAGACTATTGATGTGTAATGCAATGCAAATTGGACAGCTAAGAATTATTGCACCCAAAGAAAATAATAATTCAGTTATAATGACATACTAAATATATTTGTGACCAAGCCCTTGATCTATGCTTATTTGCACCCAAAAATCGCATCATTGTGAATCCCCGCTAACAGTGGGACTCCCTTTCTGAGATATAAAAAAATATATATACTATACTTTCTAGTGAAGTTACTCAATTATTTTTCAATATTAAACTTTACTATGGAAATATCAGTCAGCAGCGCCCTCTAATGATGGAAATAGGCTATGCCAGTTCTGGTATTATGAAGTGCTGGGTGGAGTTTTTAATTTTTCTGTAAGATACTATATACATAAAGAAAGCTGACAACAATACTGCTAACCTTTCAATGCCGATAGTTAGTTCAACAATATCTTGCAAAGCTCTAGGAATACTTATGGAAAAAATCTTGATCTATTTAAATTAGCACCAGGTATAATCACTTCATCCAAATGAAATATTATTAGATGTTAAAAAGAAGCCCTTGGAAAATAGAACTATTATGCATCTATATTAGTTTTTTAAATAGGCTAAGCAATTTTTTTTTGTGTGGACTGCAAAATATTGCCCAGTCAATCAGAAGACACTGCAGGTGAAATAAAACAACTTTAAAAAAAATTAAATATTTTTTTTATAAAGGGTGCTATCATTTCTCTGGAGCTTACATCATTCTCAATTTTCTTTTAAATTCATGTTAAACAAGACCAGACAAGGCACAGGCAGGGCAGACCTTGCAGACGGGGGGAGAAATAAATAAGAGGATACATTAAACCATGTTTTCTCTATCCTGGTTGCCAGGTGCCAAGGAAAGAGTTTATAACAATGATTGACATGGAGCTGAAATGGATTTGCACAGTTACAGTATAAAAAGATGTTGATTTTTACATTTAATAATTTAAGTGTGTGTGTGTGTATATATATATATATATTTTTCATTCATTTCCTTTGATGTATTTTTTGACTGATGGATTGTGCTTTAGCTTGTCAAGCATCTTTCTCTGCATACAAATAAGTAGTTTTACTTTTGTATAAAAATGTATATTAAAAAAAACAAAGTAGTATGTTTAAAAAAATAAAAATGGTTGAATTAAAGGGACACATACGGATTAATAAAAAACAAAAAATTGCAAAGTGACCGCTCCCCTGTAGAATGTAATTGGTTAAAATGATCAAAATGACCTTCCGATGTGTCTTTATGTGTGAGTATGTAATATGTAACCTATTGTGCTCCAGTTGATGCTAATCATCTGCCAGCTATAGCTGTGGCAGGCAGGCTAATGGAGGATCATCAATTGTAGATGACCAGCAGCTAGACAGCCACAGCTTGTTCGTGCTTGGTATGTCCCAACACACAACAAACATTTGTGTTGTCGTCGTAACAGCTTCATAGGAATAACCATAGGCAGTTTGTTTCAAAATCTAAAAAGTTCAGCTAGTCTTGTTTTCTTATTACAAATACAAAAAACAAGTCCTCACCTGAGAGGTTTGCCTTGACGTTGGCAGGCAGGCATTCCCTCCAATGGCCATTGGAGTAACTAAATAACCACAATTTGTTTAAATATACATAGGCATTTGGAAAGAGCACAGGTAACTTTTTGTATTTTTTTTTGGTTTTTATTGCTTTCTTATTACATTTTGTTTTTGCTTTTTTCCTACACGAATGGCCTGTATTTCTACTTATTTCTGGAAATAGGATATATATGTATACATACTCATATATCCCAACTCTTCTCAAGCTATGGGAAGATGTAGGCCTCCCAGTTAGAATAAAATCTGTTGTAGTAACGAGCACTGGATATTTCTGCACTGCAAAATAATTAAATATATAACCATGTTATATTCATCAGTTATTATCTGCAAGTGCTCTATTATCTAAGTCTATTTTGTTGCACAATTTAAAAATGTACCACTATGCTTAATCTCAACCATTAAACCTGTTATTTTAATTAATTGAACACCTGTCTTGGACAAGTAAAGCTCTGTTTTGCAGTACAGAGATCTCTTTTCCCCCTCTACATTCTGGAGGTTTTTGTTTCATATGCACATTGTGTGTGGCCGAGAGATTATATTATGTCATTTAGGATCGCAATACCCTAGTCTGGAATGCCATGATGGAATATTCAACAGGATCTAGTCATTGGATGGGAGTGTAAAAGTGATTGTGTGACACCCTTATTTATATTAATACTAAATGCTAGATTGTATTAATATTTTTCCCCATAGTGGTTTTTTTTTTTTTTTTTTTTTTTTTAAAGTTATCAATTAACAAATCTGTTATGTGTTACAAACAGTATTTATTTAACATTTCACCAGAAACCTTGCCAATGTTTCTGTATGCTGCTGAATGTAACCTTTTTACATTTATTTTTTATCCTATTGTAAATCGTTTGAAAGAAGTTAGAAGAAATCATGGCAAAACCGTACAATGTGTTGAACTACTGACAGTGGCGGCGGGGTTTCTTATGAGAATCATACGCATTGTTTAATCTTGTGCAAAATAGTCTATTTGAGATTTCTGAGACATTGCATATTTTTGTGTGCAAATGATCACCAGTAGCACAGAGCACAGACGTGCCTACTTAAACTTCCTAATACCTAGTTGAAAGTCGTAGATTTTTTTGCGCAAATTGTCTCCTGACGTGGCCACATGTCATTTGTTTAACCTCCTCTGTGCCGCAAAGAAAATCATTTGGAAGTTCAATTGCTATGGAAGCAGTTAAATTTGAATACTGTACTTACCCCTATTGTTGTTGAACAAGTCATTACATGTTTTTAGGACCATTAGCTACTTTAAACTTGCTCCGTAAATTAAAAAAAAGCTAAATGGAGTTGTGATTGCTGCCATTAGTGCCATTTTAGATTATACAAACAATTATCGTCTTCATTATCTTTCTGCATTCCCTTTTACTAAACTGTTTTGGCTATGTTAGACATTATGTAAAATTTTTCCCATGGAGATTATTATTTCCAGCATAGTATTTAATTTAGCTGTTGCATTCACTTAAAACCAATCAAATATTATGACATGTTGAAAAAACAAAACAAAAAAATAATGGCCAAAAATGAACATACTTATCCAAAATTAGAAAATAATAGGAAGTATCAAATAACTGCTCTACATTAAGTAAGCTGTATATCTATATGTTAGTCTTTTTTTGTTATGACAGTTGATTTGAAAGAATATGTAAATATGATACTAATCTACAGTGGAACCTTGGAACTCGAACTTAATCCGTTCCAGAAGGCTGTTTGAGAAACAATTTGTTCGAAAACAGAATCAAAATTTTCCATAAGAATTAATGTAAATTAGATAAATTTGTTCCAGACCCGCAAAATAACAGCATTTTAACACAAATTTTACAGTTAAATAATACCTTAAATGCATACAATCATACAGAAAACCAATAAACACAATGCAAATTAAATGCAATTGTAACTTCACTTTACCTGTCAGCTCTGTTTGCTGACAGAATGGAGCGGTTTGCTGACAGAATGGAGCTCTGTTCGCTGACAGAATGGAGCTCTGTTTGCTTTGTCTAGTGCTTGGTGTCCAATGCATCACACCAATGAGGTTCCAAAGCAGTACCAGCGAGGTTAATTCTGTGTGATTTTGTTCTAATACCGAGACATTTTTTTTTACCGAATTGTTCGAGTAAGGGAGCGTTCCAGAACCGAGATTCCACTGTATTCAAGATTAAAATCACACCAGGATTGTTAAAATAGCAAAATTTACTAGATAAAAATGGTGAAGAAGTGAACTATGTTCCATACAAAATATTGATACATAAACATGTACTATAGAATACTGGTACCAGTTAAAGGTTTATGTATATACATTAATGTAATTACTATAAGATTGATATAAGAAAAAAAGGAAAGAAAATCTACCAACAAGTGTTTCTCTTAATAAGAGAGTAGCAAGAGTTAATGTTAAATAAAACTAAACTTTTATTGTATCATTCAATATAAAATAAAATATATATAATAAGGAAAACTTATATATATAATAAGGAAAACTATAGCAAGAAAGTAACAGTGAGTGTTAACAAATTGTTGAAACCAAATATAATAATGATACACTGTTTGACTAGTGTTAAAGTCAAAAGGCTTCCTGCATATAGAAAGAGGGGAAACGGTGCTGCTAGATTTAACTCCTATTTCAGTGAGAGAGTCTAATGTGCCTTTGTGGGAACCCCTTAAAAAAGCCTCTACTTACAGTAGGCCACCCACTACTGCTATGAATGAAAAATATAAAGTAAAAAGTAGATGATAACAAGGACTGAAGTCCAGTCAAAGGATGCTATTTCCTCAGAGTGTTAGTTCGCCATTGCAAGATTTACAGCAATGAATGCTGACACCAAAGATATGCCCAGTTCAAGCGTCCAGAGCCCCTGACACATGTGTTTTGCCAGAGTAGCTCTGGACGTCACACCAACACCCCCCCCCCCTTACACCATCACCCCATCTCCCTTACACCATCACCCCATCTCCCTTACACCATCACCCCCCCTCCCTTACACCATCACCCCCCCTCCCTTACACCATCACCCCCCCTCCCTTACACATCACCCCCCTCCCTTACATCATCACCCCCCCTCCCTTACACCATAACCCCCCCTCCCTTACACCATAACCCCCCCTCCCTTACACCATCACCCCACCTTCCTCAAACCATCACCTACCTCCCTCACACCATCAGCCCCCTACCTTTCAACATCACCGCCCTCCCTCTCACCATCAACCCCGTCCCTCACACCATCAACCCCATCCCTCACGCCATCACCCCCCTCCCTCGCAATATTACCCGCCCTCTCTTACACCATAAACTCCCTCCCACACACTAGCACCCCTCACCCTCACCGTATCACTTCCTCCCCTCACAGTATAACCCTCCTCCTATACAGAATCACCCCAAAACACACACACACACACACTGACACCCTCCCACACACACAGTATCACTGTCATGCCCTTGCACACTGTCACCCACAACAATGTTGTCACCATACTCCCACACACTGTCAGCCTCACCAGACACACTGTTAGCATCCCCTCACACTGTCACCTCCCCACACATTGTCACCCCTCCCTACGCTGTCACCCCTCCCACACTGTCAGCCTCTTCATGCACCCACACTCACATAAACAACTCCTAATCCTGTTAATCTCACCCCCTTCAAACTCGCCTACCCTCATTCTGCCACACTCACCCTGTCAAATGAACTCCCCTAATTCTGTCACACTCTTCTTCTCTAACTCTCACACTCTCCACCCAACCCTACCACACTTATCTCTAATCCTGTCAACTCTGCCACTCAACCTGTCACATTAACCCCCCTTAATCCTGTCACACTCGTCCCTCCTACCATGCCACAATTGCCCTGACACACTTACTTCCACTCACCCTGTCATACTCCCTCATCAAACCATGTCATACTCCCTCTCCCTCATTCTCTCTCACAACCCCTTACCCTGTCACATTTACCCCCTTTGCCCTGTCATGCTCTCACTCTCACTGGTACCTCTTAACTCACCTTGTCACAGTCACCAGCTGAAGACATTCATTATACACACACAGTCCGGAAACATCTTTGCCATAAACACAATGCACAAATGCCAAAGGCAGACCCTCATACACACAACACACTTCAAGCAGCTACAGCAGATAAAAATGCAAAAATGCTCACAGAGACATGCATTCACACACACAAGGATCCTCTCTGTCAGACACACACTCAGGCACATACACAGGTAGACAGTGCATCAATGTGTATATGTGTGTTACTAAATGTAACAATCTAAAAACTCGTAGGACCACAGCACCATACTCTAAAGACTGTTAAAACACTGTGAATGTTTACATGGTGTGTTCAATAAAAACATGGCAACATTTCATTCTTTGTGTGTTATTAGTTTAGGCAGACTGTGATTTTCTATTGTTGTGACTTAGATGATCATCAGATCACATTTTATGAACAATTTGTGCAGAAATCCATATCATTCCAAAGGGTTCACATACTTTTTCTTGCAACTGTATATCTATATACACACACATACACACACATACACACACACACACACACACACACACACACACACACTACTATATCTGTGGCGGGTAAAAAAGTGATGAAAACCCCTTCCACCTGAAGTAAGTGGATAGTTAATACATTGCTAAACACAAATACACACACCAGTCAAGCCATAAGATTTGCTTTTCCCACAGAAATTTCACTTTAACAGTGCTCTCACTACTGCAAGGGATTCTGGGTAGGTGCATTCAATTGACCTCAACAAAAAAAAAAAATTGCCTCACAATTCCACTTTTTACATGGATTGCTTTGAGTATGTGTCTGTTGAATACAACAGCTTTGGAACACAACTCAGTAAGTGGAGCAAAGCCAGTGAACCACTCATGACCAGCCGTTTCGTTGTTAATGCAACTCCACATGTGTTTTTTTTGTTGAGCTCATTTGCATACGCCTACCCAGAATATACATACATAAAAGAGAATATGAGAACTGTAAATAGCTTAGAGAAACTCAGTAGCTTGCCCTCCTCAGGTCTCAAAAATGTTTTGCTCACTTGTGCCATCACAAAAAGAACCTATACCATTTGCATATAAGACTGATCTCTTTATAGTTGGGCAGTCCAGAAGCAAAATGCCAGAAAATTCCCTCTGCATGAGATCTACAACAACCCTGGATATTCTTTTAGCCTTCTTGGGCCTCGTCATCTGATACCCCCTTTCGTATTCTCTGTTTTTCTTGCAATACTTAAAAAATAATAATAAATAAACTTCTCACCCCTCTTGAGTGGTATATATATTTTTGTGTATTCTCATTCTTGGGTCCTCTTCTAGAGACCTGGGAGTCTTAAGTTCTTGGCTATTCCTAAAACTGCATTCTTTTAAACAGCGATCTTAGATGTTCCTGTTGAAGCCACTCCCCCAAATTGCGAGTCACAGTCCCGATTGCTTCTATCACAACTGGGACTGCTACTGCCTTCACTTTCCACATCCTTTTTAGCTCCTCTTTCAGTCCTTGGTATTTGTCCACCTTCTTATGTTCCTTCTTTCTGATGTTATAGTCACTAGGTATTCACCACCGCTGCAGTCTTCTGTTCATTGTCAGGTTGGATGGACACTACTCGCTTGTCTGTATCTGAAAGTCCCACATGATCTTAGTCCTGTCATTCTCCACTACTATTTGTTGTATCGCTTATCTGGTTAAGATATTTCAGTACACAATTCAAGAGGTTGTGCCTCTCGGTTTATGCTAACATTGTCTCAGAAACCTTTTTGTAGTCTCTTTGTGCTTCTATGGATTTCCGGCTTGTGTACAGTCTCTGGATGCTTCTCATCATGAGTGGTGTCTGGGGTTTGACATCCATGGTGACCAGTAAAAATAGAAAATGAATCCAGGCACTCCAAATGAATTCCAAGAAAAAGGCAATTTATTGGAACCAGCAGCTACAAAGCGACGTTTCAACCCCTAAGGGTCTTTATCAAGCTGTGACCAGGTCTTATCTTGGCCAAATTATTAATACAGCTGGGTACCTGATAACTAGTAGGGCATATGTGTTGATTGGATCTTGTTCTTGTCTTTGAGCTAGGACTTCAGGACCTGTCTAGAGCTACTTGGATGTTGCTATGTGTTTGTGGTACCCTCAGGTTATTGTAGCTGTTCTCAATTTGCCCTTCTGGTACTTGAATTCCTTCTGTTCTGATCATCTTCCCTCTTTTTGCTATAAATTGTCCACACTTATTAAGTCTGACGACCGATGTCCTTGCTGTATATCCAAGTTAGGTGGATTAGAGGATTGGTAGCTCCAAATAGGTTAATGTTGCTGACATATGCGATATGTGGTAACATACTGTAACAAAAAAACAAAAAACTATTACATTTTGTGAACTTTTAAGCTGGTATTTAGTGAGTGAGTTTCACAACTTGAGGATACAGGTCTCAGCAGTATCATGCTTCTATACTCATCCCACAGATCCACTGAATAAACCAGTCATCAAAGGAAATTAGGTATAGAGGAAAAGATGGGCCAATATTGTTCCCTCAAAACAATGCACATATATTAAAGTAATGTTTTAATCCATACAGTGATTGAAAAAGTAGGCTTTATTTGTCCAATCAGCATGTAATTGGTAGGCTGTGCAATCAAACCTGTGTCCCAGTTATAGTAAGTTCTATTGTTCAAATAATATTGTTAGTGAGTTTAGCTGTTTGTCAAGCATGTTCACCTGTCTTCACCCATTAGCAAGTTATTAAAGTGTCTACATATGAATGCGTGGAGGACAAAATGTAATGTTTTTGTCGGCGGTGGCCTCCTTTTGCCTAGAAGAAACATTGTATTCATTTCCCACTGTTTTGTCTCAACTTTTACAGTCTCTCTGTACTGTGCAGAGAAAAGTGTGAGGTAGTAGTTATGCATATTGCAAGACAGTGATTCTTTATTTTAATACAAAAAAAAGACCAACTCTAGAAAGCCAGATTAAATCATTCCTTTCACTTTTTAATGGGATTTGGATGAATAGAGTAAAATATGCACTTTGCATTCATTGATAGCATCTTTAGGTTGAGGTAATTGAGTCTTTTTTTCCCTGACTGAATGAATAATGACTTCATCTGATCCTCAGTGAGGCCTGAAACTCAGACCGCCTTTGTCAACGCAAAAAGATCTGGGCTTTGAAACATGCTCTACTTCCCTGGCTTAATTTTTCTTCATTTTAATCCAAAAACCTATTTTTCTCAATAATTCAAGCATAAACTATGTAGTAGTTGAAGCAACGGAAATTGGCAGATATTTGTCCTGGTTGTTCTGCTGTTTAAATGCAGCTGATAAATCAGCCATGTGGCCATAGGCAGCTTTGTTCTCGAGGGAAGAGGCAGCCCCTGCACCTAAAATAGTGCTGGAATTTTTGTCCGCTATTTCATCATAGTTCTTTTTAAGTGTTTATTTTTTTATTTAATGGAATATTTAGAAAGCCTCTTCAGATATACATCTTTATCTTGGATGTCATCTTCCCATGTTTATCCTATAAATAAATGTATTACTGTGCTTGCCATGAATCCATGGTTTATTTTTTGTTTAGGATATGCAAAGCAACAATCAAATTTGCCTTCAAATGTAATTAGCATGTGTTCTATAGTAAGAATTCACTGAATTGTGAGGGAATAGTATTTCCCCCTTTGGAAATAGCAAATGAGACCATTATTACCTTTACATTTTTAGGAATAGTAGTTTGAAGAGTTAACTTTTGCCGCCTCTAAAGCTGAGAATGTGTAATGGTCATGGACATTGACAGCTGTTATATTTCACGTTATCTGCCCTTTAATACACAAGTGGATTATGTGTTAAAATCCTGTACTGTACAATGTATGATGTAATTTAAAATCTGTAGTGCAGTAATGCATAGTGGGCTATGCCACCTGGACAACCAGGATACCCATTGAACTAATCATGGCTACGTCTCTGCTGTATTTTGTACATATTGGCCAATAGAGAAGTTTACAGTTTATGATTCTGGCCTCTCCTAAGTAATTTTGATTTATCAACATTAATCATAAGATGGAATATCATAAATACTATGTGAATCAGTTTTCTGTAGATTGTCTTTGCATATTTTCACAAAACAATTAATAAAATCTGAGACGTTACCAATGAATTATGGATTGACACAGATGTAAGGTTATATATTATATTTACTATATTGCCTAATGCAAAATGAGTAATACTATTGGAGGGGTGGGAAATACACCAATAAAAGTATTGGAGTTATATTTACAGAACAGCTGCAGGGTGAAATGAAAACAGAGCTGTCACTAAGGAAAACCAATGGAAAGTTTGGGCCGCACTTTTAACACTTTGCCGTATCTATAACTGGATTTTATTTCATCTTTCTATAAGTAGTCATGCTTACTGTTCATTGGTTTTGAGTATAAAAATCTTGCTGTTGGTAGTGCAAAGACCTGCATAGGGAATCATTGAATAATGCACTTGCAGATGATGCAGATGATTGAAAGTACACGTGCACCAGTGAAACTTTCGTTTCGTACAAATGATTTCATACTTAATAAAAATGTAATTAGTCTATTCCGAAATTTGTCCGTAAACCATTTGTTTTCATCTATTAGGACAAAAAAAGCACTGCGCATGCGTAAAAAAAACAAAACGAGGAGGGAGCCGGCAGCGCTACAAGCTCCCTCCTTGTAATAAAAATGAACTATTCCTACTCCCCCCACCCCCCTTGCATTAAAACATATGGGGGTTGGACTGTGGCATGCCGGAGGGGGATCCATGGCAAAACTCCCATGGAAAATTACACAGTTGATGCAGAGTCTGGTTTTAATCCATAAAGGGCATAAATCACCTAACATGATTTAGCTATGTCCTAGCAAATCATGTTATGTCCACTAATGAAAATTTTTACAGGACTGTAAAATTGATGTGTATTTGTCACTGCATGGACATTTCACAAAATATAGGCTGTTAGGTGTTTGGTCATCAAGTTTTTTCATCATTTCATGCAAAAAGAATAAATTTTTTGTTCAATCATTTAATATGTATGCCTCTCAAAAAATGTGCATTTAAAATATTTGCATATTTTTTTGAGAGGTATGAAAAGCTGAAGAGGCTCCCACAGAAGAAGGTGGCAGCGAGCGGGAGGGACAGCTTCAGTTAAGTAAAACTCACTTTTCCCTGCACCTCATGGCCACCACTCCCCAAGCGGCGATGTTTTTGCTAAATATGAAAAGAACCCAGAAGGAGACTGAGCTGATTTAAGTTAAGATAAAAATAAATCTAGTTTGTTCTTGTATTTGTTTTATTTTGAATTATTTTGTAAAAGTAAGCACAACCAGTAGTTACATTTAGTTAGATGTTTGGCTACATAAAAAGCTTGGAATTGAAAATACCTCTTTCAAGAAACACTCTAATGCTAAAAATCAGAACGTTACTTTTTTGTTTTGTTTTTTTATTAGATTAATTTGTCCCCATATGTGTTTGAAAAATCAGCTAAAACTGTAATCCAGTCACCTTTCTGCAACCTTCTACACCTACTAAGAGATCATCAAGTGTGACGATTTCTGTTCCAATGTATGGAGGACTTGAAGGAGCACTCTTTATGCTTATGCTTTGTTTCTCGAGTCTGTTATATTTTATTTAAAAAAAAAATGTTTGTGAAGTTTATAAAAGTGTCGGTTTCAGTTGAAATCGACACTTTTATAATTAAGGGCAGGTTTTCTTCTGCTTATGTTATCAACATTACATAAGAAACGGGTTTGTTTTCCACTTCCGCTCCACAGAGGTAACAGTTATGGCTAGTGTGCTCTGCCTGATCAGTGAGCTGTACTACAGCACATTGACAAACATAGAAAAGCTGGGTTTTGCAAGGGCTGCAGACAGACCCTTCCACAAAACCAAAAGGCAAAAAAAAAAAAACACAATCATGGCTTCTTTGGGGGTATATCTATTCAATTGTAAAAAAAAAAAAAGATTTAGAGAAAAGATAAATAAAGAAATTTTAAAAATGTTGCTAGATGTCTGGGATTGTGCTTATTTTTAATCGACATTGTGCATGGTTGTCTTACCACTACCAGAGCTTACAGTATATATGAAACCCCGCACAATGCTGTGCATGCTGGTGACATATGCATTGATTCAGCTTGTTGGAAGAAGTATCTAAACACACCCTCTCAGATATTTTTTCTCAGCATATGTCCCATAAGTCTGCGCTGAAGTGTGCCTGGTGATATCACCCTAGACCAGTGGTAGGCAGGCAACCTTTTAGCAGCACTGTGCTGAAATAAGATTGTGATGGCTCGTAGCATGCCGGTCCTATTTTTTTCAATTGAGGTGTGTATGTTTCTGTATTCTGCTTGTGTTATTTATACTGCAGTTGCTTTGTATTGTTGTATTTGTGCATATATGAGCTATTATATTATATATGTTCATGAGTAGTTTGTGGTATTGTGTATGATACCTATGTATGGGGGCTGCTTGTGGAATTGTGTGTGTGGATGAATATGTCACATAGTGTGTTTGGTGGTGTGTGTGTATATGTGGGGCTATTGGGGTATTGTATGTAAGAGCCTGCCTGTGGGGCTGTGTGCATGTATGTGGATTGCTAATGGTGTTGCGTTTGTGCGGATTGTGTTTATGTTTGAATGTGGACTGTTCATAATATTTGTAGGAGGGGAGGGTTTTATGCATTTTTTTTTTTTTTGTAAATTCGTTTTTATTTGTTTTCAAGAATAGGAGTAACAGGAAGACTTGCAGGTCTTCAAAACGTAACCTTTTGTAGTAACATGTCAATTGTATGTTTTGAAACTCGCAGGTTTCATCAGTTGTGTATACTTTATATTTTTGGAGACGCGCAGGTCTCTTGACCTTCTACAATGCAGTAGTTCGTAAGTTCAAAGTATTAATTTGTAATAGGTGGGTTATGCTGTATTCTGGGTGTTTGGTCGTGTGTTTCTTGTGTTTGGTTTCGTGCGTCAGTACTAGTTCTAGATGTCTTGCGCCAAAAGGGTGGCCGTGTGTTGGATGCATTTCTGTGTATATCTAGCAGTGTTGGTGGCTTCCCTGGGGTCCATTGGGGGACCAGGATGGCCAGGTACAGGTCAAAGACAGGAGCTGCAACAGCAGCTGCGGGCTGCTCTACTGTGGATTCCCATTCACAAGTGCTGGGAGGAAGTGATTTGAGATCACTTCCACTATGTGCTACAATGCATAAATTAAGGATTATCCTTCACCACCTTTTGCATGGCACACGTGCCATAGTTTGCCTACCTCTGTTCTAGACATTAAAGTGCACATCCATGCTGTACTTACCTCTGCTGCACTACTCAACCCTGTAAGCACTTCAATAGTATTTAGTTGGTTTAGGGACAGAGGAGCTGTCACAGTGAAGAGCCTTTTAAGAGAAAGATGAGCATCATGAGAAATATTCACTAACATTGTCAGTGCTAAGGTTAGCCTGTTCTATGAGACATTGTAATCTTAGAAACTATTGATTTCTTAGTTATGTTATCATGTTTTTAAGACGAAGCATATTCTGTCAAAATGGTTACACAACACAAAAAGATCATTTGTTCTAAAAGTCATGCAAACATTCATATCAATTATCTATGTTCTTTGTTGACTGAAAACAAATGTAAGATACAGACATATTTAGTAACACTTTTTTTTTCCCCAGTTAAAAATACAGTTTCATTTTCAGGATTAAATTTGGACATTAGCAAAATAACTAAAATATTAGTAAAGAATAAGCATGCTGCCACTACGCAAATTCTACAGACATATTTAGTAACACTTTGTTCCCCCAGTTAAATATACAGTTTCATTTTTTAGGATTAAATTTGGACATTGGCAAAATCTCTCAAAGAGAAGTAAAGAATAAGCATGTTGCCACTATGCATATTCTATTTCTGTATTTTTGTACGTCAAATTCCATGCACCTGTTTGTACATGTGGCTCTTATTGTTTGGAAATATATGCTTTAACATAAAACAAAAATATCGAACTATTAAGACAATCTATGTTACCGAGCAGAGGTCACACTAGAGCCATAGACATTCCCCTCTTTGTTTTCTTTATGATTGTATTCAACAATTATTGTACCTAGCTATAAAACTGCTGCACCTTGAATTCTGACTAAATTCCAGTATGGGTATCCAACCTTCTCCTGGTCACCCTACACAGTCTGTCCTTTGTACCACCTTTCATTCTTGTCAGGAACCTACAGAGGACCCTCAACAAGATATAGGTCAGCAGCCTACCAAAAAACAAAGTAGGAGTGATATGCAGGAGTATCTCCAAAGCTAAGAGTGGCCAGGGTTAATGTTTTCATAAAAATACGAAGCATCAGAACTAAAAACTAATAATATCCTAAACAAGATAACTTAAGGTCAAATAATGTAGCTGGGTCAGCAAAACCAGAAAACAGCAACCAAATAAGCCAGGTCAAAAACAGAAATAACAATCAAGGACAAGTACACTTAAAGGGATACTATAGTCACCAGAACAACTACAGCTTAATGTAGTTGTTCTGGTGAGTATAGTCAGTTCCTGCAGGCGTTTTGCAGTTAAAATGGTCTTTTTAGAATAAAGGCAGTGTTTACATTACATCCTAGGGATACCTTCACTGACCATTTCTCAGATGATTACTAGAGGAGCTTCCTGGGTCAGTGCTGTACAGTGTGCAACACTGACATTCAGTAGCTCCACCCTCTGCATTTAGACACTGAACTTTGATTCAATGCATGTCTATGAGAATCTGCTGATTGGCCAGGGCTGTGTTTGGCTTGTGTTGGCTCTGCCCCTTATCTGCCTCCCTGAAAAGCTCAGCCAATCCAATGCTTCCTTTTGGGAAATCATTGTGATTGGCGGAGATCACCACTTTGGGGATGTCAGCCAGAAATGCAGATCAGTGGTAGAGCCAGCAGCAGCAGACGGGAACAAAGGTAAGATTTTACTATATTTAGCGGGAAAGGGTAGGTGAGGGGGCTATGTAGTGTTCCTTTAAGGGCATGATGCCATGAATGAGCTCAGGTCCGGTCCTAAGGAGATTGGGGTTTAAATTGGATCAGGTCTTGCATCACAATATTGTGTCACTTTATGCAAGCACAGCATAGGAGAGAGATGCCAAGTCAAATAACTAAAAAATACATACAAGGTTCCAACGTTGCAGCTTACATCATTTTAGGAATTATTGAGGTCAGATTGATGCGTGAGGCTGAATAACTGTGACATTGTTCCTAGATAACCGGGACTGTGACACTGGAGCAACAAAGTTGGTGCATTCAATGCTTTCTTATGAGCTGCATGCTATCTCATGTGAACGCATTTTACTTATAGGGACACTATAGGCACCCAGACAACCTCAACTCATTGAAGTGGTCTGGGTGCAGTGTCTCTTTTGCACCTTGTGCTGCAATGTAAAACATTGCAGTTCCAGAGAAACCACAATGTTTACATTGCAACACTAAGTCTGCCTCCAGTGGCTGTCTACCAGCTTCCTGGATCAAAAAGGACTTTTGGTCAGGTATCTTGCGCTGGACGTCCTCACGCTCTGCATGAGGACATCCAGCAGCAAATGTTTCCCCATAGGAAATTGATTCAGTGTTTTACTATGCATGAGGACATCCAGCAGCAAATGTTTCCCCATAGGAAATTGATTCAGTGTTTTACTATGCATGAGGACATCCAGCAGCAAATGTTTCCCCATAGGAAAGTGATTCAGTGTTTTACTATGGGTAGGTCTAATGCGCGCACAGCACTTGAAGCGTATGTGCATTAGCACCTCCTCGTCGCGGGACTTCAGAGCTGGTGGAGTGTCGACCCAGCGCTGAGTGGACATATGGGCTGGGACAAGGCAGGGGGAAATTCCAGCTTTGTATTCCAACTTTGTATTCTTGGCACTATAGTATCCCTTTTTTTATAGAGGAAGTGCCTCTAGTGGCTGTTTAATTCTGCAATGTAAACCATGCACTTTTTTTATAAAAGTGCAATGTTTTACAGTGCAGGGTTAAAAGGACAGAGCCAATGCACCCAGACTACTTAAAGGATATGTTCCTTTAATTCACTCAACTGTTCCACATTTTGCATAAAATCTGTATTTTGACTCATGCTAAATTAAAAGGAATTGTGTATTATGCTATTTCCTACAATAAATTTGTAACAATCTGATCTGTCCTTCAAAAAATTCATTCTGAAACAGTATTTGCATTTAATAAATAACAAGCTTTTTAAAAAAAATAAATAAAAAAAAAATGAATAAAGAGTTTGGAGGTGAACTGTTTCTTTCTTTTCTCAGGTGGGAATGTTGGACCTTGAACTGAATCAGCTGACTAAGGCACTATTTTTGGCTCTTGTTGCGCTCTCAGTGGTAATGGTAACCTTGCAAGGATTTGTTGGCCCTTGGTATCGCTACCTATTTCGGTTCCTCCTGCTGTTCTCATACATCATCCCAATAAGGTATGTGTTTGAATTAAAGAAAAAAAATAGAGATGTCTAATTTCACTGAATGTTGCAATTTTTGAAATATATACTTGGCTCGCACCGTGAAAGAAATTGATCTTATCAGGAAGTAAAGGGAGAAAGTGCCAGCAAATCTGCTGATTCTTGAAGGATCACTCTGCAGAAAGCAATACTGTTGTATTTTTTGTGCAATGTTCATCTTGCTGGACTAATCAGGATATCTAATCCTTTTTATAGCATGAATGTTTTTAGAAGGACAGGATACTTTGTAATGTAGGGCCTCGTTCAAATAAAACAAGATCCAGTGTATATCAGTTTCAGGTATGACATCTGTTAATATATTATGAAACAGTTTCAATCATTGGGTTTTGTGCGGTTGTATTAATTCGCTTTTCTGCATAAATTAAGTTATTGCAAATTGTATACTTTGTATTATATCTTGACACTTTGTGACATATTGATCTCGTTTACCCCTATATGTCAAAGAAAAACTATATTAAAATAAAAAAATTCACATGCTACAAAAAAATTGTTAGCACTTTTAAAAACCATCATCAGAATATGTAGTGCCAGACATTTCATGATAAAGGTTTTTTTTATTTATTTATAAATCAATATCTGAATTAAAATAAAAAACATATTTGTGTTGATACAGAGAGAAAGGATTAGTTACTTTATAGTAACCTGTCTGTATGCTCTAGGAGTGTTCAATAAGTAAGCCTATCAGCTTTTGTAGATCTTCATTTAACATACATGGAGTCCTTGTTCTACAACAGTTGTGTGTTCTACAACAGTTGTGTGTCTACTTTGATCATACTAGAGATGAAAAGTGTACAGAAGGATCAGAGCTTAAAAACTTAAATAAAGGCATCACACCTAAGGGATAGGGCTCCCTCATGGGCCCTATAGGTATATAGGTATAAGGAAGTAGACAAATGTGGTGCCACAGAGATAATATGTGCAATTAAATATAAGCAAGTAGTAATATAGAAATAAACAATGATATATAATGCATAGAGAGAACAATATAAAAAAATGATAATAGGTAGATATATATATATATATATATATATATATATATATATATATATATATATATATATATATATATATATATATATATAAACAGTCCAAAAAGAGTCCAGTAAAACCTTGAGGTGAGAAAACAAGTTATCCACTTGAGAAAGCCCTTAAGGGAGAAACGCGTTGTGGTATTTTGGCCACTTTCTTTGTTGTGAGTTAGCCATTTTATCTTTTTTTTTACCATTTTTATTATTTTACTACCTGAAATTTGAGTTTTACTTGTTCCAGAGAGATACTACTCCAAAGCATCCCGGGTGGGGGGATTATACCACTTACGCCCTATCATTGAGCAGTGCATCTGCCCAATTAAATGTGAGTAACCATTTGGTGATAAAACCATTTGGTTTTATCACAGTGAGCACTATTGTTGTTTTTTATGTTACATATGGTCCCCATCTGACAAGATATCTACTTGCAATACTCCCTCACGTATCCCATAAGTGGGGATTATACCACTGTACACTGTTTATACTAGAGCTAGTTTTTAGCTCTCAAAAATGTGAGTAGGACCCCATATAGGTCTTTTTTTAATGGCTGCTACCTATTTGGGTTTTATTGCACTATTAGATTTCCTTTTCTCTTTCATTAGGATCCCACAAACC
The DNA here is from genome assembly GCF_036172605.1 of Pelobates fuscus. NCBI lineage: Eukaryota > Metazoa > Chordata > Amphibia > Anura > Pelobatidae > Pelobates > Pelobates fuscus. Next base: position 144,513,248 of record NC_086320.1, read on the forward strand.
CCTTGATCCCACTACTCCATAGACATCTCTACCTCAGATAGAACTGTGATTTTTCTCTCATCCCAAGGTTTTACTGGACTCTTTTTGGACTGTTCTATATATATATATATATATATATATATATATATATATATATACCGTATATACTCGAGTATAAGCAGAGTTTTTTAGCACATTTTTTGTGCTAAAAAAACCCAACTCGGCTTATACTCGAGTCAATAGTTTGTATTATGGCAATTTGCATTGCCATAATACAGACAGGGGCTGTGGGGGCTGCAGAGAGCGTTACTTACCTGTCCTGCAGCTCCTGTCAGCTCTCTCCTCCTCCGCGCCGTCAGTTCAGCACCTCGGTCAGCTCCCAGTGTAAATCTTGCGAGAGACGCGGCTCTCGCGAGACTTACACTGTGAGCTGACAGAGGGAGCTGCACGGACGGCGCGGAGGAGAAGGGAGCTGACAGGAGCTGCAGGACAGGTAAGTTACAGCTCTGCCAGCCCCCCTCTCCCCCCCACTGAACTGCCAATGCTGGACCACCAGGGAAGGAGAGCCCCCCTCCCTGCCATGTATCAAGCAGGGAGGGGGGACGAAAAAAAATAATTAGTAATAATAAAAAAATTATAATAATTAAATAATGAATAATAATATAATAATTAAATTAAATAAATAAAAATAATAAATAATAATAATAAAAAAAATAATAAAAAAATAAAAATAAAAAATTGCCCACCCCCCACCAAGGCTCTGCAACACACACACACACACACATACACACACACTGCACTCATACACACACACACATACACACACACTGCATTCACACACACACTGCACTCATACACACACACTGCACTCATACACTCACACTGCACTCATACACTCACACTGCATTCATATACACACGCTGCATTCATACACACACGCTGCATTCATACACACACGCTGCATTCATACACACACGCTGCACTCATACACACGCTGCATTCATACACACACGCTGCATTCATACACACACGCTGCATTCATACACACACGCTGCATTCATACACACACGCTGCATTCATACACACACGCTGCATTCATACACACACGCTGCACTCATACACACGCTGCACTCATACACACGCTGCATTCATACACACGCTGCATTCATACACTCACACTGCATTCATTATACACACACTGTAAATAAATATTCAATTAATATATTTTTTTTAGGATCTAATTTTATTTAGAAATTTACCAGTAGCTGCTGCATTTCTCACCCTAGTCTTATACTCGAGTCAATAAGTTTTCCCATTTTTGGGGGGTAAAATTAGGGGCCTCGGCTTATATTCGGGTCGGCTTATACTCGAGTATATACGGTATATATATATATATATATATATATATATACATTATTTTTTTTTATATATTATATGTTTTATATCGCTCTTGCTGTATTATATATCATTGTTTATTTCTATATTACTACTTGCTTATATTTAATTGCACATATCTCTGTGGTACCACCTTTTTCTACTTCCTCATACTAGAGGTGAATGCTGAAAATGTTTTGTATTTTAACTCAAACAAAGATTTCAGGTGCTTCTGTACATCCTATGGTACAAGTGGTGTCTATTTTGTTTTTGGGTTTTGGGGGAAGTGTACTGTTATCTACTGTCTTTAGGGTAACAGTCTTTATAACTCTATCACAATGTTCAAGGCAGCCATTTCTATCAATGTTGTATAGTAATGATCTCTGAGCATTTGAGCAGAAATGTAAAGCTAGCCACATCATAGAAAATGCTTTAAAGATATACTTTAGTCCACCCGCTGCAGCTTATTGTATTATGTTGTGGCGATTTTTCCGTGTGCTCATTTAACCAAAATGGAGATGATGTGTGAAAAACTAAGTACACCCTTACTGCCTCCATTGGAATTAAGAGGCTAACTAGCAGACAGGTGCTGCTCATCAAATACTGTTGATTAATTGATCAACAGCAAATGTGACCACCTCTATAAAAGAAAAAGATTTAACACAATGCCAAAGAGGCAATAATCTTAGAGAAGCAATTGTTGCTGGCCGTCAAACTAGGGACAGTTATAAGGCCATCTCCAAACAATTAAAAATCCATAATTCTTCAGTGACTAAGATTATTCAAAAGTGGGAAACATTCAAGACAGTTGCCAATCTTCCCATGAGAGGATATCCAAGTAAGAGTTGCAATTCTACAGACCTAAGTTAGCATGTTAAAGTTCATGACCGTACAATCAATCAGTGGTGTATTTTGAAATGGTGCTGCCCTAAGCATGACAAATCTTGGGTACCCCCTAATTTAAATGTACCTTCCTGCCAAGGCCACACCCTCCCTATTAACTTACACACATTTTGACTGACTGACAGACACACACTCACGGACCAGCACACACTCTCAGATACACTGACATACACACACATACACTCACGGATTTGACACAATCTGACACACATACAATCATTTAGACACACACTGACAGAGGCATACACTCACTGACAGACTCATACACTTACTGACAGACACGCACAATCACTCAGACACACACACACACACTCACTGACAGTCACACTCACTCAAATTCACTGACACACTCACTCACATTCACTGACACACATTCACACTCACTCAAATTCACTGACACACACACTCATTGACATTCACTGACACACACACACACAGTCACATTCACTGACACACACACACACACACATTTTCCCCCAACACTCACAATTATTATTATAATTTTTATTAAAATTCCAATTCACCCAGCCTCCCTACTTTTGGGATAGCTGGGTTGATTTTTCACCTGCGGTCCAGTGGGGCTGCTAGGCAGGAAGGTGGGCGGACGTGCAGGTGGGCGGCCGCTCTAAGTTTTCAGCAAGAGAGCTGAGATCTCTCTGCTCAACTCCCTCGCGCCCCACAGAGTGATGCCAGGAGCCGGACTGACGTCATATTCTGGCTCCCGGGATCACTGCGTTTCGCACGACGGAGCTGAGCAGAGAGCTCTCAGGGGAAAGCCACCCCGCCACCCGCCCGGGTAACAACTGGCCGCCTGCACTGGGGGAGCCCAGTGTTCTTTTGACAGACGAGACCAAAGTGGAGATGTTTGGCCATAATGCACAGGGCCACGTTTGGTTAAAATCAAACACAGTACAAACACCTCATACCAACTGTCAAGCATGATGGTGGATGGGTGATGATTTGGGCTTGATTTTTTACAGCCACAGGACCTGGGACCTTTTCTGTCATTGAGTCCACCATGAACTCCTCTGTATACCAAAGTATTCCAGAGTCAAATATGAGGCCATCTTTCCGACACACCCAAGCACACCAGCAAATCTACAGCAGAATGGCTGAAAAAGAAAATAATCAAGGTGTTGCAATCACCCTATCAAAGTCCATACCTCAACCCAATTGAAATGCTTTGGCGGTACCTAAAGAGAGCTGTGCATAAACAAATGCCAGCAAACCTCAATGAACTAAAGAAACGTTGTAAAGAAGAGTTGGCCAAAATCCCTCCACAATGATGTGAGAGATTTATAAAGGCATACAGAAAATTATTACTTCAAGTTATTGCTGCTAAAGGTGGTTGTACAAACTTTGAATCATAAGGTGTACTTAGTTTCCCAAACATGGCTTCTCCATTTTGGGTTTATTTTTGTTAAATAAATCATGGCACAGCGTAATATTGTCATGTGTTGTTCATCTGTGGATGTTTTTACCTAAATTTAAGACCTGCTAAGGAGCAGGTGATTCCATAGAATTAAAAGAGTGTGTACTTTCTTTTTCCCATAACTGTATATATTCAATGCTTTATTTGTAACAATCAATCCTTTGCTCCATATGCTTCTCCCTTCTGAATGCATCATGATCAAGGAAAATCCTATGTTTTCTTTTCAGTTTACGAGTAAACCTGGACATGGGTAAAGCTGCTTATGGATGGCTGATCATGAGAGATGAGAACATTCCAGGGACAGTTGTACGAACAAGCACAATTCCAGAAGAGTTGGGACGTCTGGTTTATTTGCTTACAGATAAAACAGGTAACTGTTATTAATATAATATAGTATTTGCGAATGAATAATACACTTAAATACTTGCCGTTTAACCTTCATCTTATTGCTTTTAATGCCATTGATCCAAAAGAAGGAAAACACCCTTAATGGAAGCAATTTACAGTATAAACAACATTGGCATGAGGAACTGCACCACAGGGGAGGGGGGATATCGGGGAGTCAATTCTATTAGTCAGTGTTCTGTGTAACATTCACATTCTTGTATAGTACTCCATAACATTTGTATTTATTTATTTTTTGCTTCAAAATGTTCAAGGAGTCTTTTGGATTCCATGGCCCAATTTTTAGTGAATTAACCATTTACCCACCTGTAAGTACAGAAACAACTTATTCTCTGCAGACCGGTCCTCCTCCACTGATGCATCAGGCATGTCCAATCAGATGCTTCTCATATTGAAGGATTGTGGAATTATGCTTCTTAAAGGGACATGCATCACTTTGAACAACTGTCTTATTCAAAAGCTTCAGCATGTTTACCTGCTTCTTCTGTCTTATGATTTCCAATCAGTATCCTCTCCCTAGGAATGCTTGAAAAGTGCATTGGGCATGCCTGACAGATTTACATATGTGCAGCTGGAAGATCTCTTTACCTTGCAACATCCTGACAGGGGGAGAAGGGAGTCTGATCAGTGTGATCATGTAGAGTAATATCCAGTAACCAGTTTCTCTCTTCTGCTGCTGCGCAATGATGTATTGTTTGTGTCATTAGTGGACTATTCTAAAGCTAAGCTTGGTGGTTAAGGGGAAGGTGAGATGCCTAATAATGCAATATGGCCAAGTTTATAATAGGTTTATAATTATGTATGACATACATTATGCCTGGTCTTTACCTGGGTACATCCATTTTGTTCTACTCTGTCCATGGTGTCTGCTGTTTTGACTTCTATGAGATTATTTTCACTGATGGATAAATTACCCTGGCAACTGAAATTGAACTTAATTTAAGCTCTGCACAAAAAAATTGTAAAGATAATGCTCCATAAGAAAAAGTATTCCATGCTTAATCTTATATTATTCTCAATCTCTCCTGCTCCTCTGGCATATTTCCATCACCCTTTAAACATGCAACTGTAACTCCAATTCTAAAAAAGCCCAACCTTGACCCTAACTCCCCTTCCAGCTACAGCCCTATCTCGCTACTGCCTTTTGCGTCCAAGATACTTGAAAGACTTATCTATGTGAGGTTAACAGACTTCCTTGAGTCCCACTCACTGCTCGACCCACTTCAGTCTGGTTTCCGCGCTCAGCACTCTGTGAAGACGGCTCTGACCAAAGTATCAAACGATCTACTTGCTGCAAAATCTCGTGGACACTATTCTTTCCTAATTCTCCTTGACCCTTCCACTGCTTTTGACACTGTTGATCATCAACAGCTTCTTCTCATCCTCCGTAATCTCAGTCTACGAGCTATTTCTCTTTCCTGGTGCTTCTCCTACCTTTCCCAGCACTCTTTTAGTGTTTCTTTTTCTGGCTCTGCCTCTTCCCCCCAACTTCTCTCTGTTTGTGTCCCCCAAGGTTCAGTCCTTGGTCCCCTACTGTTCTCGATCTATACTGCCTCCCTTGGTAAACCCTTTGGATTCCAATATCACTTCTATGTGGATGACACACAAATCTATCTGTCCTCCCCTGATTTCTCCTCGCCCTTCTTGACTAGTGTCTCTGAATGCCTCTCTATTTTTAATTATACAGCTGCCCACTTCTTTAAGCTCAACTTGTCCAAAACAGAACTTCTGGTCTTTCCTCCCTCAAGTGTTGCTACTCTGTTTCTGTCTCCCTCCATGTTAATGGTGCTACCATCCGCTCCACAATTCCTGTGGAATTCCCTTCCCTTTTCCATTAGAGGCTCGCCCAGTCTCCACTCCTTCAAAACATCATTAAAAACACACTTTTTCACAAAAGTATATCAATTAAACTGTTAATAGCTCCCAACTGATTCATCTCCTGCAACTGTCATAAAAAAACCCAAAAAAAAACACACTAAGTCTAAAGTAATTACTATTCTACCAATCTACATCCCCACACTTGCCTTACCTTTTGTGTCATTTTAGCCCAATCCCTCTAGCATGTAAGCTCATTCAGCAGGGCCCTTAACCCCTCTGTTCCTGTGCGTCAAACTTGTCTGATTACACTTACGTGTCTCTTAGTCCACCCATTGTAAATCTTTTTCTGATTTGTTACTTTGTATAGCTCTCATCAAGCAAGGCCTGTTTATCAAACAATATTATACTATGTTTTTTCCTCTCTGTATTTTTTATATGTTTCAACTTGATTGGAGCATCTAAGGAGACATTTTTTATTGTAAGTTATTATTTTATTACTTACCACCATTCACTTGCAATTTTGCACATAACCTTATTCGAGTGTGACTAATTTGCACACTCCTTTTTGCACTAATTATATGCATATACTCGCACCTTAAATATTTATACATGACATTTTTTAGTCAATCTGATTTTTATTAAGGCATATAGTATGGGGTACAGAAGAGAAGGCGGAGGAAACGTTAAAGCGAGTTACATTATAGGGTCGGTACAACAATACACAAAGTTAAAGTACATTTCCAGATTTTCAATGCCTAATTTTTTTTTTTTTTTAAAGTAACGTAGTTAAACTCCAAGTTGTAATTACAAGCTAAGGATCGTAGGATCCGGATTAATATCTCGCTAGGTCATGCTAGTCAGGCGACAGATTACACATAGATAAAAATAAACAAAAAACCATTAGTTACTTATGCTAGGTACATGCTGACTGCACTATGCAAGCAGGTCTGGCTAGTTCAGCATTAGTGACACTGCTCAGGTAAGTTAAGTTATGCATAAGCTACGACATTGTTAAAACATGCGCGCACAGGTGTTTTGCCAAATTTCGTCACGTAAATACATAGAAATTTCAGGCTTATTTTGTATCGGTTAACAAGTAAACTCAAAAGTTAAGAATAACAGATCCAGCTTAACGTAAAATGTACCATTTAACGAAAAGAAAATATGCCAAGGTGAGAAACAGTACAGACAGGCTGAAGTGAGACATACTGTGGTTGCTGCGGTGTGGTTCAGTTAGGTCAGGCTAAGGCAGATCAACCATGTAACACAGCACAACGCGTCAGCGGTATTAGGCGTTTCAAAAGCTAAACATAATTTGGCAAAACATATCAAATTAACAACTGGCTGATTACAAAGCAGGCTATAGGATCATGCTGTAAAAACCGCCAGTCTATCTTGGCAATGCAGGGCAAGAGCGGAGCAACGAAGTAGCTGTAGTCGTTGGAGATAACATGGACAGTTCAGGTGTCGGTTATGTATTGTGCAGTCCGTTACCGGGGTTTCTGCGGGCAGATCCCGTTGGGCGAACGGTCACCTTCAGCCAATACCTCTGCGGGGAGACGTTGACGCTCGTACCTGAACTATCCCCGTTGTTGGGGCGAGGGGCGAGTGGTGTGGGGCCGCCCTCCTGCCCCGGGTCGTTGATAAGGCCAGCACCCTTAATCCACAGACTCGGTGACTCGATGAGGCCGGGTCTACCCCTTCGTGGGCGTCCTGGATAGCCTGGATGTTCTGTCGCCGCCTGCGGCGGTCAAGCTTCCGGCGGTGTGGTCGGTGCTGCGGAGTTGGTCTCCGTGCGGCCTTCGGCCCAGGTAGGCTGCCAATGTGAGTGGTGAGCGCGGCTCTGCGTGGGTCGCCCGAGCGCGGCCCCTTCCCGTTCTGCTTCCTCTGCTGCACTGCCCCCTGTTCCGGGGTACGGGTTGTTTGTCCGCCACGCTGCTCCAATTTGTCCCAGAAGCGCTGAAATATGGCGTCTATTTGCGAGGAGTAGTGCTCCGGTAGAGTGAGCTGCTTATCAGGGTCTTGTGGTGCCTTGAGCTCTGCCCCCAAGTGCCTGTCCACCATCTTGTCCGTCGTTTTGCGCCGGCTGTCTCCGTCGCCGCTTGGACGGGAGAGTGGTAGTGCTCGGTGCTTCAGGCTGGCAGGGACCGGGATAACCCCCACCGGTCCATAGGGGGGGGAACGGGAGTACAAGCTTGTTCTTTCCGCGGTTAATAGGTACAGGGGAGCGGCCGTCTCCCCCGCGCCTGCCGCGTGTGTAGGCCGCAGATGCCGAAGCGGGGAGTTCAAGCTTTTGGGCGACATGTTTGGTGTCCCCCGGTAGGTCCCGGCTTTGTCTTTCTCGTTAGGGACTGAGATTTTCTCGGAACCGCCGTATCGAGCAGATTACCGTCTCAGTTAGTCGCTTGGTGCGGGAGCCCTAGGGAGACACGTCCGCACAGCTCAGCGGTCAGGCCCCGCCCCCCCGCACCTTAAATATTTAAAGGTATAGCGCACCTTTTTTACTTATATTGTTTGTATGGTGTTTTGTGAGCTTGTACACATTTAGGTGCTGCTTTACCTTTTTCACCTTAATATTTGCACCTAAATTTATACACTTAGCGCCTTTTTTTGCTTGTTTATCTTTTTCTGATTTTTCACCCATTGTAAAGCGCTACGGAATATGTTGGCGCTATATAAATATAATAATAATATAAAACTAAAAAACTAGGGTGAATCTAAAAAAAAAGGACAATAAAGGAGGAATAGATGGAGATTTAAGAAACCAAAGAAAGACTGGGGGCGGGGCTGGACCACCATGCTGAACGGTCGCACAAAAGAGCAGCTCCTGCAATCTATTATATTATCAGCATATAAACAATGATTAAATACCCACCTGACGACTGGCAGCTGTGGCCCATTGCAAGAAGGCACCCTGGTACAGAGGCGAGGCTTGCCAAGGTGTTCTAGTCTCTTGGAGGGGAGTTCCTTGTCACTCAAGATGAAGATAACCTGGGCAGTGAGTGGGGTGGACAGCCGCTATCCTGCCTACCAGTTCCTTGCCAGAAACACGAGGCTTAGTGGAACTGACCCTTTCCCGTCCCGTCCCACCCCACCCTGTGGCCCCTGTGATTGCGAAGACACCAGCACCCCAGACTGCAGCGGTGTCGACCCAAGGCTCAGAGGCCACATGCAAAATGGCGGAGACGGTGTGCCGAGCTACATGTGCCAAAGGGAGAACCGCCTCAACACTAGCGACTTGCCGACACGGGCTGACAAGAAAACTGTGGATGTCTGCTCAGAAGACTCTACACAAACACCCAGTCTGATACCTACTACACACACTCCACCTCAAAATCAGGGTTCCAGCCATAGGTCAAACAAGATCACAACAGAGAAGCCGGAGACGCATCAAGCTAACACATGCAGCACTGACAAGGTTAACAGATGGCGCTGTTTATAATACCTACCCGAGATCCCTGCTCCCAGCATGAGACACCGCTCCAGCATCCCAACTTTGCCTGCAATACCTCCCTGATAGCGAGGAGACCACAACACTTTGGTCGGCTGCCTGCAGAGGGGAGGCTGACCCAGAGGATCACCAAGACCACTCGGAGCTGCGACCTGTCCGCGGTGTGCATCGGCTGAACCGCAAGTTGAACACTGCCACTTTGACACCTGCCTAGCATACCACCACTATCTCACGCCTCACTCAGCAGCTTTCAATGTTTTGTCCCGATCTGTCCCTCCAAATAAGCAGGTCTAACGCCACAGGATCACTGACTGTCAGCTTGATGGCACAGGGGTACCATGTGGTGGTAAATTCTAAGGATGTACACCTACCTGTCTAATGCATCTACTTATTTTGGTTCTTGATTTCTCCACTGGGTTTGCATTATTATTTTGTTTTACATCTCTCTAATAGCATCTACCCAGTCAGAAAGATAAGCTTAAGTAACATCCCCATGTCTAGGAGATTCATTTAGCAAGCCTCAATGTGGAGTTGTAATGTAGGATGTTTCTCTGTCTCTGCATGGAAACTTTGTAACTACAGATTGCCTAGACATGTTGAAATACCTTGTTGTCTCTCATACTTTGAAAAAAAATGGTGCAGATTAAGGATGCCAAGCAGCAATGTTTCTTACTGTGTTGCTTACATACGCTGTTGTGGCAATGTCAGCATTTTGTGTATTCACATGCACTACAAAAATAAAGAATTAAAAAAATAAATAAATAGAAACCAAAGAAAGACTTAAGTCCTTAGAAAGGGTGGTGTGTTCCTTCTTACAGCTGTTTCAAGATCTTGGCATAGTGTAGTGAACTATAGCTCATCACAAAGGGATATGACATCTGACATCCATTCACATACAGAAGTGATGCAGGGCTTGTTTTATTTGCCACGGCTCACAATTGATACATGGGAGCTATATTGGATCTGCATACTGATATCACTGAGTAATTCCAATACTTATGCACAGAAAGCAATGAGGTGAAAAATGTGTTGCAGGGAAAATCTAGGCTGAGCATAATTTGGCCAGGATAATTAAGAATTGTTGATCCTAAAGAGCATTACGTTGCTAATATAATTGCAAGGTAGTCCATTGTATGATTGCAAATTGGGATTGTGCTTCATCAATAAGCTTTTTGACATGAAGCGTCCATCACAGAGGTTGTCTCATTTGCCACCACAGAATGGAAAATGAAGTATCCCAATAATTGCATTATAGTTTCCTTATTGTAGGACAAGAAAGCAACGTGGTATAATTAGGTTTGATTGGAGTGCATGTTTCCGGTAAGATCTGAAATTAATGATGTTGCTATAGTGACACATCTGCGGTCAGCAGTGCGTGAGGCTTCAAGTAATTCATTCGACAAGAGAAGACTTCTGTTAACTGCGAAGATGCAGAGCATATTGACACTGACCCGATATTCTAGGCATTATGTGATAAATTAACAAATGATGGTAAAACAGGGGGACAGATCATTTGAACTTAATCTGCTGGGAGAACTTTAATCTTCTTACTGGTTATTTTACAATGCTGAAATAAACAACCTTTGTTTACCTCTATGAGCACCACATAATTGAAATGTTAATTTAAATAATAATAGTAATTAAAACACACATACATATCAATTGCAGGTGATTGTGTAATAAACCTAAAACCTTTCTATATAAATTATCTTTGATTATTGGAGCTAAAATAAATTAATAAATGACGAATACATGAAATATGATGTATAGCATTTCAATAAATAAATTGCTCGTTTTGAGAGCAGACATTCTATTTGTCACATCATCATATTGTAAATAGAGGAAAATAATAAGACAAATGTATATTGCAGAGGCATCTCAGTCATTTGTAACATTTAAGTTGCACATTTAGGCTAAAAGATTCCTGGGTTAATTAATATTTGACTGATAAAACTACCTAAAGAATAAGGGCATTATTGCTAACTTAAACTAATAGTAACAAAGTAATTTATCTTTGTGTATGAGCATTATTATTTGCACATTGTACTTAGTATTACTGTGTTTTAATTCAATTTAAAAGTTTTCTTAATTATATGTTAGTCATTTTATTAGCTCACACGTCATATTCAAATAGCATGGATTACTATGTTTGAATTCATGTCTTTAAACTTCCATATACATTACCGTGTAAACTTGTAAAATTAAATTAAAAAATATGTATTTTTTTCTACTATATAATCATATATGTCTGTGTGTTTAGGTAGGTAGATTATATGAATAATGCTACAGAAAAAAAAAATGTTAGATTTTTTTTTCTAACAATAGATATTTTATTGGAAAAGCTCTGTTACCTTCAGTGCTAAATTCTTGATTGAGAGCAAAAGAGTTGCCAATTTGCCTTTTATACTGAATGCTGAAAATAACTGACAAGAGAATAGCAAAGTTTGGCCAAATTGGAAAAAAATATCTGCGCTGGATCATTTTTCTTATTTTGTTATTCTGGAAAAAAAATACAAAAATAAATTCTCCACAATTCTTTCGTTCACTGGATGAAGTCTGCTTTAAATTACAGTTTTTACATGCTAATCCAGGCCTATCAGTAATGCTTCGTTCGACACAATGTAAAATAGATGCAACTTTCTCAAGTTCTGCTTCTTAAATTGTTTTAATTGTGTGCTTTGATTTTTTTTTTTTCTTTAGCCTAGTGGAAAATACACCAAACTAAGTTCTACATCTTATTTTGCTTATAGTCTCCTTACTGGTTTTAACCCCTTCTATGCAGACCGCAGTTCAATGGTCTTTAAAGCCATGGCAGCGGCTGTAACGGCTGTCAAGCTCAAGCAGCCACGGTATACTTACCTCTGCGTTGATCGCCTTCTGGGGGACTGCCTGACAACCCAGGCAGTCCCACCCTGGTAAATTAGGCCCCCACGGGCCATGTGCTCGATCTGATAGAGCGATTACCTGGCCAGTATAGCAGGCTATGGATTTGACTGCATGGGGACAGCCTGGCTGTCAGCCAGTCCCCTAGTGCTGTAAAAATTAAAAATAAATAATTATTAGGGAAACACATACATATATATATATGTATTTATACAGGAATGGGAACACTCACAGAACAGATCTCAGGACTGGTAGAAAATACCCTAAAACCTCAGCAACACCAACAGCTTCATAAAAGACACAACAGACTTCCTCAACAAACTCTGCCAAATCGCCAATCTCCCTGCTAACACCGTCCTTGTAACCATGGATGTGGAATCTCTGTACAGCAACATTCCACATACAGATGGCATCAATGCTTGCTTCCATTTCCTCTCTTATGCTGACAACTAAAAATACAACCCCCGAACTGGCACTATTCATCCTCACACATAATTATTTCAGTATTAACAATGAGGCTTACCTACAAGCTTGAGTGCCACTTGTGTTAACCTGGGGTTTTCATGAGCTGTAAGCCATAATCATCGCACTTATGATAAATCATGGCTTGAACTATCTTGCTTTGCATGTAATGCGTCTATCTCAAATATTAGTTTCCCCTTTTACGTTGCATTACTGAAATAAATGAACTTTTGCACTTTTTTCGAGTATCACTTGTATATATATTTACACACAAAATTCTAGAAGGGTATTCTGCACTCACAGTCTTCAAATAAAAAAGAACTTTTATTTCCTTGTGATAATAAAAAAAATCAATACATAATGTGTTTAAAGTTCTGCTATAGGTCAACGTTTCAATTAAACTGTCCTGAGGAAAGTCCCGAGCAGGGACTGAAACGTCGACCTATAGCAGAACTTTAAGCACGTTATGTATTGATTTTTTTATTATCATGAGGAAATAATAGTTATGTTTTATATGAAGATCGTAATTGCAGACTACTCTTCTGGAATTATGTGTATATAGTCGTGTCAACAGTCTGGCATCCGGCATTAAAGGACCACTATAGTGCCAGGAAACCAAACTAGTTTTCCTGGCACTATAGTATTAATAAGTCCCCCCCCCCCCCTCACCAACATGGCCCCCCTCCTTTCTCCAGCGCCGGGCTCTCTCCTCCCTCTTCGGACGTCATCGTCTGAATGTGCATGCGCGGCTTTCCTATGGACGCTGGCGTCTTCTCACTGTGAAAATCACAGTGAGAAACGTGGAAGTACCTCTAGTGGCTGTCAATGAAACAGCCACTACAGGCTGGATTAACCCATATGTAAACATAGCAGTTTCTCTGAAACTGCTATGTTTACAGCAGGCAGGGTTAACCCAGACCACTTCATTGAGCTGAAGTGGTCTGGGTGCCTATAGTGGTCCTTTAACATTTGAAGCAAGTGTGCAGGGAAACTCTCTAAGCTCTATCTATATATCTATCTTTCTATCTATCAATGCAAATAATAAAAAAGTTATAAATATAAAATTACATAAAAAAATTATATAAATATACATAGACTTTAAATATAGTTTTATTGTGAAAGAGGTAAATTATGGTTGAACAAATATATAGTCAAATTCCAGGTTTTGTTTTGATCAAAACATGTCCAGTTTATTTACCCAATCTAGTACTTGATATCCGATCCCTCACCCTCACACCCTAAAAAGAACAGTTTCTAAATACTGTTTTATATCCTCGATCTTTTACTTTAGTCTCCATGCTAAATTGTATTTTGTTGTATATAGCTATGTTATTTTTAGTTCTCTTTAGTTTTTTAACAATATTTGAGATACATGTATTTGTGGGGAATAGGCTAACCTCCTTAACAGCTTTCACATGTCTGAATTTACACTATTGTCTGTAAATGCTAAGGGGTGTAATTATCCTGAGAAAAGGACGCATGCTTTAAACGAATTTAAGCATGCTAATGCTTCTGTGATATATCTTTAAGAAATACATTTTTGTGGTCCATCCACCCCCTTGAATGGTTATTTTTACTACCCTGCTGGGTATTACAAAAATAATCCACTCGAAAAAACAGGTGGAACCGCGATTCTGATTTCGCTCTCATTGTCCTTCAAATTGAACAAAGAATGTCTGTGAGCATTACAAATATGTAATGGTAAAGGGTATGGTGCTTAACAAAAAATATTCTGTTGTCAATATTTTTTTACCTAATAGTGAACAATGCACATTTTTATGACTTCTGTTATAAGAACTTGAAAGCTTTCAGGAATGTGCAACAGTTTTGGGTGTGGATCTTAACCCCAAAATAGTCCCGTGTTGATAATTACTCTAGTTCTTTATCATTAGATGCACAACAGAGGTGCAGTTTATGCCACTTACTACACTCATCATAACTTATAGATTCCTGTAGATTATTGACTCACGCGTAGATATGCTTTTCCTTTCACATAGACATCTACATCTAACACGTTGGTTGGACCATGCTATGGTCACAATGTCTCTCTTGTTACAGTCAGTATTATGCGCTAAAGGTACAGTTGAAATCAAAATGATTCAACCCCCATTGAAAATCAGGTTTATTGTCAAAATTTACAAACTTTCAGCTATGTGCAATGAACAAACCAAACAAAAGCAATTGAAATAGATAAACGCAGCAAATGCTTCAAATGGTTTTCCCAAATTCATCTTACAATGACTTCTCTAGTATCAAAATTATTCAACCCCTTTATTGCAGGCATCTTTAGTACATGACGTTGGCAGGCGGGCATCCCTCCAATGGCCATTGGAGCAACTAAATGACCTCCATTTGTCTAAATATACATAGGGATTAAGGAAAAAGCGCAGGTAACATTTTCTTTTCTTTGGTTTTTACTACATATTGGGGCTGATGTGTGTTGTAGTCCATGCTGCTTTAGCGCAGGACTTCTCTTTTTGTATTTTTATCTTTAGTACATAGTAGAGGATCTTTTTGCTGTTATGACGTGCTGCAAACGAGATGCATAGCCAGACACCAGCTTCTGGCAGTGTTGAAATTGTGGAAGCCAACACCATGCATTCACTTTATATTATGGAGGGTCACGCTTTTTTAATTAAAGCAGCTCTGTCACCTTTTGGGGTCTTTGCATATTTTTACATATAGTTACATAGTTACATAGCTGAAAAGAGACTTGCGTCCATCAAGTTCAGCCTTCCTCACATTTGTTTTTTGCTGTTGATCCAAAAGAAGGCAAAAACACAGTTTTTTGCAGCAAACTAGGAGAAAACATTCCTTCTTGACCCCAGAATGGCAGTCAGATTTATCCTTGGATCAAGAAGCTATTACCCTACATTGAAAAATTATATCCTTGAATATTCTGTTTTTGCAAGTATGCATCTAGTTGCAGTTTGAACATCTGTATGGACTCTGATAAAACCATTTCTTCAGGCAGAGAATTCCACATCCTTATTGTTCTTACAGTAAAAAAAAAACATTTTCTTTGCCTTAGACTAAATCTTCTTTCTTCCAGTCTAAACGCATGACCTTGTGTCCTATGTAAAGTCCGGTTTGTGAATAGATTTCCACACAATGGTTTGTATTGGCCCCGAATATATTTGTATAATGTTATCATATCCACTCTTAGGCAAAATTTTTCTAAACTAAAGAGTTTTATATTTGTTAACCTTTCTTCATAGCTGATATGTTCCATTCCTTTTATTAATTTTGTAGCCTGCCTCTGCACTTTTTCTAGTGCCATTATATCCTTCTTTAGAACAGGTGCCCAAAATTGCACAGCATATTCAATATGTGGTCTTACCAGCGATTTATAAAGAGGCAAAACGATATTCTCATCCCGAGAATAAATGCCCTTTTTCATGCATAATAATACCTTACTGGCCTTAGCCACTGCTGATTGACATTGCAATTTGTTGCATAGTTTGTTGTCTATAACAATTCCCAAGTCCTTTTCGTGTGTTGTTATCCCTAATTTGCTTCCATTAAGGGTATACGTTGCTTGTGCATTCTTTACGCCAAAATGCATAACTTTGCATTTTTCAACATTTTGCCCACGGGGTGGAGGGAAAGGTGAGTTACTTACCTAAGACTATCCCTCACACACTTTACCATCTCTTTCTGTGGGATCCCCTTTAGTTTCTGCTGCTTCATCTGCAACAAGCCCACATCACTGTTTTACTGTTTTGCATGCATGAGAGTACAACACTGATGTTTATGGAGAATCCCACAAACCGTGGGAGCTTCCATAAACAATACCTTTGACAGTGGTAGCTCCGCCTTTTTGTCATGCGTAGGAAAATACATAAGACAATGCAGTCTGTACTTTGTCTTATGATATCTTTTGACTGTGTTGAAATTTCACTGTGAATATTTCGTAAAGTTTTTGTAATAATGAAATACTCTTCTTTTTTTGGGGTGGGAGAGGGGAGTGGCATTGTTAATGACAGATGGAGCCAATTGTCTCTTTCTAATTACATGCTGTGATCTCGCACACCCTAGCATGTATTCATTTATTTGTTTTAGTTATACTTGATAATCTACGTTGTGACACTCAAAGGGTTAATTATTCTCCACATCTATAAAAAAATATATACATATATCAGCCTGTGAAACTGTGCCAATATTAATTTAGTTTGTTCATTACATTTTTACAGTAACTTTGCTGCAATACAAAAAAAGTGACCTTAAACTGTAATAAATTTATGATGTGCATACATTAGATTTATTTGTTAAGCACAAAGCAAAGCACTTACACATTCTAAATAGAGCTGTACTTGTTGCAAGCAAAATATAAGTGATAAAACTGACATTTAGAATCAAGAGGTTTCTTCAGTGATAATGATGTTCATTGCTCCCGAGAAGAACATTCAATGATTTTGAAATGTATGTCTTTCAGGAACTCTTACAAAGAATGAAATGGTGTTTAAACGTCTTCACCTTGGCACTGTGTCTTATGGCACAGATACAATGGATGAAATCCAGAATCACGTAGCAAGCTCATACTCACTGGTAAGAATGTTTAAACTCCAATTTGACATGAAAGTGTTGAAAATAACTAAAAATGATCAGTTTTGCATTGTTTGCCAACTATGTTGTACACTTAGGTTACTCTGCTCAGTCTGGCACTGGCATTAGAAAGGATTAGGAATTGCCTGGCTATAAGCCAGATATTCAATTAAAACCTGTACGTTATGACATATGCATTTATCTGTATTGCCAACACTGTCAAACAGCATTGAAAGAAGTTGCTGAGAAATTTAACTGAAGGTTCATAGAATGGACCTTTCCCTAGAAATCATAACCTTGTGTGGTTATGTGAAGAACTGCAGTTTAACCTAAATTAGAATAGGCCATTTGGCCAAAGCGTCCCTTTATCTTTCCATGTTCTGTTACCAGAATCTTGAACATAGTTTCAAATATGTCACTTTCAAAGCATAGATCATAGAACACAACTGATTTTACATATGCAAGGATTAATTAATAATGAAGAAATCTGACATACAGATGCGGTTTAGCTCAAACATATTTCTCTGCAGTTCATACTCTAAGCAATGTCACAAATTCACAATAATTTTAGTTATTATTTTTAAGTAACACTCCAGGATGGGCCTGACCCTTCATTATTACATTACATATAAAACTTAAGGAAAAATAATAATTAAAAAAAAATACTATTTTGCATTTTACTTTAAATTCATGTATCTCATGCATGTATTGTAATACTAGTCATTATGCACATATTATATCCTACAACATTTTTTATATATCTCTTTATTTGTAATTCACATTTGGTTGTAAAAAGATACTCATATTGGAATTCACTGCAAATACCAAGACTTTCCAGTCTCCACGGTGAGCTTTGAGGAAGGAACCATGAAATGACTCTGACAATCACGATACCACATTTACATTGGCGGAATAGAACTATTTTACATTTTATATTTATTTATATTTAATTTGATATACCATAGATCCCTACACATCAGTACTTTAAGGACAGCAGTGTGTTTTCTGTAAGTTGTAGTTCTTTTATAGAAAGTTGGCATTTGTACTAAAACACCCAAAACCCTCACTCTACTGCTTCATATAAGAGTGCACCTGCTTTTATGGGCAGAAGGAAGGATAGCCTCTATAAGATATTTGAGTAATGTGGTTGTCTTGGGCTGTAATGATTCAAAGTGTAAGATGTGCAGAGATACAGAAACCAATGGACTACTTGCGTTGCAACCAATACGAGGAACATATAGTGCTTGGACTGTCCCTTTTATAGACAAAACATCCTCATACATTTTAATATAATACTATAGTTATAGTATTTCAGTGTAGTCCTATTTTTCATAGATAAATAAACATGTAATAGAATATTTGTGCCAAATTGTGTGGAAAAACATTTTTAGCCATAGATAATTATGTTCAAGAACATACATATGAATGTGATCAGTTTGTGATAATGAAATGGGCTGTTTATTTTGGTTCTTTTGTTATTTTCGTTTGAGCTGGTTAGATAGTTATTCAGTTGGTTAGACAGTTATACAGTTGGTTTGCTGGTTAGACAGTTATACAGTTATGACATTGATTGGTTTCCCTTTTTGGTGTCCTTTATTATTAAAAAGACAATCTTGTATATCTACAGTAACACAAGGCACAAATCTATTATAACATGATTATATTTCCCTACTGGAAGCATTCCATGACAGAGAGCATAATCTTTAATGGAATCTGTGTGAAATTAAATTATACAAGCATCAATAAACATAACATAATTCAGAAGGAGTAAATCAGCTTAATTTATTTGTGTCTGTAATGACATCGGCGGTTGTAGAATGCAAATGCAAAGGTTCAAAGTAGGAGATGAAAAGCAGAGGAGCAGAAAAGTTAAACCCATTATTATAGAGCATTGTAATTTGATAGGCAGTGTGTTCACGGATCAGTGACTTGTTGCGTCTAGTCCAAGACAACACATGGTTCTAAAATGGGTTCCTCTCATCTTAACAGCACTTCAAGGAGTGTGGGATGTACAGCGCATGTTAACATTGCAACCTTAAATAATCCTAATAACATGCTTCATTATAAAATTGAATCATCACTTTATTTTGTGTTATGTTAAGTAGGTGTGAAAATACCATTATGTGCTCCAGTGAAGAAAGTGCAAGCTAAACGCTGTGATTATATTTTTGGTTTGCTTTTGGTCTGTAATTGAAAAGATGTTCTGTTTGTACTCTTATGACAATAGTCTTCACGGAGTTAAAAAAAATAAAATAAAGAACAAGTTTATGCCTTACTACATAGATATAATATATAATCTTATAACCCTCAGGTGAAGAAATGCCTTCAATTATTTGGGTATTGTAAGCTTTACCTGAAGAGCTACCTGCAACTGGTGGGTCTTGTAACCCTTAGCTTGGGAGCTACTTGCAACTGTTGGCTCTTGTAACCCTCAGCTGGAGAGCTACCTTAAACTGTTAGATCTTGTAACCCTCAGCTGGAGAGCTACCTGAAACTGTTGGGGCTTGTAACCCTTAGCTGGAGAGCTACCTGCAACTGTTGGGTCTTGTAATACTTAGCTGGTGAGCTACCTACAATTGTTGGGTCTTGAAAGCCTTAGCTGGAGATCTACCTGCTACTGTTGGGTCTTGTAACCCTATGCTGGGGAGCTACCTACAATTGTTGGGTCTTGTAACCCTTAGCTGGAGAGCTACCTACAACTGTTGGGTCTTGTAACCATTAGCTGTAGATATACTTACATTCTGTGCAGTCCTTAAAAAAATATTGTTTAATGAGTTTCATCAGGTTGAGCAATTATTATTATTTATATAGCGCCATCACATTCTGTAGTGCTGTACAATGGGTGGACTAACAGACATGTAATTTTAACCAGACAAATGGAAGTACAGGAACTGAGAGGTTGAGGGCCCTGCTCAATGAGCTTACATTCTAGAGGGAGTGGGGTATAGTGACAAAAAAGGGTAAAAGTAGGGGTACAAGTAGGTTGTTAGAAAAGTATTCATTGAGGGCTTAGTAGGTAATTTTTGACAGTTGCAGGAGAGGAGTCATGGGTGATTAGGGATAAAAACCTGCTAACAGTTTAATTGCTATGCTTTCTTAAAGAAGTGAGTTTTCAGTGATTTTTTGAATGAGTAGAGACTTGGTGAAAGTCTTACGGAGAAGGGAAGGGACTTACACAGAAGAGGTGCAGCCCTGGAGAAATCTTGGAGGCGAGCATTAGAGGTGGGCGTACGGACAGAGAATATACGTAGGTCTTTGGCAGAGCACAGGGGCCTCGACGGGACATACTTGTGTATTAGGGAGGATAGGTAGGTTGGAGCAGCATTATGTAGGGACTTGTAAGCAAGCACCTGAATTTTTTATTTAGCCCTATATCTAACTGGAAGCCAATGCAGGGACTGACAGAGTGGGGAGGCGTGGGAGGTGCGAGCAGGCAGGAAAAAGTAGCATTGCCGCCGCATTCATTATAGATTGCAGCAGTGCAATCTGGAAGCACGTAAGACCACTGAGAACGGTATTGCAGTAGTCAAGGCGAGAGAGAACAAGAGCATGGATCAGCACCTTGGCATCCGGGGTTAAATAGGGGCGAATGTGCTCTATGTTTTTGAGATGGAAGCGACAGGATTTGGCGATTGATTGGACATGAGGGGTGAAGGAGAGGTTGGAGTCAAAAAGAAGACCCAGGCAGCGAGTCTTCGAGGTAGAGGTGATGGTAGCGCCGTTGACTTGGAGGGAGACCGGTACGGGAGTAGTAACACTTGAGGGAGGAAAGACCAGAAGTTCTGTTTTGGACAGGTTGAGTTTAAGGAAGTGAGCAGCCATCCAGTTAGAGATTGAAGAGAGGCAGTCAGACACACGAGTCAAGGTGGGCGGAGAGAGATCAGGAGAGGACAGTTAGATTTGCGTGTCATCCGCATAGAAATGATAACAGCCAAAGGAGCTGATGAGTTTACCAAGGGAGGCAGTATAGATAGAGAACAGTAGGCGACCAAGGACAGAACCTTGGTGGACGCCGACAGAGAGTGGTTGGGGGGAAGAGGCAGAGTCAGAGTTAAAACACTGAAAGAGCGCTGGGACAGGTAGGAGGTGCACCAGGAGAGAGCAGTATCCCGTAGACCAAAATTACGGAGAATGCGAAGAAGATGTTGATGATCAACAGTGTCAAAATGCCATGTGTTGGGCCGAGTTGCACTGACAATATATTTGTTATTAGCATGAAATGAACATTCTCTGATGACGGGAATGGAATCTATTAGAAAACTGTTATTTGTTACACGTTATTCTGTAAGTATCCTGTAAATCTAAAATCTTTAAATTGCTTCTATGTTGCCATTAGTTATCTTGTAATTTGTATATATTTTTTCATGATACAGCCCCAGACGAGTAACAATATCAACTCAACACCTTCAAGAAAAGCCCAGCCGTCTGCACCTAAAGTACGCAAAACAGTGAGCAGCCGAGTCCACGAGGCAGTAAAGGCAATTGCTTTATGCCACAATGTAACACCTGTCTACGAGTCACGGGCTGGAGTAAATGGAGAAACCGAGTATGCCGAAGTGGATCAGGACTTTAGTGATGAAAATCGTACTTATCAAGCATCAAGCCCTGATGAGGTCAGTTTACATATCCTTTTGTTCTGCCTGAACAATACTTGTGTGAGGGGCAAATAAGGCCGTATAGGAAGGGGGAAATAAGTCGGTTGTGGTGTGCCGGAACCGACGTCGTGGTAGGCCTGTAATAAAAGAGGGCCCACCCATGAGGTGTAATGAAAAGTATAAATTAGAGGGAGTGGTGGGTGGGGACATGCAAATCGCTAAAAAAACGTACGTGAAGGAGGAAGGTGAGTAGGGGGTTTAAGTAGGAAACAAGCCCCTCCCACAACTGCAGGCCAATCCTTTACATTTGTGTGAGGGGCAAATAAGGCCGTATAGGAAGGGGGAAATAAGTCGGTTGTGGTGTGCCGGAACCAACGTCGTGGTAGGCCTGTAATAAAAGAGGGCAAAAATAGATGCCTGCCAGAAAAACTTAAAAACAATCAACAAAACCTTAATTGCCTAGCTGTATGGTAAATGCCGAGCGAGTAATTAGGTGCCCAGCGCTTTATCCGGCACTCTAAATTGGGCAAGGGGAAGTAAGGTCTGTTAAACGTGTTGGCCAACTAGGGAAAACTAAGTGTGGGGTAGAGAGGGTAAACTATAGACTGCATGAATAGGTGAGACTTCCTGAGACAATGCTGCAAGATGACGTGGTTGCTATGGGAAATATGTGGGACCCCAAGAAACTGTGAAAGCAGGTATAGCGGCTCGACGACTACCTGCCATGGTTACTTAGCTGAAAAAGACACTAGCGTCCCCCATTCATTATAGATTGCAGCGGTGCAAACTGGAAGCACGTAAGACCACTGAGAATCAAGGCGAGAGAGAACAAGAGCATGGATCAGCACCTTAGCATCCGGGGTTAAACAGGGGTGAATGTGCTCTATGTTTTTGAGATGGAAGCCACAGGATTTGGCAATTGATTGGACATGAGGGATGAAGGAGAGGTTGGAGTCAAAAAGAAGACCCAGGCAGCGAGTCTTCGAGGTAGAGGTGATGGTAGCGCCGTTGACTTGGAGGGAGACAGGTACAGGAGTAGTAACACTTGAGGGAGGAAAGACCAGAAGTTCTGTTTTGGACAGGTTGAGTTTAAGGAAGTGAGCAGCCATCCAGTTAGAGATTGAAGAGAGGCAGTCAGAGACACGAGTCAAGATGGGCGGAGAGAGATCAGGAGAGAACAGGTAGATTTGCCTGTCATCCGCATAGAAATGATAACGGAAGCCAAAGGAGCTGATGAGTTTACCAAGGGAGGCAGTATAGATAGAGAACAGTAGGGGACCAAGGACAGAACCTTGGGGGACGCCGACAGAGAGTGGTTGGGGGGGGAAGAGGCAGAGTCAGAGTTAAAACACTGAAAGAGCGCTGGGACAGGTAGGAGGTGCACCAGGAGAGAGCAGTATCCCGTAGACCAAAATTACGGAGAATGCGAAGAAGATGTTGATGATCAACAGTGTCAAAATGCCTGACATGGTTACTTAGCTAAAAAATACACTAGCGTCCCCCATTCGTGATTAAAAACGGTTGATCCAAAAGAATTTGCAACAAGCTAGGGAAAAATTCCTTCTTGACCCCAAAATGGCAGTCAGATTTATCCTTGGATCAAGCAGTTATTGCCCTACATTGAAGGTTGATGACGGGCATGAAATAGGTCTGATAGTGATTGAAATCATTGGATGTTGATGGGAAATCTGTAAATTGAAATTCCCGGAACCTGAAACGCCTTGAGCATGGTAATAAACTGGTATGCGGACATGAAACTGCGTGTGAATGGAAACCTGTACAACATGTGAAGTTGTAGGCTGGATAGGTAGAGTTGATGCGAGTTAGAGGTGGCAAAAAGAAAAGCGAAAAACAATTGCAAACAGCATATCCACAGTTACAGACAGTAACAGTATATGTGAGAAAGGAGCCTCAAAGGGGAAGAAGGTCCTAACACATGTGCCGCGAGTGGGAGAAAAAACAGACGTGAAAAGATGACCACAAGCTAAGAAAGCTGTCAGCCCGCGATCAGGCCCCGAAATGCAGGAAATGGTAACTGCTACGGGAGAGGCCGTAGGCAGAGCCACGTTGGAATGCGAAGAGGATGCACAGGACCGATCGTACGAAAAAAGAGGCGCCGGAAGACTGGCTCAGATCCAGCCAAAGCGGCAGATGCCGGTAACCCTAAACTGCCATCCGACACCGCTCCATAGACGACAGCAGCGAAGACAACCAGAGGGGTGAACAACGGCCCGGGTGGAAAAATATCACACCGACGCCTAGCAGCGGAGACCTGCTAGAACAAAAAGAAAAAACTCCAATGTGCGTTTGTTTTATGAAAAGTGTAAGCGTGCGGGCTGGCATACTAGCTAATGCCAAAAGGCGAAGCAATTAGAAACTAGCAGCCAGCCACAGCTAACTAAGAGGGGAGGGAAGGTAGTGTGAGAGAGGATGGAGTTGCTGAACGTGCATCGAAGACGTGAGGGTGAACGAGGAACAGAGAAACAGCCACAAGCATCTGGATGGAGGGAGAGGGGGCAACCACCGATACAGGATCCAGCCCCCCCCTTCCCCCCCCCAGAAACACCTGGGGGAAAGCCACCGGAGACCCACGGCGCAGAACGCTCAGAAATGACCGCGGACAGAACGAAACCGGCGAGGGAAAAACCGTCAGGCCAGGTAAGAAGAAACCACGAGGGAGCAGATGGCGACCGGAAATAGCGACATGTGAATCGCTAAAATCTTGTCCCTTAGTGCTCTCTCCTACCCCCCCCCCCCGCATCCCCCCCGTCCCTTGGTGCTCCCCCTGGCTCTCTCCTAGTCCCTGTCCCTTTGAGCTCTCTCTTGCCCCATTAGTGATCTCTCCTCTCCCCTCCTTAGGGGTCTCTCCTCTCCTTTGCCCCCATTGGTGGTCTCTCCTCTCCCCTACACCTCTTAGTGGTCTCTCCTCTCCCCTACACCTCTTAGTGGTCTCTCCTCTCCCCTCCCCCCCCAGTGGTCTCTCATCTCCCCTCCCCCCCAGTGGTCTTTCCTCCTCACCCCCTCCCCTAGTGGTCTACCCCCCTCACCCCTGCTCATCTCTCCTCTCTCCTACTGGTCTCTCTTCTCCCTCCCCAGTGGTCTCTCCTCTCCCTTCCCCCTTTCCCTAGTGGTCTCTCCTCTCCCCCCCTTCCCCTAGTCGTCTCTCCTCTCCCCCTCCTCCCCTAGTGGTCTCTCCTCTCCCCCTCCTCCCCTAGTGGTCTCTCCTCTCCTCCTCGTCTACCAGTGGTCTCTCCTCTCCCCCTCCTCCACTCGGGGTCTCTCCTCTTCCCCTCTTCCACTTATGGTCTCTCCTCTCCCCCTCCTCCCCTCATGGTCTCTGCTCTCTCCCCTCCCCTAGTGGTCTCTCCTCCCCTTTCCTAGTGGTCTCTCCTCTCCCACCCTCTTCTCTTAGTGGTCTCTCCCCCCCCCCTTCCCCTAGTGTTCTCTCCCCCCTCCTCCCCTAGTGGTCTCCCCACTCCTCCTCTAGTGGTCTTTCCTCTCCCCCTCCTCCCTTCGTGGTCTTTCCTCTTCCCCTCCTCCCTTTGTGGTCACTCCTCTTCCCCTCCTCCCCTCGTGGTCACTCCTCTTCCCCTCCTCCCCTAGTGGTCTCTTCTCTTCCCATCCTCCCCTAGTGGTCTCTTCTCTCCCCCCTTTCCTTGTTGACTCTCCTCTCCCCCCTTTCCTAGCTGTTCTCTTCTCTTCCCCCCACAGGTGGATTCTCCTCTCCCCTCTAGGAGGTGGTCTCTCCTTTCTTCCCCCTCTCCCCAGGTGGTCTCTCCTTCCCCCCCTCTCCCCTGGTGGTCTCTCCTCTCTCAGGAGAGCTCGTGAGCTTTTGTTTCCTGTAGTGGTTCTTGTGCTTACAGTGTCTCTTTAACCGCAATGCAAGATCAAAGGCTTTATGGGCATGTGCTTGACAATCATGATGGGTGTGATTATGAAATATTGCTGCCTAAAATCAATAAATTCTATATTATTAAAACAAAGAGTTTATATTTTATTTATGTGTTTGCTATAAAAGTTTTTTTTCTAGTGCCGGTAGAATATCCTTATAGCAGCCATTCCTCTTCTACTGAAATCACTCATTTTTCTTATAGAGTAGCATTGAGGGCACACCACACATGCACAGCAATAGCCACGGTCTACTATTCCAGTGCTCCTTATAAATAAGCATTAAAATCAATAGGAGCTTCATTGCCATAACATTGGTGTCAGAACAGAGTGACATCATTCCCTCCATTCTTATATCTGTGAATTGTTCTCCCACCCTCCCTTGCAATTCAGTCCTCGCCATAAACCTCCTATACCACTTTATGTGTAATATATTATAGTGTATTATATATTGTCTATACCAAGAATTGTTTGGCTGACACAGAGAACCAACTTGTTAAAGAGGTTTAATCTGTACATTGACTAGCATTATTTGCTGGCCTATTTTTTAGATGAAAGTGTGCTATGACAGATACACCTTACCAGTCATGTGTTCAGACACTAATGGCCCACCTTTGGCACTGCATTGCCAACTCAGTATCTGGCTGACCGCTTCACAGAAAAGTGTGGTGTCACAACCATGCATATAAGTGCATGGTTGTGGCAACCATTATACATCCATATTGTGTTCATACAGCCCTCACCCTTGCTAAACAATCCTACTTTTCCACTCTCGTTAGTTCATGCTCACGCAATCCCAACTGTCTCTTTAATATCTTCAACTCCTTTGCCAACCTCAAGCCACCCCCCAAACTAACCTTTTAGCTGAAAGCCTTCCATTCTACTTTACTGACCAGATTAAACAGTTAAGGAAAATAATTCTCCCCCTTTGCTCCTCTCTCTCGCAACCACACCTGGACTGTACCTTCCCTACCTTTCAGGTTTTCTTGCCAGCTACAGAATAGGTGGTGGCTGCGCTTCTCCTCTTGTCCCACCACCTCTCCGCTTGATCCTGTACCTTCCGACCTTATCAGATCTCTATCCCCGTGTCTTGTATCATCCTTAACACACATTCTCAACTGCTCTCTTTCATCTGGTGTTGTCCCTGCTCCCCTTTAGCATGCTACTGTCATACCTATCCTAAAAAGCCATTCCTAGACCCGTCTTCCCCTACCAACTATTGTCCCAAATCCCTGCTTCCTTTTTCCTCAAAGCTTCTATAAAGACTTGTCTTTACTTGTATGGCTCACTTCCTAAATTCCAACTCCCTCCTTGATCCTCTTCAATCTGGCTTCCGCCCCCTCCACTCTACTGAGACTGCTCTTATTAAAGTTACAAATGATCTAATCACAACTAAATCCAAAGGCCACTACTCCATACTAATGCTTCTTGACCTTTCTGCCACCTTTGACGCTGTTGATCATGTCCTCTTTCTCCAAACTCTTCAATCCCTCAGTCTCTGTGACACTGTCCTCTCATGATTCACCTCCTATCTCTCCCAACGTTCGTTCAGTGTCTCCTTTTGCAATGACACCTCCTCCCCTTGTCCTGTCATGGTTGGAGTTCCCCAAGCATCTGTTCTTGGTCCCGTTCTGTTCTCTCTTTATAATGCCTCTCTTGGTAAATTTATTAACTCCTTTGGATTACGCTAACATGCGTATGCTGACGACACCCAGATATATCTCTCCTCCCCTTATCTTTACCCAACAGTTTTACACTTACATTGTGTCACTGCTTGGCTTTCTTCAATCTCTGACTGGATGTCCTCCCGCTTTCTGAAACTCAATCTCTCTAAAACTGAGCTTCTTATTTGTCCTTCTCATAGTGCTGATCTTTCTCTGTCACTTTCCCTGCAAGTTGATGGTACTTGCATCAGTTTGTCCTTTGAAGCTTGTTGTCTTGGCATTATCTTTGAGCCTGGCCTTACCTTTGCCCCTCATATCCAGTATGTTGCTAAATCCTGTCGATTCCACCTTAAAAACATTGCCCGCATACACCCTTTTCTCATGCAAGATGCTGCCAAGGAGCTTGTTCATGTTCTGGTAATCTTTTGCATGGATTACTGTCATTATCTGCTCGTTGGTCTCCCCAGAAGCCGAACTGCCCTTCTACAATTTGTAACGAATGCTGTTGCCAGGCTGACTTTTCTCACCCGTTGCTCCTCCCATACCTCGCCCTTCAGTCGATCCTTACACTGGCTTCCTGCATACTTTAGATGTCAATTCAAGATACTAAACCTATAAAGCTTTAAACAACTCTAGCCTCTGTTACATATTTTCACTGATTCATAGATATGCCCCTTCTCGGTCTCCTTGCTCTGCAGGTGACCTTCTCCTGTCCGCTGCTCGCACCCTTACTGCTAACTCGCGCTTGCAGGATTTCTTGCGAGTGGCTCCCTTCCTATGGAATAGTCTGCTTACCCCCATCAGACTCTCCCCTAGTTTTCAATTGTTTAAGAAGTACCTCAAAACACATCTGTTCAGAAATACTTATTGACTCCCAGAGTAACTCATCTATACTTATCCATATCTGTCTCTTGCTCTCCTAAAGAGCCATACTCCACTCTCACCTCCAGTTCTGCTACTTTTCCACCTTGTTTGGTGGCTGTCACCCTTGCTGCCCTATTGTGTTTTTGTACCCCACCTCCTCTACACTGTAAGCACTTTTGAGCAGGGTCCTAATCTACCTATGGTTCCTGTGTCATTGTGTAATTGTCTCATTTATTGTAAAATTTCCCTCTTTCATAATATTGTAAAGCGCTGCGGAATTAGTTAGAGCTATATAAATACCAATAATAATAATAAAAGCCATTGCCTTATTTTCATCTTTCAATATTTTGCAGTGTTGGCGTAGTACTCCAGCTATAATAGCCTCTACGGTAAACTCGCCCTGATTAATAATTTCTTAAAATGCCACAAGATGGAAGTACATCAAAATGATCTCAGAATGTGTTTACTTAATTTTTCCATTGGGACAGTTTTGGACCTTAGGTATTTGTTACACAGTTCAAGAGCTAACTGTGCTGAGTTGCCATACTTTTGACACAGCAATGAATGCTCCTGTTTATTCCTGCAAGGAACATGTGACCATACATGTTTCATATGGTTTTTGTCTTACAAAACTCATTCCTGTCCTCCACAATGTCATCGTTCTTCTTATAGGACAAGTTCTATAAGCATATTAGTATTTTGCATGTTAAAGTTCCTTTGCAAACACTAATTAAGTAATAATGTACAGCTCTCTTTAAATATTTGCTTAGAACAGCTTGCAGTAAATATGCATACACAGTATTGCTAACTACAAGGTCTACATCATATTTTTTTAAAGAGTTCTATTGACACAAGTCATGCTGCCTGAGGAAAATAATGTGAATGGTTCATTATTTAGCTTTATTGAGCTTTCCTGCAGTCACATTGACAGATGATTCCAGTGTTTCCCAATCACCAAAGTACCATTTTAAAAGCATTTTTTATTGAATAAAGTACTTCATATATTGCACCCTAGAGCTTTATGCAAGGAAATGGTTCAATTGATGTTTTTGTTTCTTTCTTAAACCAAAAAGATCACATATCTAAACAAATTTGGTTAATAACACTCTTTTCATGGCTAGTGTTTTGTCTAACACTTATTTTAAATAATACGTCAGTTCACCTATTAAATCCTTTAAGCGCATATTGCTTCGCTTAGAAGGTTACTTCAGAAAATCATTAAACTAGTTTTTGATTTTTAAATGTAGATTTAAAATGTATGTTTTTTTAATCTACAAAATGTGTTTCTCTCTGCCCCTATTATCTTTTTTTTTTTTTTTTAACAACCCTACCCCCTTGCATGTCTCCGTGCACCCCCTTGTGCGCATCTCCTTACCCCATCACCAATTGTGTGCCTCTCGAGCTCCCAGAACCCTTTTCTGTCTTTTCGCCTTGCTCCTATCCTTTTCTGTGTCTCTTTTAGACCATCTCATCTCCTACACACCCTTGTTATAGGGTATGAGAACAGGGCTGTGTTAGCAACTCTGCATACTCTTGAGTATTCTGCAAGCAAAAAACTCTTATAAGAAAATGTGAGGGGTGCATGCAGAGCCTTTTTCATAGTCCTGCTTGGTGACACTACAGTTCAGGGCTGTGCTAGGAGGGCCTACTTTGTTAACTCCTCTCCCAGCTGTGCCCCAGCAGGATCTCAGTGTAGTGTTCTTTGTGCAGTGGTTCTGTATGTTTAACCCATCATGGTAAAACATTGGCGTTTTGTAGAAAGGGCAATGTTTGCCTTGAAGGTGTAAACACACCTCTAGTGTGTGTCATACTGAAAGCCATTCATATAGCTTTTCCGCTATACTGACTGAGTAAAACTCCATGTGCCATTGCAAAGAATTGGATTCAGTGCTTTTCTATGAGAAGCATTGGATATGCGCTCTATGTGGAGCATTGGATTGGACCAAGCCGGATGACGTCAAGCCTCCTTGATGATGTTGCAGGTGTTGGAGAGACTAGCAGTGCTAAGGGAATCTCAGCACTGGAAAAAGGTGAGTAAAAAAGAGAAAAGGCAATATTTACATTACAGCCTAGGAACACATCTAGTAGCCACTAGAGGCACTTACTGGGGCAGTGCTGCAGAGTGTGCAGCACTGACGTTCAGCGTCTCTACGCTCTGCATGGAGACGCTTTACTTTCCCCATAGAGATGCATCGACTCAATGCATCTCTATGAGGAGATGCTGATTGGCCAGGAAAGTTTTTGGCTCCACCCCGCCCCACCCCACCTCCTTCTCTGAGATCATAAAAATTTACAATTTTAGCCAGTCCAATGCTTTCCTATTCTGATGATGCTAGCCAAGGAGGCGGATTGGGGGTGGGGCCAAGCACGAAGATCCTCCCGAGCGACGCTGGAGTAAGGTGGGTAGATCACCTTTATAACAAGTAGTAAGGTGCGATTGACCATCTAAACAGTGGTTTTAGAACTACAGTGTCAGAAATACACTTTTTGTTCCTGACACTATAGTGCCCATTTATAGAGATACGTTATGCTATTAACTGTTATATAACCTGTCTGCTTACCAGCTTTGCCTGTATTCTTCTTGTTTGACCACACTTCGTTTATGCATTTATATTTTTTTGCTTTTCTTGCTTCTTTTTGCATTATCTGTCTTGTCTTTTTCAATTACAGTCCTATGGACATGAGATTTACACACACATATATGTGTCTTTTTCAATTACAGTCCTATGGACATGAGATTTACATATATATATATATATATATATATATATATATATATAATAGGGAAAAATTTATATGATCCCCTACTGTTTTTTAACGTTTGTCCACTGACAAAGAAATGATCAGTCTATAATGTTAATGGTAGGTGTATTTTAACAGTGAGAGACAGAATAACCAACATAATAATCCAGAAAAACGCATATCAAAAAAGTTATACATTGATTTGCATGTCAATGAGTGAAATAAGTATTTGATCCACTATCAATCAGCAAGATTCTGGCTCCCAGGTGTCTTTTATACAGGTAACGAGCTGAGATTAGGAGAACTCTCTTAAAGGGAGTGCTCCTAACCTCAGGTCGTTACCTGTATAAAAGACACCTGTCCACAGAAGTCAATCAGATTCCAAACCACAGAAGCAATCAATCAAACAGATTCCACCATGGCCAAGACCAAGGAGCTGTCCAAGGATGTCAGGGACAAGATTGTAGACCTGCACAAGGCTGGAATGGGCAACAAGACCATCGCCAAGCAACTTGGTGAGAAGGTGACAACAGTTGGTGCAATTATTCGCAAATGGAAGAAACAAAATAAATGTCAGTCTCCCTTGGTCTGGTGCTCCATGTAAGATCTCGCCTTGTGGAGTTTCAATGATCATGAGAACGGTGAGGAGTCAGCCCAGAACTACACTGGAGGATCTAGTCACCAATAAAACACTTGGTAACACACACCACCTTGAAGAAATGAAATCCTGAAGCGCCCTCAAGGTCCCCCTGCTCAAGAAAGCACATGTGCAGGCCCATCTGAAGTTTACCAATGAACATCTGAATGATTCAGAGGAGAACTGGGTGAAAGTGTTGTGGTCACATGAGACCAAAATCGAGCTCTTTGGCATCAACTCAACTCGCCGTGTTTGGAGGAGGAGGAATACTGCCTATGACCCTATGAACATTATCCCCACCATCAAACATGGAGGTGGAAATGTTATGCTTTGGGGGTGTTTTTCTGCTAAGGGAACAGGACAACTGCACCGCATCAAAGTGACGATGGACGGGGCCATGTATCGTCAACTCTTGGGTGAGAACCTCCTTCCCTCAGCCAGTGCATTGCAAATGGGTCGTGGATGGGTATTCAAACAATAACCCAAAACACACAGCCAAGGCAACAAAGGCGTGGTTCAAGAAGAAGCACATTAAGGTCAACATTAAGCACATTGAAGCCAGTCTCCAGACCTTAATCCCATAGAGAATCTGTTGAGGGAGCTGAAAGTTTGTGTTGCCAAACATCAGCCCTGAAACCTTAAAGGACAACTATAGGCACCCAGACCACTTCAGCTCAATGAAGTGGTCTGGGTGCCAGGTCCATCTAGGGTTAACCCTGCAGCTGTAAACATAGCAGTTTCAGAGAAACTGCTATGTTTACATATGGGTTAATCCAGCCTCTAGTGGCTGTCTCATTGACAGCCGCTAGAGGCGCTTCTTACTGTGATTTTCACAGTGAGAAGACGCCAGCGTCCATAGAAAAGCATTGAGAATGCTTTCCTTTGGACTGGCTGAATGCGCGCGCGGCTCTTGCCGCACATGTGCATTCAGTCGATGACGTCGGCAGGAGGAGGAGAGTCCCCAGCACCGAGGGAGCCCGGAGAAAGGTGAGTGTTTAACTCCCTTCAGCCCGGCAGCATTGGGACCCTGAGGGTGGGGACACCCTCAGGGCACTATAGTGGTCCTTTAATGGCTTGGAGATGATCTGCAAAGAGATGTGTGCAAACCTGGGTGACAACTACAAGAAACCTCTGACCTCTGTGATTGCCAACAAGGGTTTTGCCACCAAGTACGAAGTCAAAGGGGTCAAATACTTATTTCACTCATTTACATGCAAATCAATTTATAATTTTTTTGCGTTTTTCTGGATTTTTGTTGTTGTTGTTCTTTCTCTCACTGTTAAAATACACCTACCATTAAAATTATAGACTGATCATTTCTTTGTCAGTGGGCAAACGTTCGAAATCAGCAGGGGATTAAATACTTTTTTGCCTCACTATATATATATATATATATATATATATATATATATACACACACACACACACACACACACACACACACACACACACACACACACATAAATTTCTCATCTTCTTACCCAACCTCTGCTATTACAACTAAAATATTTAATGAGTGCCCTTTCCTCTTCTTCTTCCATTTCCACTCTGACTTTGATGGAGCTTTAAATGCAACCAATACATACACATGCTCTGCCAATCCTCTTCCTCTATCTGTAGCAAAGTAGCAATCATCCAAGATTCATCTTCATATCTGTTTATTTCACTCCTCGTTCTTTATACTCCTTAGCACTCCATTCATTCCACTATTTTAAATCTTGCCCTGCATATTACTGATATTATTCGTCACTCTGGACATTCTAATATTTTCATTCAGCTTTTCCCAGCGTTGTTTCCTTTAATCCTATCTTATGGCATTCCTTCTGTCATTGATGGTGATTAGATATTCCCCCTCCCTGTTCTGCTTCCCTGTCTCCAAACTGTCACCTCATCCACTAGGTTTCTTAAGCACTTTAATTACTCCCTGAATCTACTAAAATTCAGCCTTACTTTACCTTTGATTAAGTTTAACCAGCTAACATTATCTGTCTTGGCAACTCTACTGTTGATCCTCAATCTCCCTCTGCTTCATTTCTCTCCACTAACATAGCAACCTGTTTAGAACCTATCCACATCCAGTTTATATGTATGAACAAATCCAGAGGTATTCCAAAATGGCTGACTAGTCTGATACATTCAGAAGTGCCCCAAATATTGGAGTTTCCTTGGAGGAAGTCTCACATTGCAATTACGAGAGCCTCCCACACCATGTTGAACTTTCATATCTGTTCCCTCAGGAGCATTCGTATTTAAAAACATTGAAATTTACTTTTATGAATGAAACTGATGCAATAGAAAACAAGGCATCTACATTCTGATTTTCCCATTATTCACATTATCCCCAGCAATGCATCATCTTCTACTCTAAGCTTGTTTTTCCCAGTTATTGAAGATGTTTTTACCTTTCTTCTCACATGTTTAAAGGAACACTCCAAACCCCTAAAACACTTTAGCTTGCTGAAGTGCTTTATGTGTCAAGAGTGTGTCCTTTTTTGTTTCCTTTGGCAAAAAGTTCAGAATTCAATAGAAATGATTACTTTTATAAATTAACTTGTATAACTCCTCCTCCCAGCTGCCATTTAGACAACAGGTCCTGTTATTTCCTGCTAGTTTTAGCTTCTTCATTGAGCTGCATTGGGAAGGCTGTGATTGGACAGCCACAGAAAGTCAGGGCTTGGTTTTAAGGGAATGTCTTGCAAAGGCTGCAGAGAAGATATATATATATATATATAGTTTTCTTGGCAATTGCATTGTCACTTTAATCTGCCTCTTTCCTTCTCTTTTGCATTGGTTAAAACTTTCTTCTGATTTCTGCCCAACTTCCTCCAATCTATCCTACAAATTTACACTCCTGGAGAAATCTATGTTCTATTACCTTCGTTTTCTATCTTCTACGTGCAAACTAATTAATTACCCCACTTATACCCAACTAACTAGTGCTATCTTCTCCAAGTCAGTTATTGGTTCATTCATGTTATCATTCAAAGCTTTCTTGCTGGAGGATTCTATAATCTCCAGCAATAGCAAATTATACATTTTCTAATAACATCCGAGACATGTTAAGCTGTAAGCTATTATCCATTGCTAAAATTGCCTTGACACCTCAAATGATTGTGAACAGAATTTATGGTTATCGTTGTTCCCCTGCCTTACTGCCCCTTTCTTATCTCTAAACCCAGAATTTTTCCAGTTTAACTATATTGACCTTAAATTTGAAATTCACTGTGAATTTTAATAATTTCACTTTTGTGAACAACTCTGTTAATTTGGTCATCATTAATTACTTGTTTTATTTCGGTTTCCCATCATACAGTCCTGCAAAACATCTTTATGAATGAATGAACTATAATAATTTGGATAATGACCGTAGAAACGCCTAATTTAAAAAAAAAAAAAAAAAAACACTTGGGAATTAAAATAATTATACTGCAAATCTTTTTGAGACACAATGAGCCTTATTTAAATTAAGGGTAGATATGGGAACATTTAGATTAATAGTATTTGATAACCATACCCAGTGGTGTATTTTGGATTTGTGCTGCCCTAGGCATGACTAAATTCGGGCACCCCCAAAATCTAAATTTGCCCCCCCAATTTATGTCAAGGCCACTTTTTTGACTGACAGACACATGTCCTCATTGATACATGCACTGATATACATTCACTGACAGATACAGTCACTGGCACACACATACAGTCATTTGCACACACTGTTTAACCAACACACACTTTCACTGACAGACACACACTGACACACCCACTCACTGACAGGCACACACTCTCAGATACACATAAAATGACATACATACACTGACACACCCATTCTCACTGAAAGACACACACACACACTTTCATTCACTCACAGACACACACTGACAGCTACACTCACTCACTCACAGTAAGGTGGACAGCCCGAGAACACGAGGCAAACAAGGCATTTGTCTGGAAGCTCGGGGTGGCATTTTTTGCCCCCCTCCTCCCCCCTGAAAGTGCCGCCCTAGGCAAATGCCTTGTTTGCCTTGTTTTAAATACATCCATGACTATATCCCTATTCATTTAATAAAAACACATTTCAGCAGCAAATATCTATTCATGAAGGCATTTATTATTGTGTGGCATTGACTGTTAAAGGGACATCTCATTGAAGTAGTCTGGGTGCAGGGACCCTGTCCCCTTAACCCTGCAATGTTTATTATTGTAGTTTCTGAAAAACTGGAATAATTGCATTGCAGGGTTAAGACTGCCTCTAGTGGCTGTCAATCAGACAGCCACTAGAGGCACGTCACCTAACTGATGCTGTACGTCCTAACACTCTACGTCCTAACACTCTGCATGAGGACATCCAGTATCTGTAAAGTCTCCATAGGAAAGCATTGGCACATCGGGTGACGTCGGAGGAGGCGGATTGCTGACCCAGTGCCTGGCACTGGAATTGGATGAGTACACTAAGGGTTTTTTAACCATTACAGTACAGAGGTAGTTATAGCGCTAGGAATACAGCTTTGTATTCCTAGCACTATAGTATCCCTTTAGCTGGTAATGGAAGTGAATATGTATTTATTCTAGTACAGTGGTGATTATCTTCACAGCATCTGCTATACCAGAAGTTATCCTTCACAGTTTTGGGTAAATTGAAGCAGTGAGAATATGGCGGGCTATATGTAGGAGATAGGTAGTCAAAATGAAAGGGAGCTGCTAAGTGGAAGACATTTATAATAGAAGACAACATTTTTATTGTTTAGTAGCTGAATGAGAGGTCAAGTTAAAGTGTTTGGAGGGTAATAGTTCCTTTGCTAATGGGATATAAAGCAGATTACAATAAACTACTATTACTGTACTCCAGATTAGATTGGGTGGTATGAATAAGAGTTTCAGTTGTAGCTGGACAAAGGGATGATTTTGGCAATACAGCACAATCAAAAATTACCAATTTTATACTGAATGAATGTGATTAGAAATATCGCCCTGGGGCATCAAGCCTTGTCAATCGGGTTAATGTCCGTTTCATCAGCTGGCATTGCATATCACAGTATTGATTGTGCTTTAGGTGGGAATATTATAACTTCAGTTTGGGTCTGATTAATATTGAGACATCAAAAGTTCATTCAGGGAAACAGAGCCAGGAGGCAGTTAGATATTTGAGACTGAATCTATGGACTGAGCATATAAATGTGAGTATCTGCATACACATGACACATGCTGCAGATGTGTTAATGAGCTATCCCATTGGCATTGTGTAGAGGGTGAAATTTAATGAACCCAATACAGAGCCCTAGGCACCTCAACAGACAGGGACAGATGAAGAGGAGTTGGTACGACAAAGAACAAAAGGAAAGATAGAGAAACAAATGAGCAACAGTGTCAGATTTTGAGGATAAGTAAAATACCCTTTTGATTTGTAGGATTTATATTTAAAGATATTACTCTTCTTGTAATAGAGTAAGGAAAACACAAAAATGCATTTTTAGGATCTAGTCGTGTAAATATTTAATCTAAACCTAATAGTTTAAGCTAAGCTTTTGCCAAGTCATATAAACAAGTATCACCTAATTTACTAAGAAACAATGATGGCTAATCTTGACAGTGTAAATTTTTACAAACTACATATATTTCCTATGAAATCCTACAGTTCACCTTACTGGAGATATAATGGATAGTAACAGTTGAACATTTTGCACAACCACCATCCTTAGTGAATTAGAAATGTGACATAATTCCTAGACTATTGCGCATGGAGATTTTTTAAATTTATTTTTTAATTCTTGAATGTACCAGTATTAAAATATAGGAATCTGTTGCTGAATGCTAAATTGTAGTTACCACTTTAAAGGATAAGAGAAACTCTTCCTCTCTATAATCAGTCTCAAATCATATCAATATAGAAAGATGGTGTAGGGACACAATGAATGGTAAAACACTCTCACATTCCACTTAGTTCAGTTTAAGAAGAACATGCATTGCACATTACTCAAAGAGGACTGGGCACTGTGCGCCATAGTAGTTATTGTGCCAAAACAGCCTTGGCACCCTCTCTGGGTACACCAGGCACCGTTCTCTGCCTCAACTACTTCAGTCGGAGAGCTGGAAACTCCTACACAAGAGCTTCCAGTAGCTCTTTGGAGCTAAGCCCTGTGCAGCCAGGCTTAGTAAACAGAGATATTGGATAGCATAACATATCTCATAACAATAAATGATGGTATAGACTTGAGTAAATGGATGGTATGTTTTTTTTTTAGTTGACAATAGACTTCTCTTCTGTTGAAGCCAGAAGAATGATTACGGAAGATAGTGGTATCTGGAAAAAGAAGTAGTGACTGGAGGAGTTTTGAGAATTGTGAAAACCAGGATGAGTAATTGGCACAATGTTCAGTTGCTCTCCATTTGGTGTTAAACCAGTTTCGAGTAGTCCACGGCTGCCCGCAGCTTTACCACTGCCTAAGGCAAAGATTACACTTTTCCTTAGCCATGCCAGATTAACACTACCAATGCCAATTTCAACAACAGACAGGTGTGATAGACTTAAAGCAGTCAACTGGCACTCTCAGCTAGTCACAGTCTCCCATTGCTTTCTAGGCTGAAGCTTCCTTGTTAGCTCAAGCAGCACTGAGAAGATGAGCTGCTGGTGACTCTCACTTTAAACGGTTTAACATTGGTTTGACTACAGACACTATAACCACTTCAATGAGATGAAACGGGTACAGTGCTTATAATGTCACTTTAAGAGGAGATCACAAAGCCATTGACCACATAGTGGTTCTCTGGGCCATGTGCTATCAACCCCTACTTTCCCATTTCTTGCAACATCCACTTACTGGCATCAGAGATTATTTGATGAATAACTGGCTTTGCTATGAGCCAGTTCACCGAGCATGTGAAATTGTATAATCACTAGCTGGGACAGTGTCATCTTTCTCTTTTACAAGTGTCCATACCACTAGCCTCATTCCTGTGGAAATCCTCAATCTTTATTAATTTTAGTTACAACTTGGGATGTCTTATAATTGACTGATCAGCCACAGCATTTAAACCAATGACAGGTAAAGTGAATAGCATTGATTATGTTGTTGCAATGGCACCTGTCAAGTGGTGGGATATATATCAGGCAGCAAGGGAAAAGTAATTTCTTGTATTTCATGTATTGGAAACAGGAAAATATGCAAACAAAAAGATCTGAGTGACTTTGATAAGGGCTAAATAGTGATGGAGTGACTGGGTCAGAGCTTCTCCAAAACAGTAAGTCTTGTGGGGTATTCCCGGTATGCAGTGGTTAGTACCTACCAAAAGTAGTGCAAGAAAGGACAATCAGTGAACTGGCATTCAGGGTCATGGGCTACTAAGGCTAATCAATGTACGTGGAGAGCGAAGGCTAGCCCATCCGGTCTAATCAC
Source organism: Pelobates fuscus (assembly GCF_036172605.1). NCBI lineage: Eukaryota > Metazoa > Chordata > Amphibia > Anura > Pelobatidae > Pelobates > Pelobates fuscus. The sequence goes on from NC_086320.1 coordinate 144,552,278, forward strand.
ATAGAAGAGTTACTGTAGCTCAAATTGCTGAAAACCGTAATGCTGGGTTTGATAGAAAGATGTCTGCATACACAGTGCATTGCAGTTTGCTGTAAATGGGGCTGTCAGAGTGTCCATGATGACCCCTGTCCACCACTGAAAGCACCTTTAATGGGGAAAAGAGTGTGAGAACTGGACCATGGAGCAATGGAAGAAGGTTGATTGGTCTGATGAATCACATTTTTTTTTAAATCAGGTGAATGGCTGGGTGTATGTGTGTTGTTTAGCTGGGGAAGCAGCAGGATGCACTATGGGAAGAAGGCAGGCCGATGGAGGCAATGTTATGCTCTGGGCAATGTTCTGCTGGGAAACCTTGGGTCCTGGCATTCATGTGGATGTTACTTTGACACATAACTAAAGATTGTTGCAAACCATGTACATCCCTCTATGGCAATGTGTTCCCTGGTGAGAGTTGCCTCGGTCAGCAGGATAATGCACTCTGACACGTTATAAAAATTGTTCAGGAATGGTTTGAGGAACATGACAAAGAGTTCACGGTGTTTGGGAGGCTCCTATCGAACAGGATGCAAGTTAGCAGAGCTCCTTGTACAATTTCTAATGTTGAGCTCAAAACTCGAGAAATACTGCAGCTTTGTGTAGTTACACACACTTTGGAGACAGGGCCGGACTGGGGATACAAAGAAGCCCTGGAAAAACCTCTATGCCATCCCCGCAGTTTCTCTGAAACTGCTATGTTTATAAAAAAAAAAAGGGTCAATCCTAGATGGACCAGGCACCCAGACCACTTCATTAAGATGAAGTGGTCTGAGTGCCTATAGTGGTCCTTTAATCAACATGTTTCACGCAAGAAATCGCTGGGGACGAAGCTGCGATCTGTACATCACTACTGGATATCCAGTGGTCTCAGACCTCACTACCACTCACCCTGGCCAGGTGCCCCGGACGGGCAAAACCTTTTGCACTACTCACACCCTTGAAGATGTCCTCAGTCGGCAACACCAGGTGCATTCAACAAGAAGATCCCGGGATCAAGATTCAAGAGCTGCTTGATTCGTGAATGCTTTGTGCTGTCTCACTTTATCACTTGTGGCTGGTGGAGCGATCTCAATTAGCTTGCTGGGCCCATAACATTTCATGGCAGTGGCTCCCCCTCTGTAGGAATCTGTTGAAGTTTCCCCATGTGCTAGTCCCGAATCCTGAATGCAGAAATGTTTATTATTGAGATCTGTTTGTGCATTGTTATATCTCTATGAGCATTGTTTTATCGTAGTGGTTCCTTGAAGTAAACATATTGCAGCATAACCTTATCATCAAGTAGTAGATTTTATGTCATATCTTATAAATATTTGTATATATTTAAAATAAAACTAAGCATCACGTGAACAAAAACAAGTTACCGGTAACACAAGTTTTAGATGATTCCATATGTTTCATCCAATAGTGTGGTTTATAGTGCCCCTTTAAATGGGAAATCCACATGTAAAAATAAAGTAAAGGGATTATATGTATCTAATTTGCTGGCTGTGGACTACCCTTAAGCAGATGTTATGAGAAACATGCTTCTATTTTCCATGTGGAAGCTTAGTTCTCCTAATGGATGTGGTATATCCGCTGAACTATTGTCATCCACTGGTGCTGAGAAATGTCATCCACTGGGGCTATCACAGAGTTCCTTTGATAAAAACCCTCTTTGGAATTTAAACAGACTGAGAACGCTGTATAGAATTTTTTTTTACTTTGCTTATCCCTATTCTAATGGAATTTCCCCTTTAAATGTATTAACCAACAACTTTCTTTCTTGGGGTATATTTTCCTTTTGCCTATGTTTACGAATAAATCCAATGCAAAGAACACATTTGTTGAGCCATAATGTAGACTGAATATCTAGGCTATATAACCCTTCATTTTCATCTTTTCACTAACTGTCTTGTAACCTATTTTATGGTATTAACAAATAATGAATGCTTTTACACACACTGTTTTCAGGTTTTTAGCATTCACTGAGGATTCTCATTGCAGCTGTTTGTGTTTTGTAATAACTTGTGTCATCTGGAGACACATAACAAAGCACGTAGAGCTATACCTTTGTTAACACTCAGTCGGATTAGTTTCTGTTTCAGTATTCAAAATGCAGTGTCTGATTATGCCCTGATCATTGTTTCTTATGATAAGTGATCAATATTTAATTTTCTCCGAGAGGTTAAAAAGTTTCAAGTGTCTGTCACTTGTGATCTGCACAGCCGTCACATAACAAACATTGCTTGTAAGCTGGAAAAAGTCATTGACAAAATCATAACTACATCAGGTTCAATTGTCATAAGTGTATGTCCACATCAGCTGTAGAAAGCTTATTGCTGAGTTAATGCAATCAACAATTATGAAAGGATATAAACTAGGGAGACCTGGGCAGTAAAGTGCAAAGGTCACAAGTCCATCTAATTCAACAACATGCTGTGAACACTGTTGAAGACCTTTGTCCACAAAGCATTGATTAGGCTTGTTTTGTGAGGATGTCTTACTCTCATACATACGTTTTTACTGGTCTGGTACCTTCACTGCTGCTGCACAATGCCATGTACGCACTGCTTGTTTAGTTTTCCATCCCACTGTACATTTCTTTTAGGGTTATTCACTAGTGTGAGAATTCAAAGCGAAATTACCTTTCAAAGCCAAAGTCGCTGAACTCAAGCATAGCAGCCATAGAGATTTTTTCCAGTTAGCCTGTTTTGAAATTCACTTTTAATTGTGGTACTCAATGCGTATTTTAGGTGAAAAAATGTGAAAAATATATAAAGGAAAACATTAGCATTTAAAATGAAACTGATAAACAAAGGATCATAGGAGGAAAATCATGACCAGAATAACAATAAGGAAATCCGCTGCTTTTTTTTTTTTATCCCCTTTTTCAAAAAGCTGTAATGTATGAAACATGCCATCTTGTTTAATTCATTTTATTGTGTGGGTTTATTGAAGTAAGACTAATAGTGTTGTTTTGTCAATGTATTTGTGAAGAGCAAATCATTGTCAGTGGCATAAAGCCATCATTCTCCTGACCTTTGGAGACCCCTGAAGAATAACTGCTCTGTGCGTTGTCTGGGATATTGACCGGCAGCCTTTCCACATGGTCAGACAGTATTTTTAACTTCATAATTGTATTTATATTTTAATAGTCAATGCTCGTAATTAAACCGATGGAGCTGAATGTGCTCAAGTCATTAAATTAGCATTTGTAGTCAAATGTACACAGCACATTTTGACTTTTTCTGCATATAGAGATGGCTGACCTTCTGTACGTATGCTGAAACTACTATTTTATATTCATTTTTACTACTCACAAAGTTGTAACTTATAAATATTTTTGTTACTATTATATTATATTATATTTTATGTGGACTATGTAAAATATAGATTTTAGATAATTAGAGTGCTGCCCAACATAGGATATGGCATTGTACCATGTGGAATTTTGCTCTCTTCTTTATAGAATGTGAAGGTTAGTTATATTCCCCTCTAACGCCTCAATTTAATAAGCTTTCCAAATAATTAAATACTGTTACAAAACTTTCTGAATGCAAAAATGATCTGCAAAAGTCAAAAACACTTCAATGGTGACTTCTGTAGATAAACCTTGGAAATGTTGCCCAGAGTATTGAATCTTAAATAAAGGCCTAAGTAAGTGAGCCCTGTTTTCCTGTTATCCGGTAGGCTATTTGTGCCTCTGATGTGGCAACGTGGGCTCTGCCTCTGTGTTTATTAGGCAAAGTTTATGGTCTTCACCCACAGGAGGCAAGGGGGCATTGTGAATAAAAATGTGTGAGAGTGGCTGGTGGCAGACTGACAACCATTGGTCTAGTGCAGTCTGAGTCAGAGGTGTTCCTTTATTTTAATGATTTTAAAAACTCTTTAGACTTTGTATTAGGTCATCATGTTACCCATGTGTTGCAGACATAACATAAATTAACACCTTTAATGTAATGTTGTGCAAGACCATCCATTTAAGGCCAATTTGGTCTTTTTCAGCCCTGATAAAGTTAGGATAAGGCAGCAAGCCTAGTAACCGATGTCAGTTGCTGTTCACAGAGGTATGTTTGAAGCAATTAGAATAGTCAGAAAAACTGAAAAGAAGATAAATTAAATGAACACTATAGGGTCAGGAATACAAACATGTATCACTGACCCTATAGTGTTAAAACCACAATCTAGCCCCCTTGCTCCCATAAATATAGTAAAATCCTACTTTTATTTAAGTCTGCAGTTGCTGGCTCTGTCCCTGATATGCCTGCTTGGCTGACATAATCAGAAGTGTTGTTCTGAGCCAATCACAATGCTTTCCATGATGATTGGCTGGGACTGTCAGGAAGGCAGACTACTCTATGAGGAAAGTTCAGTGTCTCCATGCAGAGGGTGGAGGCATTGAATGGTAGTTCTGCACAGTGTACAGCACTGCCCCAGGAAGCACATTTAATAGCCATCAGAAGAGTGGCCACTAGAGGTGTTCCTAGGCTGTAATGTTAATACTGCATTTTCTCTAAAAATACAGTGTTTACTGGAAAAAGCCTGACTGGAATGTTTATACTCACCAGAACAAATACAATAAGCTGTAGTTGTTCTGGTGACTATATTGTCCCTTTAATACCATCTGACTTACTCCTCAATTTCCTCTAATTAAATCTGAATAGAAAAACTAAGAAAAACTAGTTGATCTAGAAAAATTTGCATCTCAACCATAGTCACAAGTTGGCTATTTTTGCCTCCATTTTTACATACAGATTTAATTTACAAAAAAATAATAATTCTGTTGTCTTTGTGTGGTAGTAGAAGAATTTCATAACATCATAACTAATCTGTTGCAATAGCCTTAATCGGTGGACAAACATCAAGTCATGTTTTTGTTGCTATATAAGGAAGGTTATTTTAAAAAGCCATTAACACATATTGATGTCCTATGTTTTGCCTCCTGTGCCGAAGCACCCTTTGGTCAGAATCCAAATATCCAATCAAATGAAGGGAAAATCTAATCGCCCTATGAAATTAGCAAGGGTTGTAAAAGCACAGCCCATGCCATTTAATGTGTACGGTGCTATGCCATTTAAAGCATCAACTAATGGCTGATCAAACAAGGAGGGCTTTCAGTCAGGTATTTTTCTCCCTCATATTCATGAATTAAAGAACCACTATAGGCACCCAGACCACTTAAGCTCAATGAAGTGGTCTGGGTGCCAGGTCCATCTAGGGTTAACCCTGCAGATGTAAACATAGCAGTTTCAGAGAAACTGCTATGTTTACAATAGGGTTAATCCAGCCTCTAGTGGCTGTCCCATTGACAGCCACTAGAGGCGCTTCCGCGCTTCTCACTGTGAAAATCACAGTGAGAAGACGCTGACGTCCATAGGAAAGTATTGAGAAATGCTTTCCTATGGACTGATTGAATGCGTGCGCAGTTCTTGCCGCGCATGCGCATTTAGCGCTGACGTCGGAAGAGAGAGGAGAGTTCCCCAGCGCCGAGGGACCCTGGTGCTGGAGAAAGGTAAGTGTTTTTCACCCCTTCAGCCCGGCGGGGGTGGGGGGTCCTAAAGACCCTATAGTGCAAGGAAGACAAGTTTGTTTTCCTGGCACTATGGTGGTTCTTTAACACAGATTAACTCATTATTAAGAATTTAGAAGCGGATTTGATGTCAATCTTCTAAATTCTTAATAATGAGTTAATCTGTGTTAAAGGACCACCATAGTGCCAGGAAAACAAACTTGAAGCGGATTTGATGTCAAGTGTCATAATTCCAAGTTTATAACTTCAATTGCGTTTAATTGAAAAATGTCTGAGCGCGTTGCAAAGAAGCATTGCAAAATTTGTTTGCATCAAACATTTGCTATAATAATGTTGTAGACTTTGGAACATCAATTACACATACCTCACAACATTTCAAATGGAAAAAGAGGGACACATTTTAGGACTGTGCATGGGGGTTGTTCTGTTACATTTTAGGTGACTTATTAAGAACAATTTATGTGTCTAAAGCGTAATTTAGAATAAGAATAATGTATCCTATTTCCAAAAACGTATTTCTAAACATATTCATTATAGTTTCAAGACACATTTCTGTGAGTATTATTTCTGCGGAACTCTGTTTTGCACGAAGACACACTAACAATATGGAGCTCCTAGAAAAGAGGGGCATTAGGGTAGAAAAGAGCGATGGGTATTTGGGCCTAAGAGAAGAAATAATGAAGCAAGTAAATTCAGGGCTGCTCCCAAATTAATTTATATATATATATATAGTGGTGTATCCTGGTTTTATGCTGCCCTTCGTCAGGGTATTTGGCGTCATTGACACCCAAGGCTCATTGATGCATCAGAACCAAAGACTAGTATCCATGAAAGAAAGGTGTGGCCTTCAAATTCCCCAGATCTCAACCCAATTGAGCATCTTGGCATATGCTGGAATAACAAATCCAATCCATGGAGGCCCCAACTTGCAGGACTTAAAGGATCTCCTGCTAATGTCTTGGTGCCAGATACCACAGGACACATTCAGATGTCTTGTGGAATCCTAGCCTTGATGCACTAGTGCTGTTTTGGCAGCATGAGGGGGACAAAGTGTGAATGATACAAATACAGAGAGGGCCTGTACCTGAATATGAAGCATATATTTATATGGGTGTGCATCATACAGTCACACTGTGATTCGGAATTTTAAATATTGACCGTATGTGACGCTCGATGTACTGCAAATTGTGCCACATTGTAAAAAAGAGACATTTTAACACAATCGACAATTTATGTGTTCAAGATTTATAAAGGCAATATTATGTGGTCTGCTTTTTGTCATGCATTATAAAGCTTTCGATATTGTAATAGGATACAACAATAAACATGCCTTGCCCTCGCCAAACAGTCTTACTTTTCTTCTCTTATTAGCTCATGCTCCCGCAACCCCAGGCATCTCTTCTTCGCCCTGCTGTGACCACCCCAAAACTGACCTTACAACGATAGCTTTGCATGCTACTTTACCGACAAGATTGAACAGCTAAGGAAAGAATTCTCCACACCTTGCTGTTCTCTTTCTCAACCACACGTAGATCATGCCTTTCCTACCCTTCAGACTTTCTCCCCGGCTACTGAACAAGGGTGCCTGCGCTTTTCATCCTCTCACCCCACCACTTGCCCGCTCGATCCTGTTCCATCTCACCTTATCAGATCTCTCTCCCCGTGTCTTGTGCATTCCTTAACACACATCTTCAACTGCTCTCTCTCTTCTGGCATTGTCCCTGCTGACCTTAAACATGCCACTGTAGTACCTATCCTGAAAAAAACATATCTTGACCCGTCCTTTCCCTCTAAATATTGTCCCATATCTCCTGCTCCCTTTTTCCTCAAAGCTTGTGTGTCTTACTTCCTCAATCCAACTCTCTCCTTGACCCTCTTCAATTTGGCTTCCATCCTCTCAACTCTCCTGCTCTTATCAAAGTTACTAACGACCTAATCGCAGCAAAATCCAAAGGTCACTACTCCATACTAATTCTTCTTGACCTCTCTGCTGCCTTTGACACTGTTGATCATGCTCTCCTTCTTCAAACTCTTCAATCTCTCTGTCTCTGTGACTCTGTCCTCTCTTGGTTTTCCTCTTATCTCACCCAATGCTCAGTCAGTGTGTCCTTTTCTAAGGATACCCCCTCCCCTCTTCCTGTCTCGGTTGGAGTCCCCCAAGGTCTGTCCTTGGTCCCCTTCTATTTTCTCTTTATACTCTTGGCAAACGTAGTACCTCATTTGGATTCCACTACCACCTGTACGCTGCCAACCAGATATATATCTCTCCTCCATGGACCTCTCACCTGCCGTCCTGTAACGTGTCACTACTTGCCTTTCTTCCATATTTGACTTGATGTCCTCCTGCTTTCTGAAATTCAATCTCTCTAAAACTGAGCTCCTTGTCTTTCCTCCTCCCAATACTGATCCTCCTCTTTTGCTCTCCCTTCAAGTTAGTGGTATCCACATAAGTCCATCCTTGCAAGCATGCTGTCTTGGTGTCATACTTGATTTTGGCCTCACATCCAGTATGTTGCCAAATCCTGTAGATTTCATTTTAAAAACCACCCCTTTCTTACGCAAGATGCTACCAAGGAGCTTGTCCATGCTCTAGTAATTTACCACATGGATTATTGTAACCCTCTCCTAATTGGTCTTCCCAAACATCGTTTTGCCACGCTACAATCTGTAATGAATGCTGCCGCCAGACTGGTTTTCCTCTCTAGTCGGTCCTCTCACACCTCACCCCTCTGTCAGTCCTTGCATTGGCTTCCTGTATCCTAAAGGAGTCAATTCAAAGTGCTAACCCATACCATAAAGCACTGAACACTTCTAACCCCTCTTATATCTTTTCACAGACCCATAGGTATGCCCCTTCTCGGTCTCTCTGCTCTGCCTGTGACCTTCTCCTGTCCCCTGCTCGCACCCGTACAGCCAACTCACGCTTGCAGGACTTCTCGCTGGCGGCTCCCTTCCTATGGAATAGCCTGCCTACCGCCATCAGACTCCCCCCTAGTCTTCAATTGTTTGAGAAATGCCTTAAAACCCAACTCTTTAGGAAAGCTTATTGCCTCCTAGAGTAACCTCTACCTCACATACCTGTCTCTTGCTCTCTCCTAAAGGGCAGCACTTTACTCTCTCCTCCAGCTCTGCTTCACTCCTACCTTATTTGATTGATATTTCCTGTCCTAATGTGTTTTATACCCCACCTCCTATAGACTGTAAGCTTGTTTGAGCAAGGTCCTCTTCAACCTACCGTTCCTGTAAATTTTCTTGTAATTGTCCTATTTACAGTTAAATCCCCCCCTCCCTCATAATATTGTAAAGCGCTATGGAATCTGATGGCGCTATATAGATGGCATTAATAATAATAATAATAATGTGTTAGGGCAACAAAATCAACAAAAATGTAAAGTAGTAGTGTTAAATATGTGAAATATACCTTCAATACACCTCTACCTACCCTTTAGATTTCCATAATGTAACAAACAAAATGAGCCATGTATGTATAGGGAAACTTGCAAATCACATAGCAAGGTGATGCCCAAAAAGTGGATTTCAAGCTGGCAAGAAGAATGCATGTTTAGCAGCCAAACATAAAAAACCATCTCCAAGGTCTAAAGTCTGTAAGATAATGCATCTGACTGCATAGATCCCTACATACTCTATGTATTTTTCTAGTTCTAGTTCTTTAGTATTGACAGTTGAAAATGTACTAAGCCACTAACTTTGTAAAAATGTTAATTCAGTTAAGGCAGGTTCCTATCGTTGAACTACTAGCAGCTGACACCAACATTAACTATTCGGAAACCAGATTGCAGATTATAATGAATTGGAAATAGAACATTTTTTGTGATAAAAATATATTTTCCAGTATGCACCTCAGATATATATATATATATATATATATATATATATATATATATATATATACTTTTTTTCCCCCATTATTTATTATTTATTTGTTTTTTCCATATTTTTTTTATTTATCATCATTTATTAAAATACACTCTTAACACCATAGCTACTGCAGCCTACTTTAGTGGTTATAGTGACACTGGCAAGTGTACATTGGCACTGTCACTCTGCAAGATGTCACATCTTATTAACAACTTGTTTCACCGTGTGCTCGCACAACATCCGCCACATCGAGTCTTCTCCAGCAAGAGAAGCCGGATTGCTCCATAGAGCCATGCAAGGCAGCGCTCACTAGATAAGTGCTCTCTGATGCAGCACACGTGGTGCAGACACTTGGCTGATCCCAGGTAAGTTGTTAAAGTATACTAAAATGGTTTGACATAGTAACGTGGGATAGTGTCAGAGTACTCTTAGCACCATAAACACTACAGTGAGCTCTGGTGCTTATGATGCTTAGAGTATTCATTTAAGATTACTTTTCAAAATGCCTGAACTAATAAAATAATGTTAATGTAACTGACAAGCCACATTAATCTTCTGTGAGTAATGTAATGTTCTTGGTGTTTCACTATGAAAGGTGTTTAAACTTATATCTTAGTATTTTACTGTGTTTACCATGTCTATTGTGTGCAGTTTTTGTTTGTTAAACTTTTTTCTTTTCTTTTCTTTTTTAATGTATCCTGGAAGTTGTGGGTTTCATTAGAACCTCTGACACAAGACTAACCATAGCATTTCAAACAAATTGCAACATTAATTATAGTCCAGATTGATGGACGCAAGTTTTAAAGGTTAAACGCGTCAGTCAAAGCAAAAACACAGGAAGCTTGCGCTTCCTGCTTGGGAGTATCAGACCACTTTATAGGCTAGGAGTAACTTCTAAACAGTACAAGCAAAAGTTCATGTTCTACTTCTTTGCATCATAAACACAAAGGAACAGAAAGTACCATCTTGCAAACAATATGTAGTATTAGACAAGACCAGTAATTTCAAGACTTAACAGAGGACAAAGCCAAACATCAGAAAGAATTTCAGAGGCTACTATTTAACCAATGACAAATGTATGAAGACTGAATTGACTATTCTTTACCCACATCTGATCACTTACTGTATAGCCAGGAGAGAGCCTCCAGACATTTTGTTTGGCTATATTTGCCTTAGTTCTTTGTGCCCTATTTATAGGGGTTGTAATCCAGCAAAAATGAGTGTCAAGAACAGGTCTGGTGTAGTCTTTTCAATATCAACATTTGCTTATTTGCTTTAAAGAGAAACGGCCCCATTAGTGGTAATGATGCAATATATTGTCTCATCACTGGTTATGGTACATCATATTAGTTAAACCTTTATTATTTTTTAAACATTCCTTCCCTTTGTTTTATAATTTATTTTACCCCCTTCAATTTTAGAGGGTGAATTATTGTAGATATCATAAGACTTTGACAGTATAGCCTGGCATCTGGTGCATGTACAAATTGTCCCATAATTATCTGCATGTCACCAAGGTATTGTGAGAATAAGATACCCAGGGAATGCAGAGCATCTTAGTAGTAATGGAAGTTAATGCATTTATACTTAACTCTACTGCACATGTCAACCCAGTAAATGTCAAATAAAATAACATTTGTTGGGGAGAGACAAAGAGGAATTGTCACTAACACAAAAGTTTAAATTCCTTTTTAATTTTTACCATGTTCTTTTAAATGGTGTGTGAAAATAGTTCCTATTTTTGTTTAGAAAGCCTACTGCAGCCCATCTGTGTCATTAGTTAACAACAAACAGGCTTATTCTTCCACTTGCAGCATTTCGAGGACTGAAAGAGTTAAAGATAAAAAAAAAAAAAATTCAAGCACTTCCAAATGTAACCATTGTGCCATATTTTTCTGTCTAGTATCAGTAAGTAGAAAATAAATCGCATTCATCTTCTTGAAATCGTTTCAATGGTTAGTTAATTTAGAACTAGGTAATTCAATTGTTATCTATCGGTATTGGCAACAACAGTCTACATGAAAGAATGAGGTAGTTAAAAGCTATATCTAAGAATCCGATACATTACTGGAAAGCCAAAGGTCACTAAATTAAAACCCTCAGTAGTTTTTTTGTGAGTAATTGTCCTACATCATTTTACTAATGTCTTGCTGCTAATGAAAATTAAAAACATCATGCTGTTTGATTTACTGCTTTGTTTTAATTGTCATTTTAAGCTAACAAGCGTGCCAGAATTTCAGACTGAATAGAAGCCCTCTGTGCTTTGGTCAAAAATATTGTGAGCTGCAGACTTTTTACACCTTAGGACTGCTTTTGCAGAATAGCTTTTTACTTAGTCTGTGATTAAATCTGTGTGTTTTTATAAGGGCTGAAAGTGACATTTTGTAATGGATTCTGTATAGGGTTGCTACCTCTAGATAATAACGGAACAGCAGCCAAAAGCTCAGGTTAGTAGGTGGTAAGTACTTGAAGTGTGCCAAATTCAAAACCTCAGCTCTACTGCTGCCAAGAAGCCTGCAATGCATGGCAGTGCCCCCGTGATAGGAAAACAATGTGTGATGGGGTTTATGTTAGTCAGTCAGGAAAAATAATGGCATTAGAAGGAAATATTGAAAGGGTTTGTTCTACACAAACTAAATAAGGCACAAAGAATGTATAGATTTAACAATCCTACTTCCTAAACATAAGTCTAAGACTCCTCAGTCCGTTGGAAAATTACTGCTACACATTATGGTTTTGATTACATTCCAGTTGTTCATATTTATTGACTCCCAAAACCCAAATTGATTACATTACTGCCAGTAAAGGCTTGATCTGAAGCTGATATATATATTTTTTTAGAAAATAATTAGCAAAAATATCAAATAAATACATAAATATGCGTGGCGGAAGTAACCTCGTCACTAGTACTTGGAGGGGCCTGCTTGCCAGCCTCCTGCCCCACAGACTATGGGCCCTGCAGGGAAACCTGTGAAAGACTGCGGAACTTGACCGACTGTTAGCACTGATTTCCCTGGAACTGTTTTGGGCATAAGACCATGTGCATGGTAGGTCAAAACTATGACTTCCAGGAAAGTCCTGAACCCGTGAACCGATCTGGGTGATTTTTGGATATGTTGTTCACCCAGATCAGGGGATGTAACTTTTATGGGGTTTTATGTGTTTTTAGGGTACTTTTTGGGGTTTCATAAAATTGTATATTATTCTGTGCTTGCAGATAATTGAGTTAGATTAGTACAGTTCCTGATTCAATTATCTCCAAAGTACAGAGGAGGGATTCTATTGTTTGTGTACGGGAATGTCTCACTGTATGACTCTGTTTGTATTGGTTTGTTCACTTTGTGTCCCTGTGCCCAACAAGGTTCACCTGGGTGTCGCCCTTGTTGAGAAACTTGCATAAAAGGCAAATGTGCCTCCATTTAAATTCTGTTCCTGCTTACCCTCAACATAGAGTCTCATCTCATGTGTGGGGGAAATGGCTGTATCTATCATGGGGATTGCTATATCACTATACTCCCCAGGAATTATAATCACTAGCTCTAAGAGCTGTTCCTGCTACGCTCTCTGGGAGTAGGAGAGGTCTGCCCACTGGAACCTGGATCCCGGACTTGGGTCTAGGGTGGGTGAAGGCGTAGCTAGATGACTCATACCAGGCTCTGTGGTGGTATATGATTCGCCAGGCCCCCTGGATGGCTGAGCATGACAGGCCCGAGGGTGATGATTATGATGGCCTTGGTCTACTTTGTGACGCCCTGGAATTTTGATAGTGCATGGTAATAACTTAACAGATCCTACAATACTCTAACAGTACAGGCGGGTTCAAAATTAAATATAGCATATTGAAACATAACTGTTGAGCAGCATTTTGATGAGACTGCACATTTTAAGGTTGTATATAAAGAAAGCTAGGTACACTTAATAATAAGGCTGTATATGTTCCAGGGACGCTAGGTAGACCTTTAGGATGAACTAGACACATAGGTATGGAGATGCAATAAACATGCTTATAAAGTAAAATAAAATTAATGCATGTTGCTTGTTAACAATTAAGCTTATTTTAGGCAACGGAAATCCCCACAGTGACTTCACTCAGAAATATCGTGGTTCTCTAAACAATACATGCGAAGGGGAGTGGAATAACATATACATAATAAAATAAAACTATTCAGGGTGTAGAAGGGCAAGGCAGGTGCAGGAATAGTTCTTATCGATCAGCCTATGCCCCATCTGGAGACCAGAAGCATGATCTCAACCCTAGGGCGACAAGAAAGCTTCAGCTGGGGCCTGTTGTATATTGAGTCCGCCAACAGGAGCCGGTGGTCGCTTCTCCGGACCCGGCAGGAAGTGTACAGCTGGATGTTACTCTTTACTGGGGCGGATTGGCGCTGCTTGTCGTTCCTTTGGGCTTGGCAGCCATGTAGGGTGGTGTGAAGCCAGGGTGCCCGCTGCTTTGAGCATAGAGGAAGGCGCAGCTTGAGGGATCATAGGAGCCGTAGTGAGCTGATTGGGATGAGTTCACCTGAGGCCCAGTCGGCGGGAGTGGGTTCGCCATCTTGATTTTTGGTGCGCTGACATTTAACTGCCCCCGATATAGCGAGCCTCGCGGGCCTCCCCTCCTTTGCATGCCTATACGTCGTCTGGTCGGAGGTCTTCCCTTTCCACCACTTGGAGGCTTTGCTGGGGCCCCTTTGCTTGCCGGAGCAGTCCCCCATGGGCCAGCCTGGCCATTCATGCTCAGCTCCCTGCTCCAAGTGGTGAACCGCTCCGGGTCTCAGCTGAGTAGTGGTAGGTGCTCTCTGGCCTGACCAGGTGTATGTAAACCTCTTGTGCGGTGTGGTCTGGCGCAGGTAAGTAGCTTGCGTTTGTGTTTTCGAGGTGGGTGATTGAGCTGTCTGCTCACACTGTTTCCTCACCTCAATAGCATCCCAGAACCTGGTGCAGATTAGGTCCAGCTTGGCTAGAGTGACGTTGACAAGGGTCTCGGCTGAGTCTCTGGTGGTGATCTCCGCCATCGTAGGTGCCCCCCCACACGGCAACAGGCAGGTGCAAGATTAGCGGTGGGAGAACTCCTGGGACCAGGATGACCCCCACCGGTTCAAAGGGGGGACAGAAGTCCGCTCAGTTTAAGGAATTGCAGCGTCTGGAGAGCGGCCGTCTCTCTGACGTCTGTCGAGCTTGAAGGCTGCAAAAAGTGGAAAGTGGGTAGTCTGGACCTGGAGAGTTCCGTGTCTGGTACTAACCGATTCATCAAGAACCCCACTATACAGCAAGTCGTGTTTTGTGGTAATATCGGGTTTAAATTGCTTTTTTCGCCCATTTAACTCAGGAGCTCATGGAACACACGTCCGCTCAGCTTGTCCGTCAAGCCCCGCCCGGCCCCCAAATCTTGAAGTTTTATTGTGCAATTATACACCACTTTTCTCACTATATATATGATCAAATCCAATGTTTTAAATTCCAAGTGTGTGTGTGTATATATATATATATAATATATATATATATATATATATATATATATATATATATATATATATATTTGGCATAAATGGCAATAATAATCATTATTATTGATTGATGTTTACAAGTTACAAATATTTGCAAACATATACAGTTCATAGTGGCACCACCGCCAATAAACCATGCATTCAAATGCAATTTATTAAGGACATAATCCTCAAAATGTCGACAGCAAAAAATTATTGATTAAATGCTTTTTTTGGATTTGCAGCACTAGCTGCCAGTGGGCAAATATAAAAAAAAAAAAAAAAAAAAAAAAAAAAAAAAGCCTGTGGGTTTTATTGAAGCAAATGGAGACATGTCTATGGAGGCATAAAAGACTATTGCTGCCCAGTCAATATTAACATACAAAGGGAATCACAGTGAGGCCAATTAAATAATAAAGGGGGGGACTTTTGTCCCTGCCAATGTTCAGCAAGTGGGGGCTTTAAATTAATTAAACAGGGGGTCCTAATGTCCCCCTCATCTCTTGCTCATTGGCAGTGGTTTGGGGCTCTAATATTTAATATTACCTTTGAGGACCCAATGTACCGCCCCAGCTCCTACCCATAGGTGCAGATGAGGATTCTAATATATAATATCTTCCAGGAGGATAATAGGACAGGAAAAACTGTTAAAAAACAAAACAAAACAAAAAAACAATTAAGGCTAAGCTATAACACCAGTTCCCAAGTCAAGTAACAAGTCAGAGAAAAAGAGGGTGGGAGGTGCAATTGCTGCCATGGATATTAGCCAGGAAAAGAAAATGATGGTAAGTATGGCTAATCATGGCAGCATTTAACTAATGGGGAATACCTTAGCAGTAAAGAAATACATTGGGTAATAGCATGCTGCAAAAAGGTTTATTGCAAACTAAGTATGGGAATTACGCAAGTTCAAAATGGACAGATCAAATTTAAGAATAAGGTGTTGAAGAGACATCTACTTTGTAGTGTTGGACCAAGGCTTTTGGGGATGTCCAATTGGCAGCTTTGCAAATGCTCTCTGCTGGAACTCCAGACTCTGCAGCCCAAGACCTATGGATCCGGTAGGATGGGCCTGGATACCTTTGGCTCTGGAAATTGATGAGACTGTGTAGGAGCGAAGGGAAGAGACTGAAGCGGCTTTACTTTTACAAGAACCCCAGGGGATTTATAAGAGCTGATTGGAATTTATCCATGAAGCTGTTCTCTCAATGTAGACAGAGATACATATCTTCAAGTTAAGTTCAGGTGTTGATGGGTTCTAAAGGTATACAGGAATAACAATCTCTGATATGTCGAAACCATAGAATGACAGGAAAAAAATATATATATTTATGTGTATGTGTATTGTTCTTCACTGATAAAGCTCTAATATCTGCCATTCTTCTTGCAGATACTAAGGCCAAGACTAGGTTGGTCTTTTGCCTCTGTCAAAGCGTGCAGGACTAGGGGCAAATCCCAGGGAGCTGTAAATTAGCATAATGGAGATCAAATCATAATGACTGCTTTGAAGAAACAAATCACCATGGGATGTTGTAAAATATGACGTTCTGCCCATTTTATTCTTGATAATGCTGATATAACAGAGCAGTGAACCTTGATGGTACTCATGCTAAGACCCCTGTCAAGTACAGCCTGTAAAAAAAAAAAAACTAAACCTGAGATATGAAAGGGGTTTTAACATATTTTGGTTCCATATTCAGCCACTGAGCAGAAGCCTGCCAGATCTTGTGGTAAGTATTTGATGTTGAGATCTTCCTTAAGAACATTAAGGTAGAGGCAAACTTTTCCGGAAACCTTCAAAAATTCTTATCTGAAGCTTAGGCTTCTGGAATATCCTCTGGAATCTTTGGTGTTTTTCTGACCACAGCAACAAAATGTTTAATAGCCTTGGAATCCAAAGGACATGAAGACTAAGAATTATCTTCTTCACTGGAAGAAACTGATTCTAATTCCAGTGATTCTTTATATAGCTCTCCTTCTGAAAGATCAGAGTCCATCTGGAAGCTATCCAATCTGGGTCTCTTTCCCCTATTGGATTCTGCAATACCTTCAACCACAGCCTTTTTAATCCAATACGCAATACCTTGTGCGGAGGTGGAGGCTTGTGGTAATTGAGATTTATTAGATTTTCCTGCAATCGGGGCTAGGCATATTCTGCAAAGCCTGCAGTTATCCAAAGGCCTTGAACCACCTCTTGGGCAGGCAGCCGTCTTCTCCCTTCTCATAGATGGAGAACTAGGGCCAGACCAGTCTTGAGGGGTGTAAATACTTAAGTCATAAGAGACTGTACCCTCCAATGCACTCTTTAACCTATTACGTAGAGTAAGGAAACATAATGCTTACCTATGACCTATAGCAGATGACTTCACTGAAGTAGGAGATAATTCCACAGTTTCCACTGAACAAGAAAAGAAAAGAAAATTCTCCAAAAAATGTATTTTAATAAAGGTAATTGGACCAAATCAAAAAAATCCCTACCTGCAGTTAGCTGGAAAAGAACTTTGAAATAAATTAAAACTGAAGAGGTAAAGTTCTGACCAAGTACCATGTTATAACTTTAAATCTGAACAG
This sequence comes from Pelobates fuscus, assembly GCF_036172605.1. Taxonomy (NCBI): domain Eukaryota; kingdom Metazoa; phylum Chordata; class Amphibia; order Anura; family Pelobatidae; genus Pelobates; species Pelobates fuscus. The sequence continues at coordinate 144,569,756 of NC_086320.1, forward strand.
TTTGCCAGGGGCAGATTTTGGAGTGCTGTTCTTTTAAATCTTTGCACTAGTTGAATGCGCCGCCCACCATTATATAAATTAATCTTTCCCATTTGCGCATGCATCGGGATCGAATGGAGCCTGCTTTCGAATGAAGGGAGATACCGGAGAATCACAGTTACAGTGAATCATAATAGTTAGTTTATGTTAGCTGAAACATAAAGGACTTTAAAAGGGGAGTACACCCCACTTTTCTATATCATGGACTCCAAAGTTAAGAAATTTTAATTAATGCACATGATTTTGTCTTGGGAATTACATAGCAACATATAGGATGTTTTTTTAAGGACTCAAGAAGCGGCGAAAACTTTGGAATGTCAAGACAGTGCAGAAAGTGTTAGAGCAGCACAGAACAATAAAAAAAATGTATTTGTAAAAAAAAATATATATATATATATTTATAAAGGAAATAAGTTTTTATATCAGAATTACAGAGAATTAAATAAAATAAAATCACAGTATGTACAATAAAAAAGTGTATATGTACACGAGCAGTGTATCTTCTTCTTTTGAAGGCTTTCATCTGCGTCTTGCAGTGACATCACAATTCACGTGTCCCTTTTTCTTTTTGTGAACAAGACAATTCCTTCCATATATGGAACCAAATATTTCTTACTCTTTTGGAGAAGAAACAAGGGGGTGATTATAGATAAAAACCTGGCCTATATTGTTACCTTGACTAACATGCTTCTATAGATAGGTGTCTACTTGGGTTCAATGTTGAATCTACTTTCTTGGAGCATATGTGCAACTCAACTGCTGATTTCAGAAGAAGACTGTGGTGGATGAACAGTTTTCATGGTGAAATTACTCTAAATGTCTGATTTGCCAGCCATACCTCCGTACTCTCCAAAATAACGCTCTGCTCTTTTAAATTATTACTCCAAGCATCATGATTACTCAAATGATTTCAAGTGGTAATGGTGCCTGGAGTCTCTATGTACAGGATTTACATAGCACATAGTAAGTTTCAACCTCCTTGCTGAAAAAAATGGAACTCCACTTTTGGCAGTGTCATTACACATCCCAGAACTAATTCTGGGCTCAGTTCTCTGAATACTGGACGCATGACATCAACACGCACAACATGCTGATGACAGGCTTCCAATTGCGCCACCCACGCCCTCCCCTCATCTCATTCTACCTGTCCTTCCTGACATCTTTTCACTTCCAATGAGGAGGAGGGATGTCAGTGGAGGAAGATAGGGCTGAGGGGAGAACTTGACCGCAGTGCTGTAATGGAGGTAAGTTTTAGCTTGATTTTGTTTGTTTTTAAAAATTTGGGGGTACCAGACTTGGAAGGGTTACTCTAACAATAAAAACAGTGTTTTATTAAGACACAGTTTTTATGGCTAAACTAACCCTTTAAAGTCTCCTCATTATTTAAATCTCATTCCACTATTTGTAGCAAAAATTGCTCCTTCTGCTTAAGCATTGTGCTTGCTTTACTGATCAATCCATACATCAATTCTTACTGATTGTTTTGATTTCATTAAATTTGCCATTGTTTATCAAGAGTCTAGACTTTTTGTTTGATTTTTTTTCAGACTGCAATTCAAATATGTAATTAATACATAAGCTATGTTTTAGTGTTGGTCGTTATTTTGGATAGTGCTCGCCACATTAACTATGTTCTCTATTTTAGGTGCCTCTGTCTGTTGCAGTGTGAGAATTTGTATAAAAAGTGTACCATGATTTTGAATATGTTTACTTACTAAATAAATTATAACAATTGTAATTTGTTCTGACTCGTTTTAAAGTAAAGTATTAAAACAACAAGCTTAATGGACTGTTTTTAGTGTATAGTTCACTGCTCAATGCTCTTTCATTTAAGAGTTAACTTACTTTGTTTATGCAGCCCTAGTTCGATCTCCCCTGACTGAGACTCTCGCAGCCTCCTTACACACTTCCTGAAAAAGAAGTCTAAATGTGTTAGCCTCCCGTATTGATCTGTATGTAGAATTTAGAATTTTTATATCTTGTTCTGTTTACCGCCTGCAGGAACCTCTTGTGTCAAATCATTCATTGATTAGAAAAAGCAGAGAATTTGCCTGCTGGAAATGCTAGTAACTATTCAAATCTTCTAGTCTTTTCTGAATTATTTTTTGGTGGCACAACTTTTAATTTTTTCTTTGTGCTATCTTTTGCACTTCCAAAGAGATCGACATCTGATGTTAATTCGAGAATGTTTTCAGGTTTTTCGATGTATTAACTATTATTAGATTGATCGACAATATGGGGAAGGTAGCTAAGGGCTTGGGAACCAAAGGGGAGGGGGTCTTGATGCAAAGGAGGGGTGGTAAATGGCATTCCCATCCCACCCCTCTTACTGTAGTAATGACCCCATGCATATGTGTAAGGGGGACTGTAAAATTGGCATATTCACACCATTTATTAGATCAATAAATAATCCCACCGGCAGTGCATGGGTGGGACAAGGGAGCATGCAAGTATGGACTATGATGTGACCCCCAACTAAAGCTTGCACATGGTATTCGGAGAAAACCAATGCAAGGTTCCTCCTGTTAATTTACCCCCCCCCCCCCCCCCCCCCCCCATCTCAATGTGGTGGAACATTTACAACTGGGCAGCAGTACCTGCACATTCACTAATTATGTGGGGTGATAAGAGGGTACCATAAACATGTTCCATCCTTTTCTAATACCCCATCCCTCAGATTTGTCAAAACAAAGCCCATCAAATAATTGGGTGATTGTTTGTTCAACAGTAAGCTGTCATGTTCACTCTTGTCAGCTCACCACATATCACTGTTTAGTGAATAAACCTCTATTTTTTGTAATATTTGAAGACTTTGCTGTAAATACTGTATGACTGAGCAGACTTTTTAAAAATTATGATAAACTAGCCAGATCATTCAAAGGCTGAATTCACCTGTGTGTGGTTTAAAGACGATCCCAGACTGGTGGGGTAATGAATCACTGGCTGTTTACTCTTGTTGACATATGTCTATTTGTTTCCTTGTGCTTTACACTGTGGTGTAATTGACCCCTTGACACGTTCATTTGTTTTCTCTGCAGGTAGCGCTAGTGCAGTGGACAGAGAGTGTGGGGCTTACTCTTGTCAACAGAGATTTGACCTCAATGCAGCTAAAGACACCCGGTGGCCAGATTCTGACATTCTTCATTCTACAAATCTTTCCATTTACTTCTGAGAGCAAAAGAATGGGCATTATAGTGAGAGTAAGTTGTGTTTGTTTGTTTGTTTGTTTTTGTTTTTAATCCTATTTTATTTTAACAGTTTGGCTTAGTCATGTTTACACACACACAACAACAATTTTCACATTGTTTTTTGGGATACTTTTTTTTTTTTTATCTGTATGTTTGATCTCTACATTGTGGTGAATTGAAAACGCAATAGCATGTTTTTATTTTAGTCCAAAATAGCTTCTCTTCCTGCTCTTTTTATAGTTTAGCTATTGTGGTCTACATTTTATAATTCACAGTTTTCGTGAACAAGCCCTAAATGTTGATTAGGTGATCTCACATAGTGGAACTTTAACTTGTCTAATGTGTGCACCACCAAAGTGCTAAATGAAAGTTAGTAATGTTTTTTTGCATACCATATCAGTTTATTTAACTGCCATGGTCCCATGCAAACATAAGATAGAGATCTTCTGGAGCATTATGACATGTGTCATCTTGAACTCTGCTGCATTCCTCACTCAAGTTTCAGTTTGCTAGAGATTGGAGTTTAAAATAGAGCAGTGGGTTGAAGAATCCACCCACAAAAAGCATTGGCGAATTGGGGGAGGGGGTTGTTGAACATGTGAAGCACTGAAACTAACAGAGCAATATATCCTACTGAAAAAATGTCTCTTCAGTGTTTTGCCATTAACTGCATGTTAAAGGGACACTCCAAGCACCATCGCTACTATAGCTATTTGGGGCAGTTAATTGTGCTAGGAAACTGAAATACTGTTTAACCCCTTAACGATACATGACATGGGTGACATGTCATGATTCCCTTTTATTCCAGAAGTTTGGTCCTTAAAGGGTTAAAGCCTTGCCATGTTTCCTCCTCAAATCTGACATTTAGATTCAACGCATATCATGCATGTCACACATTAAACCATCAAAGCATTTGTACTTTGTGAGAACTCACAACCCACTCACACTATTTAAATTAGGCATTCTTTCTCCTTGGATATATTTTCTGGTAAATATATAAATAAACAGAGATGTGGGGATATTACAACTGGAAATGTTATGATGGGTTGAATGAGTTTATGTATGTCTTTCCAGAATGAAGTTATCTTATGACATGTCCATAAGATGTGATATAATGTTCCAACCCTCCCACAACCCCTCCAACATGAATTAGTGTTTGTCAATTGTAATTTAAACAGTCTATAAGGTGTAAGGTACCATCTGTATATAGTTTGTAATGTGTTTCTATGTGTGATGTACATTGTGTAATGCCTTTCAGTGTTAGTAAAGAGATGTGCCAGTCTTCAACTTCAAATTCCCTACCCAGCTCACTCTCCCATTTCAGCATGTAATCCAATTTAGGGCCTACGTCGCCAGCAAAATAGGTATAGCATAAGGAGATGGTATGTTTTTGTCCAGGATTGGAAAAATACAATTCTTCTAAATTTGGCATTGTCAATTGTTTCAAGTCTTAATCCTGATCAGAAACATTAAAATGTTCATGCAACAGTTTTACCATTTCATCCAAAATATGAGTGTCAGAATCATCTAAATCAAATTTTTCCTTATTATTATTATGTTGTAATTTATATAGCGCCAATAAATTCCGCTGCGCTTTACAGTGGGTGGATGAACAAACATGTAGTTGTAACCAGACAAGTTGGACACACAGGAACAGAGGGGTTGAGGGCCCTGCCCAATAAGCTTACATGCTAGAGGGAGTGGGGTAAAATGACACAAAAGTTAAAGATAGTATTAGACACATGGCATTTGCAAGAGAGGAATCAGTCGGGAGCTATTAACAGTTTAATTGATACGCTTTTATGCAGAAGTGGGTTTTTAATGATTTTTTGAAGGAGTGGAGACTGGGTGAGCATCTAACAGAGGAGGGAAGTGAGTTCCACATGAACGGTGCAGCCCTGGAGAAGTCTTGAAGGCGAGCATCAGAGGTGGGAGTACGGACAGAATATAGACGTAAGTCTTCAGCCGTGCGTAAGGGCCTAGATGGGACATGCTTGTGTATTAGGGAGGATAGGTAGGTGGGAGCAGCATTATGTAGAGATTTGTAAGCAAGTGAACAAATGACAAAAAGTTATTGTCAGACCATCTTGCCAGTAAATAATGTGTCATTTTAACGTGCTACATAAATAAATCGTGCGTGTGTAGATATAGTTTTGTTTTACAGTTGTTATTCCTTTAATTGGTAATGATTCATTAATTATAGCTATGAAATTAGCAAAGATAAAATGTCACCATTAACATTAATAACTGGGCATGGTGGGGTGAATCTGTACAGCAATAGCTGCCTGTTCGTTCGTTTTTAATTACAGTGAGCAGCTGCTACTTGAATGGGCTTGCTGTCTCTAATGTTCCTTTAAAATTCTGTTTTAATTCCTTGAGTTTTTATATGGGGCATCTGTACACACCTCCAGCTGTTCATTTAGTTAAGTTATCCAGATAACCAATAACAGCAAATTGCTTCATCTTCCCAGCCACTTGTGTAGTGGTGGGTTATTTATGATGTAACTCACTGACTGTGACACAGGTGTGATGTCACAAGCTGAGCTTTGTATGGAACATTCAAATCTACATATCTGAAATCTACAAAGGATTAATGAAAAATGCATTACTGTCAGGGCTATTAATGTAACTCTAGTTTGTAGTGAAGTAAAACTTAGCTTGTCAAAACATGGGCAGCAGTAGTTGATCTAGAATTTTTTTTCCAACTCAGCTGTAGTCATGCCTTGGCAAGTTGTGGCTTCAATTTTACAATTTGGATTTTATTTTGCTAGAATTTGTAGTTCAGTGTATAGTGCTGTCTGTATAACTGAAACCGTATCTGATTTTTATCATGGTCACTACATGAATGAAATTTCTTCATCAACTAGTCATTGTAAGAAATGCAATAAAATATAGTCTCTTAAAAATGACTACGCCTTTACATTATATGAATATAGTGTATATGTGGTTTTAAATTGATTATACAATTATTATTATTATTAAAGGGATTCTATAGTGCCAGGAAAACAAACTCATTTTCCTGGCACTATAGATTTCCCCTTTGTCAAGGCCCCCTGCCGCAGCACTGAAGAGGTTAATAACCCCTTCAGTCACTTACCTGGGTCTAGCGCCGATGTCCGTTTGCGCTGGTTAAGCTCCACCCACACCACTCCCCTGCCGACGTCCGCCGGCCGGGTGACCTAATGCGCAATTAGGATCTTTCCATAGGAAAGCATTATTCAATGCTTTCCTATGGGGAAAATCTTAAGTTGGAAGTTTTCATGCAGAGCGTGAGGACGTCCAGTGTCAGATAGCGGACCAAAAGTCTGTTTCAATTCCCAAAGTCCCTCTAGTGGCTGTCTGGTAGACAGCCTCTAGAGGAGGAGATAACCCTCAGGGGTAATTATTGCAGTTTATAAAAAAAAAAGGGTGATGGGAGTTGGCACCCAGACCACTTCAATGAGCTGAAGTGGTCTGGGTGCCTATAGTGTCCCTTTAAAAAATAATAATGCAAGCATGTAGTGAAGAGATGAAGTTGTTTAAACACTTTTATGTTAGGAATATGATTTATTTCTAACGTTAGTATGATGTATGACTTCTTTAGATGCAACCTCCCCACCCCCCTGAAGTAATAATAATGTAATATATTAACTTACCTTTATTACTGCGGCACAACAAGCTTGGCCTGGTAGTCACTCATCCCCAGTTGAGATTATCATTATTAAGAATCTCAGCCAATCCAGTTCTTCTCCAAAGGGATGCATTGGAAAGCAAGTGAACATGAGTGGCAACCGTCACGCTTGTCTTCATAGAGATGCATACACCCAAGCTAAGAAGCATCATCTAGTGGCTCTCTGAGTGATTGTCACTTAGTAATAACTGGTTTTCTCAGAAAAATCAGTGCTTACTCTGCAGAGATTGCACAGATAATCACTATATCAAGCTGTAGTGGTTCTGATGCTTAGTGTCCCTTTAATATCCTCCAAAATGATTCCACTGTTGGTAGAATATTAAATTATTTACATCCAAGATAAATTAGGATGATTGCAAATAGTTAATAGTACCTATTGCAAAACTCCCTGCATAACTAATTAGTGGTCACTGGTCATAAATAATATAATACTTCTATAAATGTTAGGTTAGTGCTGGTGAAAAATAAAGTGCAAAATCCTATTTCTCATAACATAAAACACATACAATAAAAACATAATTTATATAACTAAATTAATTAAAAAAATACATATTCTTATGTGAATATTAATTATCATCTTTTTTTTTTTTAAATCAAAGACATTTTTTAAAACTCTGAAGAAGGTCCTGTGGGAAAGGGCCAAAAAGCTGACGTGCATGTCTTGGATAAAATGCAAATGTTTTGATGTTTTAATGTTAAAACAAATATATATGTATTAATTTCTTCTCACTTCTTCCTGTGTATCCAGCTATATTCTTATGCAAGTAATTCTGCTTCTTTTTCTACACTTTTTAGAGATCAACATTTAGCAGAATTTTTTTTAGCATTTATTTGGGTGGGAGTTGTAGATGAATATTTAGTTTGAAATGCTTTATTTAGAAAATCATTAAGTAACTTGTGAACAGATTCCAGTTTCATATCTAGAAAAGATAGCGTCAAATATTGAATGCTTTACTATCTACCAAAGTGTAAGTATAGTGTATACTACCATGAAGGATCAAACATTTCCATCTTGTGAATCACAAATAACTGTACCAATGCTATGTACAGGGCTCAAAATGTCAAGTCCTGCACTACTAGCCTGGCTTAACAATGACAAGCCACTGCTTGTCTGGAGGGTCCAATATTATAATCTACAGTAATAAATAATACCAAAACAAAACCTCTCCTAGTGGATCTGCTTCCCTTTTGTCAAGTACCAGAAACCAGTCAGTAATCAAAGTATGTGATTTCCAAAAGATGTTTAATCGGAATTACCTGCACTAACCTGTTTCAGGTGTTATTCCCTTAATTCAAAGATTTTCCTAATCGTGTGATCTGTAAAATAAACACACAACCTCCAAGTCTGAAACAAACTGTTTACATTTTATTATTGCCTGCAGTGTGTGAGGGCACTTAATATGAAGACCTTCTGTGACAACAATTGCCCTGGGCTGGAAACACGGGCTTATGGTTTTATTATTATTATTATGTTATAATTTATATAGCGCTAACAAATTCGGCAGCGCTTTACAGTGGGTGGATGAACAAACATGTAGTTGTAACCAGACAAGTTGGACACACAAGAACAGAGGGGTTGAGGGCCCTGCTCAATGAGCTTACATGCTTGAGGGAGTGGGATAACGTGACACAAAAGGTAAGGATAGTATTAGACTGATGACAGTTGCAAGAGTGGAATCAGTCGGGAGCTAGTAACAGTTTAATTGATACGCTTTTATGAAGAAGTGGGTTTTTAATGATTTTTTTAGTGGAGGCTGGGTGAACATCTAACGGAGGAGGGAAGTGAGTTCCACAGGAACGGTGCAGCCCTGGAGAAGTCTTGAAGGTGAGCATCAGAGGTGGGAGTACGGACAGAAGATAGACGTAAGTCCTAAGCAGAGGGTAAGGGCCTAGACGGGACATACTTGTGCATTAGCGAGGATAGATAGGTGGGAGCAGCATTATGTAGAGATTTGAAAGCAAGAACCAGAATTTTAAATTGAGCCCTATATCTTACAGGAAGCCAATGTAGGGACTGACAGAAGGGTGAGGCGTGGGAGGTGTGGGCAGACAGGAAGATGAGCTTTGCTGCTACATTCATTATGGACTGTAACGGCAGAAGTTGGGATCACGTAAGACCACTGAGAAGTGGTCAAGGCGAGAAAGGACTATGGAATGGACCAGCACCTTAGTCGCATCTTGCGTTAAATAGGGTCGGATGCGCGCAATGTTTTTGAGATGGAAAAGACAGAATTTGGTGATAGACTGAACATAAGGCGTGAAGGAGAGGTCGAAGTCAAAGAGAACACCTAGGCAGCGAGCCTGCGTGGTGGAGCTGATGGTAGCACCATTGACTTGGAAGGAGAAAGACACAGTAGTAGCAACGCTTGAGTGAGGAAAAACTAGAATTTCAGTTTTGGTCAAGTTGAGTTTAAGGAAGTGGGAAGCCATCCAGTTAGAAATAGCAGAGAGGCAGTCAGAGACACTAGTCAAGAGGGATGGGGAGAGATCAGAAGAGGACAGGTAGATTTGCTTGTCATCCGCATAGAAATGATATTGGAAGCCAAAGGAGCTAATGAGTTTACCAAGGGAGGTAGTATAGATAGAGAACAGTAGGGGACCAAGGACTAAACCTTTGGGTATTTAGTGTTTTAATGTGTGTCTCACTGCAGGCCCCATGAGAATGGGAACATATGGGGTAGGTTTGAGTTTTGGAGGGGTGCATTGACAGATTGATAAGGGACTCCCTTTCTAAACTTCACAGTCCCCTCTTATGTCTAACGTCACCTGGTGCTTAATGGGGGGCCCAGGGTGACCGGAAAACCCAGGCTGGCCTGCCCAGACCAGACTTCCACAGACTGATCGCTGAAATTTGAATCTGAGGTAACTCGGAAAATTGCATGTCTTCAGAAGGAAATACCTCTAGTTGCTGTCAGTATGAAAAAGAAAGATGTTGTGGGGCAAAGAGCTAGTATTTGCAATGTAAACACTACCTTTCCTGGGAAAAGGCACTGTTTATGTTGCTGCCTATGGCCAGTTCTAGTGGTTGTCACTAGAAAGAAAAAAAAAAATCTTTCCTGGACAAGATTCTGCAAAGATTGATGACTGATGTTTGGCATCTCCATGCTGTGTATGGAGACATGAAATTCTCCCTGTAGAGGTTCATAAAGTCCATACATCGCTATGAGTTTGAAACGTGGAGATTTATGCGCATGCACACAGACTGCCAATGCTTCTTTTACTGGAGCATTGGATTGGCTGAGATGATCAGGATGATCAGAAGCTTGCTGACCACAGTGAGACCAGCACACTTGGGGAATAAAAATCAGTTAATCTTTTTTATTTACTTCTTTCTGTTGGGAAGGCAATAATCCAAATAGTTGTAATAATACTATAGTGTTAGTAATACATTTTTGTATTGCTAGCACTAAAGTGTTCCTATAAAGTGACTTAAAGGGACACTATCTCATTGAAGTGGTCTGGGTGCAGTCACCATGTCCCCTTAACTCAGCAATGTTAATTATTGCTGAGAATGCTATAGAATGTAAGCTCGATCGAGCAGGGTCCTCTTCAACCTATTGTTCCTGTAAGTTTATTTGTAATTGTACTATTTATAGTTAAATCCCCTCTCATAATATTGTAAAGCGCTACGGAATCTGTTGGCGCTATATAAATTGCAATAATAATAATAATAATAATAATATTGCAGTTTCTGAGTAACTGCAATGCATACATTGCAAGACTAAGACTGCCTATAGTGGTTGTCAATCAGGCATCCACTTGGGGTACTTCCTCCTTACAAAGTGGCCTTTGGTTGCCTGATGCTGGATGTCCTCACGCTCTTCACTTAAATCCCCATAGGAAAGCAATGCTTTCATATGAGGAGGGTCTAAGCACTCGCTGCACATGTGCATTAGCGCCCCCTGTCAGAGTGGGCGGAGCACCCACCCAGCGCCGAGGGTGATCGCTACTGCAATCGGGTAAGTACCGTAAGGGTTCATTAACCCTTACACTGCCGGGTGAGGGCGGAGCCAGAGGGAAGTATAGTGCTAGGAATGCAGATTTGTATTCCTAGCACTATAGTATCCCTTTAACTTATAGCGTTGTTATCTGTACAGCAATTGTACAGGTTTTTACATTTTGCCCAGTGGGGTTTGATTGTTAAAATAAATGGTTTGATTGCGTAATGCTTACTTCATATCCAGCATTCATATTGGTCTATAATTTCAGGAAGAATCTTCAGGAGAAATCACATTTTATATGAAAGGTGCTGATATCGCCATGACCAGTATTGTACAGTATAATGATTGGCTGGAGGAAGAGGTAAGACATATATTTATATTTCGTGTCCTGGCAATACCACTGGGAATAATAAATATTATAACTCATTCTGTAACCAGTCATTGACATGAAAAGCCCTAAAACCGCAGCCCTATGTGCAGGTTTACAAATATCTCATTGGCCTATTGATATAAAATTCCACTTACATGACCTGTTTTTTTTTTTTTTTTTTTGTGTGTGTGTGTTATTTAATTTATTTATTTTCACATACAATTCTGTTGTCATATAACTGTAATGATTTTCTTTAAGGTGCTGTTCCTCCTACTTTGTTGAATAGAAAACTTATATACAGTTTTAGATATGTATGTCAAACACCTACAGTGACACAAAATAAGCAGGAAGGTCCCTGTGGAAAATGTGAACACTTAAAATAATTATTGTGCTTGATACTTATTTATATATATGTATGTAGATTCCTCTGTCTTATTGTTGGGTGGCTTGCCTTGTATCATGCATATTATAGTTCTTCTGTGTCACTTAAAAAAAAATAACTCAATCAGACTTTCCTGGCTTTTCTTATTAAAGAGAATTATTCTTCTTTCTTCACAAATTAAAGTACTTAAAATGCTGGACATTCAGAGTGTGAAGACACTTTGCCTTGATGTTCCGTGTCTCAGTGTCTGTGTCTCATTCTCCTAGACTCTCCCTCACACAGATACATTCTACATATACAGCACCAAAATGGCTGTGTAAGCATACAAGTCAATGCTATTGATACAATATGCTTGTTGGCAATTCTAATAACCTTATTAGGTCATCCCATGCTCCATGGACACTCAGAAATAGAGAAGAACAACACTTATTGTCATCTGTTCATGTCACTCAAGATCAACCTTACCTCAGTGTGAAATGCATGTAAGAGACATTTCCAAAATATAGAATATTTTACAGTCTGATGATAGTTTTTTTTTAAATATTTGTATAACACACAATCTAGATATACATATATAAGACCACTTTGATATGCTCATAAAATAGTAACAAGAAGAAGGGAAAAAAACATTGGGACCCTTACTATTCCATTTGTCTCCCAAAACGGCTGGTTTTACGCAAATACTATGATCTCAGTTTAATGCAAGCTGTCACTAACATCAGTCTGCCCCTAACTGATCATAATCTGAATTAATTCTCCAAAAATAATCCTGAAATAAGTCAATGCCTTTAAGTGGACAATGATACTTAGAATCACCATTCTAAAACGGTTTGATTTCTTACATTAGGGGAGTGCCTGGGTACTCATGGCACCATAGCCACTACAACGCGCTATTCTTTTAAGCACAGTCACCTCCTTCAGTGTGTACATTTTAGTTATATATATGTATTGTATTTACTTAGAGATAATGCATGTGATACAATTGTTTTAATTGTGCATTATCACCATAATGGATTGTAACAAGATATTTACAGTGATTCATCACACTGCATTATTGAAATGATTTAACATTTCGTAACAGCACAAAAATATTCCATTATTTAAATCTTTGTCGTATCATGAATAAGCTACACACATCAGGACTAGTAGTTCAGGTTACATCAATAAATGCTATTATATAAATAATGTTTCTTGTAATAAATGTTAGCAAAAGTGCATGCGTCTAACCAATGGTTCACTCTCTAAACCATGGGTCGTCAACCTGGTCCCTAACGTCCACTAGATTCCAGGTGGGCGGTAGGGATTTCCTCATTTTGAGAGATTGGGCGGGCGGGTGCGAGCCAGCGGTACCCCTGCGACCTGCTACCTGCCATCACCATTTGCGTCCCCGGCCCACGCTGCAAACCGCCTGAGCCGCCGTCCAAGGAGTTCATCGGGTGGCCCATGCTGTCAGGGCCATCCGATGGTTATGGATTGTAAGGGGGCCCGGTCAGCGCTGGGCGCTTTAACAGCATGACCGGGCCCCCTGTGATTACATCACACAGAGCTGGGAGGAAGTGACTGCACGTCACTCCTCCCAGCTAACACACAGACCGCGCGGGAGGAAGCAGAGGGAGTCAGAGTGGGAACTCAGACTCCCATCCACCTGAGCCACCACTGGACCCCAGGGAGTGTCACCCTCCTGCACCTAAAAGGTAGGAAACAGGAGGGTGACTAAAATATTTTGTGTGTGTTTGTTTGTGTGTATGTGTCTTTGTATGTATGTCTTGTGTGTGTGTGTGTGTCTGTCTTTCTGTATGTATGTATTTGTATGTATGTATTGTGTGTCTGTCTGTATGTATGTGTATGTGTGTCATATGTATTTGTGTCGTATGTATGTGTGTCTTGTCTTTGTATGTATGTGTGTCTTATGTGTGTGTCTTTGTATGTATGTGGGTCTTATGTATGTGTATTTGTATGTATGTGTGTATGTGTCTTATGTGTGTGTCTTTGTATGTGTGTGTCTGTATGTATGTGTATGTGTGTCTATGTATGTGTGCATGTCTGTGTGTGTGCCTGTCTGTTTGTATGTATGTGTGTCTTGTGTGTGTGTGCCTGTCTGTGTGTCTGTATGTATGTATGTCTGCCTGTCTGTTTGTATGTATGGGTATCTTGTATGTGTGTCTTGTGTGTCTCTGTATGTGTGTATCTATGTGTGCTTGTCTGTTATAGTGGGCTATATTAAGTAATAGTAAGTGGGCTACCTAGCTCAGCCTTCCTACTGGGCATTGCTATAAGGAAGGTTAAAAAATAGAAAAAAGGGAAAAAAAGGTGGGGAGGGGAATTGAGGAGGGAGAGGAGGGGAGCTGATGCACAGATGAGAAATCATATTATGAGCAAACAGAGAACTCGTCTGAATATCACCGAAAGAGGAGACCTTAGTTTGTTCCTTACGAAAATCGAACCAGATATCAAATATTTAGTCTCGCAGCATCAACCTCAAGGATCTTCTCATTAAACTTTATAAAGTTAAAAACATTATAAACATGCATAAAGTAGAAATAAAAAGATAAATGTACGTACATTTTTTTTTTTTTTTTTTTAAACACCCTCCTTTCTAAAAAATATTCTGCACTTGCGTGAAAACTGGTGGGCGGTAAGGACATTTTTCCATTAAGAAAGATGCATTAGTGGGCGGTAGGTAGAAAAAGGTTCACTACCACTGCTCTAAACCAAGGTTCTCAGTGTCCAGCTCCCCCAAATGTTGTTAAACTGCAGTGCTTTAATTATATACCTCTCTTTTGCATTCATAGAATTTTGGCAGTTTGTGATAGTCCTATTCTAAACAGTATATGTGTTTTTAGAAGTCAGTAACTCTCTTAAGATAGTTATAGTTGTATCATGTCAACAATAACTTTTCAGCACTTTGATCTCCCTTCGTATTACATCTGTTAAGTATGCCCACTAATTTTTACAAGGGTTATGGTTAGCATGACTGTGTAAAACAGTGCAAGCTAATACATTTTAGATTAAGAGTTTGTAAAACATGTTGCGAGAGCTCAACTAAAACCCTAGATATTCCACACAAACTTTTCTCTTCTAATGGGCGATATGGCTGGCTCTGCTTTTTGTTTGCATCTGATTTCCACTCTGTTAGTCTGTAATCATCTTATGCTAACACTCAGTGCTGACAATATAGCAATAGAGTAATCACAATGCATATGTTCGTGATGGTATTGGCAATATTAATCAATATGTGCTGCAGGCCACTTTCACTTAATCAGAAGCATGATTAAATTAAACTCCCTGAAGACCTAACTAAATGTCATAAAAATTACTTTTGGCGATAATGATGCATAATTAATTGTAAAAAAAAAAAAAAAATCTCTGCTTAATTTATTTAGCAATATAAGGTCAAATCAATAGACCTCATTCACCAGTGACGTTTATTAAGCTTATGTTTTTGTTTTTTCGATGACAGTTTCTAGATGCTTATTAGGAATAATTATTGTTGTTACACAACCCTGCTTTATAGTATACTTGGCTTAAATGACTAAAATACACTTTAAAAATTGGATAATCTGCAGCACTTTATCAAATAATGCTACTTAATTAGTCATTGGATCAGGACATTTAGTAAAAGAAATAATTTAATATTAGCAACTTTCCTTTTATGCTGAAAGAGTAAACTTTGTTTTAAGGGTGATGGCAAATAATTGTTTTAAGGGGTGGGGGGTTGCAGGTTTTCAGATTTACAGAGACAATTTTATATGTGACTGCAGAGTTCTAGTGTTAATTTGCCAAATTTTTGTGTGAGGTATTCACTATAAAAATGGTTAAACCAAATATTAACACTCTGATATGTGATGACGAGTTATAGTATTAAAGAAAATAATCTGAACTCTTGCTACAGCTATATGTTCAGATAGTTCTTTACAATTTGATTTTCAGATGAGTGATAAGCATGAAAAGGGTTATGAACTATTCGAATGAGATTATAAGGAAGTAGTTCAGTAGAATAAAGCAATTGGTTTTCAGGTCTGCAGGTAAAATGTTGTAATCTTAACATTGTAAATGAGATGGAATTGTCCTTAAGTGACTTGCGTGGATATAAACAAAAATATTTTATTCTATTTACCACATTTCTTAGATGTATCTTAATCATAACTATTTCAGTGTTAAATAACCTCAACTATTAAAAATGTTTCTGCGTTGATTAGAAATTATTCAAAAAGATTAACTAAAATAAAAATAGAATTGTAATAGTAGCATAATTAATATCATATAACGGATAGAAACAACTATTACTGGGGAGTAATATATGCATTTAATAGTAGAACTTTATAAATGCAAGTGTATTGTATTGAAACTTTAATTCTAACACAACGGCTATGAATAAAAGTGCAGATAAAATTGTGTCTTTAAAAATGTAATATAATTTTTTCCCATAAATGATTCTGTGCTAGGGGAAATTCAAGTCTCCTAAAGTTAATGGCATATCCCTGTAGGCTTATTTTGTAAAAGTGATGAGTTCAAGAGAAATTGACACCTTTATTAATCCCCTTAGTATTGCCTTCAGCCTGTCAAGCAGACCCGAGGAGGAGGGTTTCCCTTTTCACTTGTTTTGAACTGTAATTTAAAGCAAATGTGAGTGCTTCTAATAGAGAAGCATTGTCAGTGTGTCCCAGTGCTTCTGTGTACGGATAGGACACAAGTCATCAGTAATGATGATTTCAAAAGAGGCAGATGAGAGCCGTAGCTTCCTGTGCTGGAATAAAGGTAAGCTTCGTTAATTTAAAAAAAAAAAAAAAAAAAAACACTCCAATTTAATAATATATATTATTATTTGTATTAGTAATTGGAATGCTCCTCTATATATCTGGTTCTAATGAAGTAATATCTGCCTTCAACATGCTAGAAAACAAACAATATTTAAGTTTTTACAGATTACCAAATAACTAAGCTAGATTTTAATGTTGCATCACACTATTTTCAATGATTTTTCACCTAGTGTGGAAACATGGCTAGAGAAGGACTCCGAACTTTGGTTGTTGCAAAGAAGTCAATAACTGAAGAACAGTATCAAGATTTTGAGGTATTTCTGTTTTAACTTGTTTGATATATTTTTATTTACATATGCCTTAGCCATACTTAAAGGAACACTATAGTCACCTAAACAAATTTAGTTTAATGAAGCAGTTTTGTAGTATCGATCATAGCCCCGCAGTCTCACTGCTTAATTCTGTGCCATTTAGTCCAACACATAAGTCATAAAACTCTTCTCCATACCCATTATCAATATACTATATACAACAAAATATATTTTTTTTTCCACCTGCAGATTTATGTAGTTGTGTTTTCTTCCTTATTCTTAAAGGGACACTATAGTCAACAAAACAAGTCTACCTTAATGAAGCTGTTTAAGTATATAGATCATGCCCCTGCAGTCTCACTGCTCAATTCTCTGCCACTTAGAAATTAAATCACTCTGTTTATGCAGTCCTAGTCCCACTTCTCTGCATGTGACTTACACAGCTTTACTAAACACTTCCTGTAAAGTGTCATCTAATGCAGTGTTTCCCAACCCAGTCCTCAAGGCACACCTACCAGTCCAGGATTTAAGGATTACCCAGTTTTGTCTAAGGTGTTTTTAGAAAAAAAAGAAAAAACACCTTAGACAAAACTGGGTAATCCTTAAATCCTGGACTGGTAGGTGTGCCTTGAGGACTGGATTGGGAAACACTGATCTAATGTTTACACTTCCTTTATTGCAGATTTTGTTTAATTTAGAATGTCTTATCTCCTGCTCTGTTAATTGCTTGCTAGACCCTGCAGGTCTATTCTGGGGTTTCTTCTGTAAAAAAAACCCAAAATGTTTTGTTTAGAATCGTTATAACCAAGCAAAGCTAAGCACACATGACAGAGCCCTGAAAGTGGCCGCAGTAGTGGAAAGCCTGGAGAGAGAAATGGAACTGCTTTGCTTAACTGGTGTAGAGGATCAGCTGCAAGCAGATGTGAGGCCTACTTTGGAGATGCTGAGAAATGCTGGAATAAAGGTACTTAGAGTGTGCATGAAACTTTACACGTTGGTATTTCTTCTTTATATTGCACAAAATTAGAGGATGTAGACTTTCTAAGCAGTGTCACAAAACAGGATGCATAGTGAAAATATGGTTTGATGGGGGTAAATTACTGGCTTAAAAAATGTCCCAAATAGGACATGGGTGCATGATGACCAGCTGAGAATATTCCAAGTTGGAAAACTGGAATGCGCACCCTTAAAATAAGGTATTTTAGCCCCCAGAAAAACCAACACACCTATACATGGGGGGTATCACCGTACTCGTGAGATGTTGCTGAACACATATTGGGGTGTTTTTTGGCAGTAACCCTTAAAGTTCTCCATACATTTATTCTTAAATTGATATGTGTGTAAAAAAAAATCAACAATTATTTTTTCTTTTTTTTAAATTTGGCATAGATTGGTGGTAAAATGGTTGCATGAAAAGAGTCAGAATACCCCAAGTTTAATACCTTAGGTTGTCTTCTTTTAAAAAATATATACATGTGAAGTGTTGTTCAGGGATTGCTGACAGATATTAGTGTTACAATGTAACTTGCGTTAAGTTTGAGAAAAAAAAAATGGTTTGGCAATAGCAAAGTGCTACTTGTACTTATAGCCCTATAACTTTCTAAAAAAGCTAAGAACATGTTAACATTGGGCATTTCTAAACTCAGGACAAAATTAGAAACTATTTAGCACAGGTGTTTTTTGGCGGTTGTAGATGCATAAAAGATTTTGGGGGTTAGAAAAAGTGTGTTTTTTTACATTTTTCATCACATTTTATCTTTTTTTTTTTAGTAAGTTATATGATATGATGAAAATAATGGTATCTTTAGAAAGACCATTTAATGACAAGAAAAACGGTATATAATATGTGTGGGTACAGTAAATGAGTAAGAGGAAAATTACAGCTAAACACAAACACAGCAGAAATGTAAAAAGAGCCCTGGTCCTTAACCCCTTAAGGACCAAACTTCTGGAATAAAATGGAATCATGACATGTCACACATTAAGGGGTTAAAGGACCACTATAGTGCCAGGAAACCAAACTCGTTTTCCTGGCACCATAGGGTCTTTAGGTCCCCCCCACCCTCATGGTCCCCCTCCTGCCGGGCTGATGGGGGCTGAAGGGGTTAAACACTTAGCTTTCTCCAGCGCCGGGCTCCCTCGGCGCTGGGGAACTCTCCTCCCTCTCCTGAAATCAGCTTTGAATGCGCATTTGCGGCAGGAGCCGCACGCGCTTTCAAACAGTCAATAGGAAAGCATTTCTCAATGCTTTCCTGTGGACGTTAGTGTCTTCTCACTGTGATTTTCACAGTGAGAAGCACGGAAGCGTCTCTAGCGGCTGTCAGTGAGACAGCCACTAGAGGCTGGATTAACTCTATTGTAAACATAGCAGTTTCTCTGAAACTGCTATGTTTACAGCTGCAGGGTTAACACTAGATGCACCTGGCACCCAGACTACTTCATTGAGCTGAAGTTGTCTGGGTGCCTATAGTTGTCCTTTACGGTTAGAAAATTGAAAAACAGTTTAACAACTTGCGTGGGATCTGCCAGGATAGGGGCAGTGGTGTATGTCGGGGGTGACGTCTGTGTGTGAAGGGGCAGTGTGTAAGAGAGTCAGTGTGTGTGTATGTGTGGGACAGTGTGTGTGAGGGGTGTAGTGTGTGTGTGTGAGGGGTGCACAGTGTGTGTGTGGGGGGATGTAGTGTGTGTGTGTGTGTATTGGGTGCAGGGTGTGTGTGAAGGGTGCAATATATGTATTGGGGCTGAGTGTGTGAGGGGTGCTGTGTGTGTGTGTGTATGGTGTGCAGTGTTTGAGGGGTGCAATATGTGTATGGGGTGCAGTGTGTGTGTTTGGGGGCAGTGTGTGTATGGAGGTGTAGTGTTTGACAGTGTAAGTAGTTATTGTTTCTGTGAGGGGTGTAGGGGGCAGATTAAATATAATAAATATTTTTTTATTATTAAAATAAATATAGTTAATATTCCCCCTCCCTTCTTACCTGTGGCCTGGGAGGGGGGACAGTGCTTTCAATCCTTAGTGATCCTAGTGGTGAGAGTTAACTCTAGCCTTGAGCTCAGGCTAGAATTCACTGTCACGAGAACGGAGCATTGCCATGGTAACCGCAGCAACGCTCCATGCTCACGCGAGGAGAACCCGGCGGAGCTTTTCAACAAGCTAAAGTACTTTAGGAGTCTGGAGTGTCCCTTTAAGGCCTTAATTTAATATTGTTGGTTAGGTTTTGCAAATTATTTAATATTTTTGGTTAAACCTTCATAAGGATTTTTTCAACGTATTGAAATTGTATAATAATAAAAAAAAAAATCATATATAAAGTAAATATCAATATATCAAAATATTACAAATTACCGTATATACTCGAGTATAAGTCGAGTTTTTCAGCACATTTTTTGTGCTTAAAAACCCCAACTCGACTTATACTCGAGTCAATGTCTGTATTATGGCAACTTACATTGCCATAATACAGACCAGGACTGCCGGGCTCATTACAAGCCCGGCGGTCCTGCTGGGGGCTGGCAGAGAGCGGTAACTTACCTTCACAGCAGCTCCTGTCAGCTCCCTTCTCCTCCGCGCCGGTCCGGTCAGCTCCTCTGTCAGCTCCACTGTAAGTCTCGCGAGAGACCGCGAGATTTACAGTGTGAGCTGACAGGGGAGCTGACCGGACCGCCGTGGAGGAGAAGGGAGCTGACAGGAGCTGCTGTGAAGGTAAGTAAGAGCTCCCTGCCAGACCCCCTCCTAGAGCCCATCCACTGGACCACCAGGGAATGAGAGCCCCCCTCCCTGGCCAGCTAACAAGCAGGGAGGGGGGACGAAAATAAATAAATTGATAAAAATTTAAATAATAAAATAAAATTATAATAATAAAAAAATAATAAAATTAAAAAAATATTCATAAAATAAAAAATAAATTAATATTAAAATGATAATAATTAAAAAAAAAAATAATAAAAATGCCCCCCCCCCCCCACCAAGGCTCTGCATCACACACACAAACACACACTGCATTCATACATACCCACACTGCATTCATTCATACACACACTGCACTCATACGCACACTGCATTCATACACACACTGCACTCATACGCACACTGCATTCATACACACACACACACTGCATTCATTATATACACACACACTGTAAAGAAATATTCAATTAATATAATTTTTGGGGGATATAATTTTATTTAGAAATTTACCAGTAGCTGCTACGTTTCCCACCCTAGTCTTATACTCGAGTCAATAAGTTTTCCCAGTTTTTTGGGGTAAAATTAGGGGTCTCGACTTATATTCGGGTCGACTTATACTCTAGTATATACGGTATATTTAAATATTGTAAAATATTTGTTATAAAATATTTTTCATAATATTAAAACATTTTAAAAGTGTATCCAAACATATTAAATCATTTGGAAAGCTTATCCAACAATATTAAATTGAGGCATAAGTGAATTATGTATGAATCCTTACCTTATAGAGTTATGCACAAAATAATTACGAAAGTGAACGTTAGGGAAAAATCATGCAAATGATACACATGTTTTCAGCAGAATTTATTGCATTACTTTCTATGCAATTCAAAAATATCTCAGTTTACCCCATAGCAAGCCCCGTTGTGCTTTGATAAACATGATTTAAAAACAGCAAACAACCATTACATTATCATTATGGAAACCCTTGTTTAGGTGTACACTTTCTATGTTTTGATATATCAATGAGATTTCCCTGTTTTTTTTTTTATTTTATTTTTTTACAGATATGGATGTTAACTGGAGATAAGCTAGAAACAGCAACATGTATAGCAAAAAGCTCTCACCTTGTCTCAAGAAACCAGGATATTCACATCTTCAGACCAGTAAGTAACTGTATGACTCCCTATGCTACAATGTTTAACATGTTGCTTCTTTAGAACTGATCCTCTGGTTATTTTTCAAGCAATGGTTTATCAATCTGTACTTTTTCATGTCTTGTTTTCATCTCAAAGTGGTCACAGTCCACAAGAATCCATTATTGTTGGGTGTTCATTCCTCCATTTGGAGAGGTAGAACCAGTTCCAGAAAGCCTTAAGACACCTTATACTTCCTGCTCATACAACTTGAAGGTCTGCAGTTATGGTTTTGCCTCCAATGGAGATGGTTTAAATTATTGGAGCCCTGCAAATTTTATTATGTTCTGCTTGAATCAAGAGAACAACCCTGTAAGTGCTTTGCCATACAAATGCAGGAAGGATGCTGATAAGGCTAGCAACAAAAAAACATTTAATGTTTTCTAGCATATCCTGCCATGCTTAATACCCATTAGTGGGCTACTATCATGCAGTTCCTGTAATTTTATTTTACCAACATGGGAGAGCTGGGTGGTAGATCGCATCCTCAGAGTTCAAAACAAAAAGCAACGCTTAAAGTACACAGGCTCTATACCTACCAACACCATCTAAGCAACCAAACTCTTAAATATGCAGCAAACAATACAAATAGAAGTAGGGGTGGAAATGAGTAGCAAAATGCTGTATTGTATATTTGCATGCAGAAATACTACCTGTTTGTGGCCCTACATTTATAGTTCTTGCATTGTCCCTGCTCCTGTGTTTAACCTTAGTGTTTCCCAGGTGTAGTGACTTACCCACTATATATGTGAATATGTGTCGACCTGGTAACTTCAACAACAACTTACATAGTTCAACATGTTTTGGTCATATTTACATACGCACCTCATAAATCCTAGACATGTTGGTCTTGAAAGGATTGAGTTAAAAGTGAATATTGAATTTCCTTTTTTTGCAAATGTTCAGGGAGGTATCCACACTTTGCTGAGGAGAGTTTTTCACAGAGAGGGAGCTGCTGCATGGCAATTTTTGTGTGAGTTGCTATGGTGACCACCCAGTTTTTTGCATTTGTGCCTTGTTTATACCCCCTCCCTCCCCAACACCCATCTTTCTCATTCCTCAATGCTATTGTCAACTCTTCCTGCCTCTACTGTTGTATATGTGCTGTTGGTGTATTTACTGCACTCCTAATGTTGTTAAACTCTCCTCTACCAGACTTTTTGACGGGCTGCAATTGGAGATGTGAGCCTGTCTTTCAGATTCTCTAATTCTTCATCCATTGCTTTCATGGTAGATTTTCAGACATGGTATGCTTTGCAGTATTTTGCCATTGTTTTCTGCAACAGATCTTACTCAGGCAGTAAATTTAGTGTTCCGCAGATTTCCCACAAGGAATACTTCTAAAGTATCTAATCAGGTCCTCACCCCCACAGTTGCTCCTTTTTCAGGTCTTCCTGGCCCATTGTGATGGTGGACAACATCACCTTGATGTGGGATGCAGTTAGAAGGTCACTGTGTGCTCAGAGAACTTTCATCTAGAAGTGACTTTGCAGTGCATACTATAGAGCTTTTTGAAATATTCAAGGCTTTCAGTGTGTGGCCTGTCCTGTCATTCATGTATTTCTCCAGCCCAACAATGTCACTTCTGTGGTTATATCGGTCTCAAAGGAGGTGCATGAAATCCAGATTCCATGAAGTAGCTACTTGTGATACTTCATTGAGCAAAGAAAAACAATGTGACACTCTCTGTGATTCAAATTCTAGGAGTAGAACTTCTCAATCACCAGATCTTTCACGCTATGACATTTTATCTTTGTTTAGAAGTGTTCGCCTCTGTTGTGGAGAAATAGGAAGTACCAGAGATTGATATGATGGCTTCTCCTCTCACTGCAATGCTTCCAAGATATGCCTAATCCGGGATCATAGTCAGCCTTAATAGGTAGATACTCTTGTGGTTTTGTGGAATTACAGTTTTATCTATATTTTTCCCTTCTATCCTCCTACGATTATCTGTGATGAGTCAGCACTTAATAGCCTTTATGTGGCCTGACAAACTTGGCTTGTTGATCTCTTTAAGATGTCTAAGAGACGTTCAGACATTAGGATATGAGGCTTCTTTCTTTGACAACATTGTGCTAAAACATCAGTTTTTGAGATGAGAATGTTTCTCTGACAGGAGACCATTGAAATCCTTATAAAGTCCTGGAGGCCTGTTTCAATTTGTATAAACATAATGGCGAGCGTATTTATCTTGGTTTACCTCCCATAACTATAGGTTGTGTCCTTCTGGGTATCCAGGGTCCTGGATTTTCACCAAGATTGCTTTGACATGTGCTTGTTTGCCAGTGAATTAAAACTTCAGATCTGCCGTTTTGGTCCTTGTTAACACACCTGGCCCACCCTCTTTATGTCCATACTTTTGTTCCAAATATGACCTGTAAGTGGTCTGTGCTGCTGGTCCATTGGGGAGTCTCATCCTGCTGCTGCGGTTGTATCAGCATTTAACCTTCAAACCAATGCATTAGTTGGAAGGTTCTCTTCTTGAATGCTATCTCTTCAATTTGGACGGTTTCTGAGTATTCTGTTCTGTTCTGTGCTTCCCTTTTCATGATTTTCCACCATGAAAAGGCAACTCTCTTTACTTCCTATACCTTATTGCCTAAGGTAGTTCCCTATTCCTCCAACATGTAGAAGACGGTGATTTAATCTTTTAGTTGTTCTTCACACTTTGAATGGTTTGAAAGCTGCAAGTTATTCTTCCTTTCACTCTGTTGTCAATTTTACCATTCTAATGTTTTTACACTGATGTGTTGTTTGACAAACAATTCAAACGACTGCCTTCTACAGCCCATTCTATGTTTACCTTTTTTGTTATGTGCTGCTTGGATTTACCTTTTCCCACAAGTGGTGGATTCATGTGGGTTATAACCACAATAAGAAATTAGATATATGCTTGCCAATAAATTGTTTTTTAATCTGTGTGGTCATGATCCATGAATTCCCGCTTTATTTTATCTCCTCAAGATGTTGGTTCTTGATAATCTTGTTCCTGCCCAGATATTTTTTTTTCCTTTCCTTCAAGTGGATCTTCTCCTCTCCTTGGCTAAAAGACTACTTGGAGATTTCATGTGGGAGTTGCAGGAGGGAGGAAGTACCACAAGGCTAAAACCTGGGATTGGTTCTATCTCTCTAGTTGGTTGAAGAAATAGCCTGAAAAGAAAGAAAGAAGTGATTGAGGGTTCTAACAAGTAGACCCAAGATCATAACTTGGATATCTGAAAATAATGGTCTAGTTAAAAATAAAGGGGGCGGGGCCTGACCGCTGAGGCGAGAGGACGCTGATCTGTGCAGCTCCTGTACTATAACGCGATTTAAACGGTTTCCAGCCATCAAAAAGGGACCTATTCGGTGAAAAAAGGCCACCAGGCGAAAGGTGACAGGGAGAGGCACAGGATGGTGCCACACAGGCGACTTCTTCAGTGCAACTCACCCGCTCCTCCTGCAGGGCCTACACGCGAGATCGGTGTGAGGGAGACGGCCGCTCCCCCACTGACATACATGGCGGACAGACTGAAACGAGGCCCACGTTCCCCCCCCTCTGGACCGGTGGGGGTCATCCCGGTCCAACATCAGGAGACCCGGGCACAACCTGGCGAAAGCGCTATGATGACCACGGGACCTGATTTAAGCAACAGCACTACACACAAAATGGCGGAGACAATGTGTTCGACCAGCACTCGAGGCGAGCAAACAGAGGCAGAGAATCGACTGGACAAAGCCTTCCAAACCTTCTGGGAGAAGATGGTAGCTCTTCTATCCCCCAAAACCCCAGAGAAAGGGCCTGACATCCTGCCGCGCAACCCCACAAGCATACCCAAACGGAAGACCACGCATAAACCTCTAACATCGGGCCGCACGGAAAAACTGAGCCGGCGGGAACCCACCACGAGGCAGGGGACCAGAGACCCACCAGGCAGCAAAAGGAGCACGAGGACAGCTCCCTGGAACCCAAAGGACTCCATACCGAGGCGAATCAGCCTACTCACCCGCCACCCTGGAGCTCCCAGATACCGGCTGAAAGCACGCAATGCTACAGCGAGATCCCCCTGCAACAGACCAAACGGCAAAGGGAGTCTGCAACCGAGCAGACGGCACCAGAAGGAGTGCCCCACGAGCTCCGACCCAAGCACCGTGCTGCTCCAGCCCCTACCTGCCGACCAGCAACAACGATGGCGGGAACACACCAGGACACGGACTCTCACTGAGGTACCAGGGGAAAACGCAAGTATACTGAGAAGCCCACCCTACCAAGCCCCTGTATGCTGGGAAAGCTGGCAGCATTCCCCCTGGGTACGGGACTATGCTTATACCCTGGACGGCATAGGTTAAGCAGGGCCTGGAGGGACTCAAAGGCCATACCCTAACCCTGTGGGGAGATATAGGATACGGCATACTGGCTGCATACTAAAAAGACGCTATCCTGCCTTTTTTTTTTTTATACCGTTAAATATTTTTCTCCAAGCGATGTAATCCTGGACTCATATGTACCTCCAGGGCATGCACACCTCCCCTCACCTTAACATTACCCAGCCTCTTTGCACACGCAACAATTGTTAGGACACCATAAGGCACCTCATATATTTAGGCTGTGTCCCTTACATATATGCCGGTCTGCCCGCTGCAGACCAACACCGACTACCACTACTAAACACCTGTCCCCGACCTCCCTGACGCTGCTTCTTACTACTCAGCTGTTGACACTACATTGTTAATGCAAAGTTCATTACTACCCCTAGCCTGTGTGATACTCCTAAGACACTCAGTTATCTTACTTAACATGCTACACGCCATGCCACACATGCTCTGAGTTTGTTCCAACATTAGTGTTATCCTCACATAGACATGCAAGCATAGCCTGCATACATTTACGCTTCTAAAAACAAAAAATTACAGCAAAGCTGGAAATGTATAGCTGAATTAGCATTTAGTAATAGCAGCATTGATTCAACTTTTTGCATTACTTAATTTTAAAAAATGACTCTTAAGTTGCCTAAACCGACAGCCCGCTTAACCTGTTAACTATGCCTTATACCCAGAGCGCACAGTATGTTTATGCCTTACTACATAATCTCTTGCACAACACATCTGACATCCCTAACATGCTTGTTACGGATTGCTAGCTTGTACTATTTTCTAGGGCAACACAACCTGCTTATAGATCGCAGACATAGATGAGACTATAGATGAGTACCCAAAATTGCTCTACACATAATGCACTCACACTTTAAACTACCACAGTTAATCTATGTATAGTTAACAAGCAGCTCCGGTTACCTACTCAACTTCTCATACATTATTAGGGCATAACACTAACCATTCAGGCGTCAATGTCAGTTCTTTAGTCTAAGCATGATTTATTTTTGCTGGTACATGATTTATTTTTGCTTAGTACAGCTAAACCTTGATAAACCAGGCTAGAATGGCACTTGACTAGTTAAACCTTGTGCATCACTAATATGCCATCACTTGTGTTCCTGTTTTAAAAAATTACCTATGCCAATTGTTAATTTTTTTTCAGTTGTATGCCGGTTAAGTTAATGCTATCTTTTTCATGCACATAGATATCTCATGGCAAGTAAAGATACTACCAATACCAGCCTGTTCAGTTAACAACTTGATGTTTAGTCGCCCACTCTGACAGTGTCCATGTCTGCCTACCTAATATGCCTCGATAACACTGTCTCACCAGATAATCTCTCTCCCTATGCACATAGCAATCTGTAATGTGCCCCCTGTACCTAACCGCAGAGTTTAAGCTACCGTATTATTCTTATCATTTAAAGAAGCTCTACGTTAACATTTTGTGTTACCCATCATTAATGTATACCTAACGGGACTTTTCGCAACTAAATGGTTAAAGCTTGTTAAAATATTAATATAAAAATGTGCATGTTCCTCAAATGTCACTCCCAGCTCTAAATATATTGTACTGAAGCTTGTTTACGATGCTGTGACATACTGAATGCTTATGTCTAATTTTCATAAATGCACAACCAAAATAAAGAATTTAAAAAAAAAAAAATAAAAAAATAAAAATAAACGATTACTTTATTAGTTGTAAATATACAGAAAACCTAACTACTTGCTCTCAAATAAAACCAAATATGCTAATCCCAGAGGGGAGCTATAGAAAGCTCAAAATGTCAAAATACCATACTGAGCCATCTAACATAAAAGTGCCTGAGGTAGGATAAAATAATGCCAGTGGCTGATCCTATCTAGAAGGTGAATACCAAGACCACCCAGTATAGGACAAATCCTTTTATACCTCTAAAAGAACGGCTGTAGTTGCAGAGTATCTACATAAAATGTAACAAGGTATATCCAGTATTAAACTATAGTAGCGCTTGTATGAAGATTGCAACAAATAGAAAAAAGAAACGCTAGACTATATGAGAAAACTGGACTGAATACTGATATGCTCAGCATAAGGTAGCTCAAAGTACTACACCTGGTGGAGTCTTGCTCCCCCTGAATAGCTGACTTAGTAACTGAAACTACAATAGTCTTATAAGTAGTCTATCTTTCTAGTACTAAAATCAAGGAGTAGGACAATGTAGCTGATAAACTAAATGTAGCCACTTAGTAAAAAAAAAAATGCTCCCTGATAGGTAGAAGACTGCTGACTATATTGCTGAAACTGCAAATATCTTGTAAATAGTCTATCCTTCTAGTACTCAAAATCATGGAGACAGACCATGTAGCTGTATAGACTAAATGTAGCCACTTAGTTGAAATGCTACCTGATAAGTAGAAGACTGCAACAATGAGGCTCCTAATAACGGCTGACAAACCCCCCCCCCATAATCAAAAAAATTGTGCTAAACAAAACGTGCAAAGTGAAAAAATAATAACATATTGCCTTATTATATTATTATTATTATATATATATATATTTAGGCAATATGTTATTATTTATTCAGTCCAGTTTTCTCATATAGTCTAGCGTTTCTTTTTTCTATTTGTTGCAATCTTCATACAAGCGCTACTATAGTTTAATACTGGATATACCTTGTTACATTTTATGTAGATACTCTGCAACTACAGCCATTCTTTTAGAGGTATAAAAGGATTTGTCCTATACTGGGTGGTCTTGGTATTCACCTTCTAGATAGGATCAGCCACTGGCATTATTTTATCCTACCTCAGGCACTTTTATGTTAGATGGCTCAGTATGGTATTTTGACATTTTGAGCTTTCTATAGCTCCCCTCTGGGATTCACATATTTGGTTTTATTTGAGAGCAAGTAGTTAGGTTTTCTGTATATTTACAACTAATAAAGTAATCGTTTTTTTTTGTTTGTTTTTTTATCTAGACCATTATTTTCAGATATCCAAGTTATGATCTTGGATCTACTTGTTAGAACCCTCGATCACTTCTTTCTTTCTTTTCAAGTTTAACCAGGGTTACCCCCTATTTTGGATATCTGGTAGACATCACACATTCACCTCAATTGGGAGTTTGTGTTAATTTGTCCTTTTTTTGTGAAGGAATAGCCCACAAATAATTGATTCTTATGGACCTTGACCACATTGATGAAAATTAATGTAAACATATCTCTTCAGTAGTTAATTTAACTATATTTATATTTTTTAGTTTTCTGATCAACAGCCACCTAGTTTGGATTGTGTGCAGAGCATGTATAGGTCTACCCTGTAAGATACACTCTTAAACCATCTAGCATTAAAAGGGGAACTGTCACTTCTCTGGAATTTACACAATTGAATAAAACATTGAAAATCATCTTTAAATTGTGTTGACGTTTTTTTAGTGAGATGCTCAGTTTACTTTTAAATTTACATTAGATACTTAATAAATGGCTTTATAAACCAGTCCAGACTAGGCCACCAAGGGCAAGCATTGTAAATGAAAAGGAGAAATAGAAACATTGTTTCATGTCTCCTTATCTCTTGTATGCTTTCTCTATACTGACTGCCAAATGGAAAGGACAATGATTGACAGTGAACCAATATGGAGGTACCAATCTGCAAAATACTTAGGTGTGGATTTCTACATTTAATTGTTTTTTTTCATGCCTCACAAATACATATTTCTAAGAATATAGGTATAAGTAACCATAATTTGTAAAACTTGAAAGTAGCAGAAAAGTGACAATGCCCTTTAGATTTCTGGACATATATGACGCATCCTGGGGGAACAAGACCTTCTCTCACTACTATAAAAAAACAGTATTTAACTCTTTGAATGACTAACTGGGAGTCCATGGGTGCATAGCAAGCCCCGAGAATAACATTCCTTTGCATTAGATCCTAAAATCATCATTTGGGTGGTTTCCTATGTGGCATTATATCCTGTTAGCATGTACCATCACTTGAACAGTGTTGTTTTAGGGCACTAATAAAACAGTGATTGGAATTCTCAGACATTTTGTTTAATAGTGCTGCAAAAATGTTTTTAGAGCTGCTCATCTGATGGCTCTATTGTAAGAACACAGCCATTTGTATTCTACTTGGTGACTAACAGGGCAACGTGTTATTTATTGCAGAAAAAATAATTACAAAGTGTCAACTAATTAAACACATAAAATGTATGAGAAAATGTGTAACTCTCCACAGCATACTTTAAATAATAATTATTTTAAGGCAATATTAAGTCTACAATTTCCTGTGAGCTGTTAATTATAAAAAAAAAAAAAAAAAGGCTTTATGCCTGAAAATAAAAATAGCAAAGTTGTTTTAGACGACTTTGCCCTGCTCAGATAAGACATATGTCTGTGTCTGGTATAAATGAAGCACTTTTCCTACAGAAATAATTATTAGAATATAATTTACATGTAAATGCAGTTTGTTGTGAAGCATCAGAATAGCAGATTAGGCCCTGCAGACTTGTATTTGCAATTAAATTATTAATGCTTCTGATAAAACTTCAGATCAATTTTTGTTGACCTTTTCTGAAAGTAGCACCGCAAATTAAATTTTCTAGGGCAAAATCTATTTACTTTTTCTTTAATTTCTAATAAGAAATGCAACTACCATTATGCTAATTTGCTATGTAAGATTCTTCAGAATTTTTTATTTTTGTATTTTGTTCTTCGTCTTTTAAAACATTTTTCTTTTCACAAACATCTATAAACAAATATATCTATGTGTAACCAAAGATGGGATATGCACACACATAAGAGAGTGTACTTAATGGTTAATGGTGAGTTATATATCATGGGGAATGTAATGGCATTCTGATGACATAACATACCATAAGACCAAAGGTCGAACACTTTATTATGAATTCTCTAGAACCACAAGAGACGAAGGGGTATGGCTAGTGTTATGGTTACATCAGTATAATTACAGAACCAGTGCATGTTTTAAAGGTAGTCTGGCTTGTTCAAATTTATTTTTGGCTGGTGCCATTTATTCATCACCTCTCTATTAGTGGCATAATGAAAGAGGCACTGTGGAGAGAGACAATGTATCTCTATGCCTTTCTCATTAGATCGCTCTTCTTTATACAATTAACAGGTTGGGTCATAATTAATGGAAGTCAAACTCTCATCAATGCCTATTCACTGCTTATAGAGGCATTAAAACAATAACTGGGGCTTGAGCTAAAAACAACATGTGGTGACCTCTTTGCCTAGGGCTCTTCCACAATGTCTCCCCTTAACCACAGATACATCAATAATTGGCTCTTAGGTTTCACCGCACCTGCTCCTAATTAGGCTCAATATATCTTGATCTTCCCATGTTTAATAGCCATGCAAAAAACAAGCAATACTCCCCATCCCACACCCACTATCAAACTATGTAACCAACAACTACCCATAGGGTTAACTTATTCTCACCTTAGGCATATCCTTTCCTTGTACCACTGTAAAAATCTCCTCAGCCAAGTCTGATTGTGTCCCAAGCCAATATCATCCTCTCGCTTCGCAAAACAGTGTGACCTTCACCTTATCTTCTGATCCCTTTCCATCTGTCACCACCTACTGACCCAATTGACACCTTTTTCCCCAAGCTCCAGTGTCACCATATGCTTCATCCCTATGTCACTATCTTACCTATTCCTGTCTTAAATAAAAACTAGCTTATGCTAGTGGCTTCTGGGCAGTCCATCTTTAGTATCTGTCCCCCAGTTGTAGTCCACCTTCTGCAGTGTCCATCTCAGCCATTCCCTTCTCGAATATCCCCTACAGCCAAACATGTCCTAATATCCCCAACAGCCACGCTTATGTTGCATTGTATTAACTAAAATCATGTTTATGATTTTGTTTTGTTTTTTATTTTTCAGGTGAGTAATAGAGGTGAGGCTCACTTAGAACTGAATGCTTTCAGAAGAAAGCATGACTGTGCCTTGGTAATAGCTGGGGACTCACTAGAGGTAAGGCTTTGTCTCTCAATCAATATTTATTTAGTTTAGTTCAGCTACATCATAATGCAGAGGTAGACATTACTGTTGTTGCACATAAACCTCTTTGTTTATAATTTCCGTTAGAATTTAGACTCACCATTGACTAAATGTGTGGGTTTTTGAAATTATGAGACATTTAAAGCCATTCTCACTATAGGTAAGTAAGTGCTTGTAATATGGCAAAATGAATATTGCTCAGTATATGAAGCGTAGGTGTAATAATCCCCACCAAGGACATCACTTCCAAGTCCTCAGGTTCTTGATGGTAAAATTATGATGTTTAAAAGGATAGACTGGGAGGCTCCAAATAGCTTAAATTCGTTATCTTTATTGGAGACAAATAAAATAAAAACAATATAGCAAAAGGCTGTATAAAACACGAATGTGTTTCACCTGTTAGCAAGGCTTTTTCAAAGTGTTCTATCATTCTCACTATAGGACTAAAGAGCAATCAGTGGACAAATATATAGTAGAAGTGTCCACATTGATTTTACAGTCCCCATTTTGCAGCACCAGACAGACCAACATCAATTACTATTTCATTGCATACTAACAGTATCCTTTGTGAGAGTCCAAAAACGTACCTTCTTCTCACAAGTAAGAAATAGGTAAGTTGTTGGCCAATGACAGAGGATACAAAACAGGCATTTATGACCCCCCCCCCCCCCCATCCTCCAGTTACACCGAGATGAGAATCTACATGATCCTCTAATCACAAGGCAGGGCAGATGAATTGCTCCCATAATAAGTTATTTGTGGTAATTGATGGGTAAATGGGGTTAAGATTTTATTTATATTTAGTGGACTGAGAATAGGTGGAGGAGTTCCATTAGTGAATGATGTGGGCAATTGGCATTGCTGGAGATACCTGGTCTGACAGGTGTTGTACTTTTAGCACCAGGGGATTTCTGATAGTATTTAGTCTATAGGGCTTGGGGACTTCATTGTCCTAATGTTATTGTTTTTATTATATCCAGCGCATGGACTGTTACATGTTCTGACTGTTACATGGGAGTTGTCCATTTGCTCAGAAAAGGCTGAGTACATTGTCAGTACAAATTACTAAGCCCCCACAAAATTTAAATAGTCTCCAACAAATTGCTTGAACACATTACTGCTTTCTTCACATCACTAACACTTAACGCCTCTGTTGTAAACTGTTCTGTAAATAGTTATAGTTGTTTTATGCTAGAAAGTGAGATGATTAACTTGACTCCTTGCCTGCTGTAGGTGTGTTTAAAGTATTATGAGCATGAATTTGTTGAGCTTGCGTGCCAGTGCCCTGCTGTTGTGTGCTGCCGATGCTCACCGACTCAGAAAGCTCACATTGTGAAACTTCTACAGCAGCATACAGGAAGACGCACGTGTGCCATAGGTGAGATCATTGTTTATGCCAACACCTGTTCTTTATACGCTAAAAAAAAAAAGAGTTGCTCTCAAAATGGGAACAGGTAGGACTCCAGCAATGTAACACACAAGCAGTTTAGAGGGGGAAAAACACAGCCATGCAAAAGTCAGGAAGAAGATACACTGTAATCAATTAATAATGTAATAATACCAATTTTCTTCCTGGTTGTTCAGAATGAAATCTTACAAAACTGTAACATGTGGGAATGGCAGTAGAAAACTGCCTGAACAAAGAAAGAATCCTAAATTTTTAACATTCTAAACGGTACAATTTTTTGTGTTATGTAAAAAAAAAAATATATATATATATATATATATATATATATCGCTTCCAGTGCACTCCAGCCAATGTGAAGTGTGCAAATGCACAACGTATTTTCCAGCTGGAATACCACTATACAGCTGCAACTCCAGCTGTATTCTAGTCAAAGACAATAAACTGTTCAAATGTATAATGAAATGGACATAGGGATCTGATTGGCTTGATATAGGCAGAATGGGGATAAAGTTGGCAGGTTAGTGAACTGGACTTGGGGATCTTGAGGGATTTTAACTGGTCTTAAAGGGACACTCCAGGCACCCAGAACACTTCTGCCCATTGGAGTGGTCTGGGTGCCATCTCCCACTACTCTTAACCCTGCAAGTGTAATTATTGCAGTGTTTTTTATAAACTGCAATAATTACCTTGCAGGGTTAACTCCACCTCTAGTGGCTGTCTACAAGACAGGCACTAGAGGGCACTTCCTCCTTCATAGCACAGAAAACCTGTGCTAGAGCGTCGCTGGACGTCCTCACGCTGTGTGAGGACCTCCAGCGTCGCTCATTTCGCCATAGGAAAGCATTTTCAAGCTTTCCTATGGGGAACTCTAATGTGCATGCGCAGAATTGCCGCGCATGTGCATTAGGTCTCCCATGCCGATGGGCGGGATCAGTCTTGCCCACTGGCAGATGTTATCACTGGGAGGAGCAGCGGCGGAGGAAGAAGCAGCGACGTTGGACATGTCGCTGCCTCTGGTAAGTAACTGAAGGGATTTTCACCCCTTCAGCAACTGGGGATTGGGGGGTGGGAGGGAGAGGGGACCTGCAGTGCCAGGAAAACGGATTGTTTTCCTGGCACTAGAGTTTCCCTTTAAATAAGTAGAAGTGTTGAATGTGGGCAAGCAAGTTTTGATAAGTAAAAAAAAAAATATGATAGAAGAGACAGATACTGCTGCAGAGTGTAATGTTTTAGAGTATACAAGGAAAAGCTAAAATGATCTGAGCAGGAAAAATGAATGCGTAATTAACACCCTACGACAGTTTCGGTGTAAACACTGCTTTATTTGTAAGTATGTTTGCATGTTATGAAACCTTTATTGCATAACTTATTAATAGATATGAGATTAAAATATTGTTTTCCCGTTTTTAAAATAATATCTGTATTGTGACAATAAATGATTATACCCTCACTTCTCTACTGCTTACTCTGCTACTCTATTCTTGTTATAAAAATGTGTTTACTTCCTCGTGTTTTTGTTAGTTTGTAATCTGTTTGCAATTTGCATTTTAGGTGATGGAGGTAATGATGTGAGCATGATCCAAGCAGCTGACTGTGGTATTGGGATAGAGGGAAAGGTAACTGATTAAAAGTAAAGCAACACTCCAGAGTAGATTTAACAGCTATGTTGGTACATAATAGAGATAATGTATTTTTGAAAAACTGCATAAATAAATATACTTGCCTTTTAATGTTCCATACTGAAAATAATATACTGCATTTAACAGTATGGATTGTAATGTATTTCATTCATATGAATATATCTCAATAGCATTATGGCCCCCTTTGAATGCACTGTACTAATATGCCAATAAAGACATTGAAAGAAGAAATATAAAACAATGCCTGTGGTTTCTCTGTATTTAATGCAGATCACCAGGATTAGTAGAGAATGAAATGGCTGAGATTTCTTCGGCCATTTCCCTAGCCCTTATATTGTTTGTAGTTGGAAGTACAAGATAGAGCAGTGGTAATTGTTAATTTATTTTGTTTTACTATTTTTTTAGGAGGGAAAACAAGCATCCCTTGCAGCTGATTTTTCCATCACACAGTTTAAGAACATTGGAAGATTATTAATGGTTCATGGTCGGAACAGTTATAAAAGGTCAGCAGCACTGGGGCAGTTTGTCATCCATAGAGGCCTTATTATTTCTACTATGCAGGTAATGTCATGGAAATTCATTTGTTAACCCATTAAGGACCCTGTCTTTGCCTTGATAACAGTTTCTTCTTTAAGGATTCCACTCCAAATTACATGATCTACTATTTGCTTTCTGTAGGGAAATGATATCATGTTTATTTTAGAGAGGTATATATAGGTATAAGCAAAACATGAACGGTTTAAGGGCAGAACATTGTTTCTCTTATCAGCAAACTATGAAGGTTTTGGTTGCTCTATGATTTATACCCCCTCCTGCATACTGGTCACATACATAGACATGCGGTCACATACATACAAAGAGATGCAATCACACACAGTAACATACATATAATTACATACAGTCCCGTACATATATAGACACATAAACAGGCACAAATATTCATAGACATGCAGATACACACACAGTCAAATACATATGTAGACATCAAATACACACACAGACATGCCCACCTATTCACATACATATATATATACATGCAGTTATACACACATTCAAATACATACATAGACACCAAATCACATACATACAATGACACATAAATATGTTCACACAGTCACATACATATATAGACACACACACACTAAGTCATATACATGCACACAGTCACATATAAAGAGTCATACATACAGAGACACATTCCCTCATACATACATACATTCATATATCTCATGTGGGGATATCTTAGAAAAGTACAACCCAAATGATTGTTTAAATCTATCAGTGCTGAGCAGTTTAGTTTGCATACAAACACTTCAGTAGCAATTTCTGTGTGCACGATACCCTTTGTGACATTTGATATAATGGTGCTTATACTCTCCTGGATTACACGACTCCTCGATGGGTACATCACAGGTGGCACACCTCTATCTAGTTAGGACCATACGACCATACGGACCATGAAGTGTACTGGAGCCAAACGATTCATTGTTGGATTTCTGATATATTTTTGCAGTAGAATCATGAAGGCTAATGCTTCTTTGTTGTAGGAGAGTCCTGGAACCTTTTTTATTTTTTAGTAATTATTGTCGGAGACTACTGGAATAAGTAGACTATTTTATTTTTGGAGAATACTGAAGTCTATTTCTTATTGTAGTACTTTAAAACTCTCTTATTGAGACTTCTATGTTTTTTTTAATTCATTATTGAAGATAACTAAATGTTTTAATTGGTTATTATTGGACAATACTGGAATCTCTAATGCCACAAATAAGACACAGGAATAATTATACATTGTATTATAACAGTGGATTCTGCTCTCCAAACATGCACATTTAAAATGCTGTTTCTATGATTTATTTAGACAGCATTATAAGCTTTGCAATATAATTAGAAATATGTAATATTATATAAAATATTGTTTATTGGTGATCTATGACCTACCGTTGTTGATTCTAAATGTATTAATTTATCATTTCTTATTTCTTTTCAAGGCTGTTTTTTCTTCAGTCTTCTATTTTGCATCTGTTCCTTTGTACCAAGGATTCCTAATGGTAGGGTAAGTTAAAACTAGTATTTAGTTGGTGACAACTTGGTAACAAAACTATTTTTGTTTGATTACATCGGGGCCAAGATCGGTTGGTTGCCTTTTAATTATTTCTAAAGGAAAATGTTATAATTAGTTTTCTCCATATTATTCACGCGCTAATAGTTAACATGGCGAGAAAGTAAAAAAAAAATTGTCCTCTTAAAAAACAGATATTTTCAGGCAAATGAAAGTAATTGACACTGGAGGGGTTCCATTCAGCTGTGCTGTCCATGCCAGGTACATAGTTGTTTTCTCATACACAATAATGATGAAGCAGCCAAGTCACAAGCATGCAAAGTAATGATGGAAGGGCTGTGAAATAATAATTTAGTGTACGTGTTTGTGCAGTAATTGTATCTCATCAAGAGTGTTGGAGAAATGCAGTAATTCATAAATTGTAACCTGCTCTTTGTTGTTACCCTTCTGTCTTCACAGCAGGAATGCTCTGCCATGTGGTTATTCCATGTCACTGTGCTCCTCTCTGGTGGCGCAGATTCCCTGCACTAGCCATACTATGGCTATAGGACAGAGAACATTTTCTGCTGACTTTAAATTTCCCTATTTTGGAGTGCTGCATATATGCACTGCCAACCACCTATTTTTACCTTCCGTTACTGAGCAACCACCTATTTTTGCCTTCCGTTAGCTGTTCATATAAGAATAAGTGTACTTTCCAGTGTTAGTTAGTGCTTAGCACTGTATTCATCCTATGTTATGGGTAGATATAGTTAAAATATTACCTGCTGATATCTTTGACAGTTTTGTGTTGTATTTTGATGATCTCTATGGTTCTATCTTTTTTAGCTCTTAAAAAATACCACATGGTTCCTCAACTTCTCATTATGCCTCATAAATTATGCAGCCATTCGACATTCCATGCTTGCAGTTATTTAACTATATATTGTAAGATGGTTTAATTTTATGGTTATTAAGAAAGTTTTTAGTGTATATGCTGATAGACATAATTACATGAACTGCTAATTGTTTTGAGATAAAGATAAATATGCTTCTTGCTCCATGCTTCCCTGGCACCAGAAATGAGCTGTCCAATTTCCCACAAATCAGCTATACATACAGTGTTCAGCTACTCAGACTGGGCTTTATATGAATGCATATTCATTTCTATAAAATGTGCTGCTTAACAGCAAGTTTACGGTTTCTCATGAATGAAATGTTTATTGATTTGTTTTGTTTCATGTGAATATTCTAAACTAATCTCTCCTTTCTAGATATGCAACCATTTACACAATGTTTCCAGTGTTCTCCTTAGTGTTAGACCAAGACGTGAAGCCAGAGACTGCGTTACTTTACCCAGAGCTGTATAAAGATCTCACAAAGGTAATAGTGATTGTCCATTTTTAAGAGAGAGGTGGAATGTTTCAGTTACATGATACAACAGCACTGACAATATATACCGCAGGATTTCTATAATCCATTTAGCACTAATTCGAACACATGCCATTCCTTGGCTGAAACTGGTTTTGATGAGTTAATAAATAATAAAATGTTGGCTATTAATGTGAAAGGAAATCAATATTTTGTTTTCACAAAACAAATATTTCTGACAGTATTTTTGCAAAGATATGGGGTTTATTCACTAAACTCTCAATTGATAACCATATATTCAGATTTGGTTACAATAAAATGATCAATCTGGACAATCAAGTCTCCTATTCATCTCTTTACCAATATGCCATTGTATTGCCGATGCAGCTGTTGTCCTTTAATTTAACTCTAAATTTGTGCACTGCATGTTTGAGTTAACAGTGTAAAAATAAAAATAGAAGAACAATGCAAATAACCATATTCAGTCCACACTGCTCCCTTTATGTACAGCTGTAGTTAAAGTAACACTCCATTAATTATTTTTAACAACTTGACTCGACAACTCAACTAGAAATATCCCCAAAGAAAACATTTGGTATTTTTTTCCCTGCATGTTTTCTTTAGGGATATATGAAAAAAACATATTGCATAAGCTGCACGCCTGCTGTCTGCAGTTTTTGCAAGCCCTCCCTTCTTTTCCCAGCACATACTTTCAGTCTTGGGCAGGAAATACTCCGATCAGATGCTTCTCATCTCAATCAGAGGCTTGCTGAAGCTGCAAGTGCACAAACGTGTTTGTGGCTCTTCTATGCTTTTCATTGAGCTGTAATGGGGAGAAAACAGGTATGTGCTAGTCCTGCACGCCTGCCACTTCATTAGCTCTGTGAAGCGAACAGAAGTGAAAACCTTCCTGGTTGTCTGAGTACCAGCTGGGGAGGCATTTTAGCAGAGTTTTATAAAAGTGCTGATTTATATACTTTAATACTCCAGACACTAAGTCACTTCTGCGAGGCGCCATTAGTGAAATACCAAAGAAGCTGAATTAGAGAATTTTTTTGGTTCAGCTATGTTGGGCTTAATTTTTAAATTCACTTCTCATTTTATGGAATATCTTTGAATAAGGGTATTTATCAAAATGTTGTGTTCTAAAAAGTGGTGCAAAAACTTAAAAGGAGCTTGTCTGCTGGTTTCCATGGCAATGGCCTCTTTATTTGTATTTTAGACCAGTTTTTAGAGTGGAACACTTTGATATTGTAATCTGTTATATGTCTCTAAATGCATACTTTCAGCAGCATTAAACTTTTTATTTATTTCTGGATATTAGAAATAAATGTAATTTTGGCTGATTAATATGTTATCTGTTAGACTATTCTGATAATTAATTGTGCTAAAGTTCTGATTACAAAACCACCTGTAACACCATGTCTTTGTTCGCAGGGAAGATCCTTGTCTTTTAAAACCTTCCTCATCTGGGTCTTAATCAGCATATACCAAGGTAGGAGAGAGACTCATTTAGTTAGACGAAAGGGTTTTTGTCTACAATTATTGTTTTAGTTCCAGGTTTGCTTCCGCCAGCTTACAGTTTTATCAACAGTCATATATTGCTTTCTTTTTATCAGGTAAATCGATAGTCCTAGAATCCATCCTGCCAATCTGCAATGCATTCTGGGTGATTGGTATTTGTATTGATGCATGTCAGTTAAAATCAGTACTGCTTTTAATTAAAGCTTAATCCAGGAAAAAAATTATTAACTTTTGCTTCTCGGGTTGCATGGACTCATTCTGCGTGGAAATGAATACCACCAGGTCCTGTATCAGATCAGAGAGATTTTCAGGGAAGAGAAAGTAAATTTAACATTAACTAGTCACATAATAAAAATCAATTTCATGGACACAAGTTGTATATACATATATTTTATTTGTTTTTTTATTGCATTAACGCACTCTGTTACTAAAGTACTAAAGTTGAATACAATTTTCACGTTATCATCATTTTCATAAATTAACATTTAACTTCAATAAGAGTTGTATTTCTTTAACATTAGCCATAATCTAACTGTCCAAGCTTTAAAAAATATATATATTTTGAAATATTATTTACCCATGAAATGGTTAGCTCACCATTAAAATGTCAAATCAGAGTTTGTACACTGATAAAAGGCTGTAATAAATTGTACACTAATAAAAGCTTTTTTTAGCTTTTTTATTGTACACTAATAAAAGCGTAAGCTTGACTAAGGGTCAACTGTTTGCATATGTGTATATTTAGTACTGCATTGACTGTAGACACAGTCTCCTGTAAATATCATTAAACTGTAGTTTAGAGCCTTCCTCCATTTTACTTACAATGTTGCCTCTCTTTGTACACATTTTAGAGATGGCTGACTCGTGCTACAAAGGACTGAATCTTAGATGATGTGTGACATAAAATATGTGTGGGCGCATGTGTGTAATACTATGTAACTATTTGTTTTAGCATGTCGACACTCACTCCCTATCAATGTAATTGTCTCTTCTTTATCCATTTGGCTTCCCTCACCTGTGTTGCTCTGCATTCACAGTTGTGTTGGATTTCTCAGCATCCCCCTATATGTTCATCTCTCCATATGTCTCTTTCCTCTTCTTTTTTTGTCTGCCCACTGTATCGAGGAACATTTACTAAAGTGCCACTTATCATGAAAACATATTGAATGTGATAACATTTTCCAAATCAGGTTTTTTTTTTAGTTTAGTTTTTCAGCCTAGAATTTGATATCCACATTTAATTTTCTTTTACTGACAATTCACATATGTACATTTACCTTTCTATGTTTCTCTTTCTCTGCACTCACTGTGTCTTTGGGGCCCTCCATGACTCTCCCTGTGTGCCAACTTTGCCTATTTCATCTCACCGTTTCTTTTTAATTTGGCATCCTTAATTTTTTACCCTCTTATTAATTATTTTGTCCTTTAAATGCACCTGTTATAAAAGTATTCCATTTACCTTTGTTAGCCCACTCTCATTTGACTACGCTTTCTTTAACCAAAGAGGCTAATCCCTGGCAGTTAAGTGAAGAGGGTAAATGAGAACGGAGCATTCACTTTGCGGTTCTTTTTCTCACTATTCTTTCTAGAGTCTCACTGGTCAGTGTGACATTTAAGGGAAGTGGTATGACACCACTCGTAATACAATGCTTTCCATTGCAAGACTTTACAACTTGTGCACTCTATTGTGAAGAGATGGGGAGAACTGAACAAGAAAACTGCTCGATTCTCTTCATGTATTTGAAAGTGTGGGAACTCCATGCCAAGTCCAATAAAGCCTCTCAGGCCATGTGTTGGACATTCCTATACAGGGCTGCAGTAAAACATATTGTAGTGGTTATGGTGCCTAGACTGACCATTTGAACATGTATTTATTATATCTGCCACTATAAAATAGTTTGTTATTATGCCATTAAAAGTGAAATAGAATCCCTAGCATGCCTATTCTGCCTCTTTTTAAATAGTCTGTAATGTATCTGTTGCATGTCAGTTTAACATGTGGCTTTAAAGAAGCTGTCATTCACAGCCGTGTGACGGTCTGTCAGATTGATTTTAATGAAGCTGTGTTGTAGCAGTGCCCTCTTACTTCTCATTCTGTCAGGGAGATGTCAAGGGGCTTTTGTGACATTTAAATGTTAATCTGCTGGGTTTAGGTTACATAGATGAAGAGGTACATTTCCCTGGCAATCATTTATTTTCATTTTTAGATAGCTGGGAAATTGTCTCCATATTTCCCAGCACCCCCTGTGGATATGTATGTATTTTTTCTTCAAATTAGTATTTAAATATTTTTGACTAAAGTAGGCCAGAGTACAGAAGATAAAAGGGGAGTTGGTTAGTTAGGGTACCACATATCATCCGTACATCGTCAAACGTTAATCTTAACAATACTGCAATATTTCAGCAGCATTTCTGCAGTATTTGGCCCTACGAGCACTTCTGCTGCGCACAATTTTACATTCTTGTGATCGTATTGGGCATAGATAGTCATATAACTAGGGGATCGACTTTCCCAATTCGTCATCCGGGTAGGGTACCTATGTCTTAGTCAGTGAATTAAGTTGTCAGTACCAGTGGGCACCTCAATGCGCCACTTCTGCTAGGTGTTGCTTGAAAGGTGGCAGTTAGGGCTCCTGCAATCAAGGGTATGATGTGGTTACGGTCGGACATTGCGGAGCTATGTTATAACTCGCATGGTAAATGTCCGAAGATTTACTGAATGGCCCCTAAAACTGGAGATTTGGTAACTGGGAAAAACAAAAATAAATAGGGGTGTGAGTATGCCTTCGAGCGTATACTTTACAAGTGTCAGTAGTCGAGTTGAGGGGGAGTAGGAACCTTTGAGGGTTAGGCTAAACAGTGTCTACAGGGCTGGGGAGTGAGCAGTATTGTGAGTGCCTTGGGTTTAGTAGGTGAGGACCAACACCTGTCTATAAGTAGGTGGGGGGTGACCCAGTCTGAACCCTGTGTGTCGTGCGAGAGTGTCATATGCGCAGTCAGAACGCTCTTCAGTTGCAGGTAGGAGAAGAGAGTGTGATTTGGGATCTGCCACCGTGTCTGCAGAGCTGGGAAAGGGACTACCCCCTTGTCATCTATCAGTTGAGATAGCCTTGTGATCCCTGCCTCAAGCCAATATTTAAGCAGGATATCGGGTGACACAGCCCTAAGAGCCGAAACAGGTGATTTGGGATGGAAAGTATCTCTATAACCCATGGCCAACAGGAATTCATCCCACAATGCTATCGTGAGTTGGGTAGTCAGGAATAGGTCAGTATCAAGATAGCTGGTATAGAGGGTGCTATTTTTACCCCTAAATATGTGAGGGAGGTTGATCTCCAGTCAAACGGATAGGTGGTGCGGAGGGAGTCTGTTAATGGTCTAGGAAGATTTATAGGGAGGGCTTGGGTCTTGTCTTGATTTACTGTGGATAGTTTTATACATTTGCTCTCAGAAGCCTGGTGACATAAGAAAATATTCAGAATGCAGAAATAGATTATATTGAGGAAGATATGCCTATCATTTACGGACCATAAATATTTTTTTGCATATTTAATAATATAAAACATTAATCCTACTGATTTTGTAAATGTATCTTGTAACATTCTGTGTGGTTTATTTTTTTCTTCAGGGGGTATCCTGATGTTTGGAGCATTGCTGCTTTTCGAATCTGAATTTGTTCACGTGGTGGCAATTTCTTTCACTGCCTTGATTTTGACAGAGCTATTAATGGTTGCACTAACCATAAGGACATGGCACTGGCTGATGGTCGTAGCTGAATTTTTCAGCCTTGGATGCTACTTGGCATCTCTTGCTTTTCTTAATGAATATTTTGGTAAGTATTGTTGTGGAATTTAACTCTTAATACATGATGTTAAAGAGAAACATTATTCTATCTAATTTCATTTTTTCCAACTCTGCACACTAAATCTACCATAATCTGCAACTAACACTTAATCTTGATATATAACAGTTGGACAAGGAGGAATTGGTGTTGT
Source organism: Pelobates fuscus (assembly GCF_036172605.1). Taxonomy (NCBI): domain Eukaryota; kingdom Metazoa; phylum Chordata; class Amphibia; order Anura; family Pelobatidae; genus Pelobates; species Pelobates fuscus. The sequence goes on from NC_086320.1 coordinate 144,613,643, forward strand.
GTAAGAGAGTGTAGTTTAAGGTCCATGTTTACTTTTGTGATGGAAAAGCATCCACACCAGCACAGATGTGGAGCTACATCTTATTCCTTATCTTACCACATGCCAGACTGATGTACACAATTGATTCAAGTAGGGATCGACCGATATTGATTTTTTAGAGCCGATATCGATAATCTGTGAACTTTCAGACTGATAACTTACCGATATTCTGTACATTTACCATTTTAAAAAAATAAACTATTTCTACACAAATCTACTGTTAAAGGGACACTATAGTCACCTGAACAACTTTAGCTTAATGAAGCAGTTTTGGTGTATAGAACATGCCCCTGCAGCCTCACTGTTCAGTCCTCTGCCATTTAGGAGTTACCGTATTTTTCGCTCCATAAGACGCACTTTTTTCCCCCTCAAAAGTGAGGGTAAATGTCTGTGCGTCTTATGGAGCGAATATGAAGCTTTACTTACCTGTCTTGCAGCGTTGGCCGGCAGCACAGGGCGCACCGCGGTAGTGGAACTTGAATTTCATGTTCCGGTTTCCGGCGGGACTGAAAGGAAGTGTGCACAAGCTGAGTGCGCACTTCCTTTCAGTCCTGCCGGAAACCGGAACATGAAATTCAAGTTCCACTACCGCGGTGCGCCCTGTGCTGCCGGCCAGCGCTACAAGACAGGTAAGTAATTATGGGACAAGGGGAGGGGGACAGTATGGGAGAGAAGAATAGGGGGGGGGGGGGGGATGAAGTCTATGGGGGGGGGGATGAAGTCTATGGGGAGGGGGGGGGATGAAGTCTATGGGGAGGGGGGGGGATGAAGTCTATGGGGAGGGGGGGGATGAAGTCTATGGGGAGGGGGGGGTGAAGTCTATGGGGAGGGGGGGGGTGAAGTCTATGGGGAGGGGGGGGATGAAGTCTATGGGGAGGGGGGGGATGAAGTCTATGGGGAGGGGGGGGATGAAGTCTATGGGGGGGAATGAAGTCTATGGGGATGGGGGGGATGAAGTCTATGGGGATGGGGGGGATGAAGTCTATGGGGAGGGGGTGGATGAAGTCTATGGGGAGGGGGTGGATGAAGTCTATGGGGAAGGGGTGGATGAAGTCTATGGGGAGGGGGTGGATGAAGTCTATGGGGAGGGGGTGGATGAAGACTATGGGAGAGAGGAGAAGACTATGGGAGGGGGGGACACTATGGGACAGGGGAGAAAAAAAATATTCTGTACAAACTGTCCCATAGTAAGAAACACTATGGGACAGTTTGTTCAGAATTTTTTTTTTCTGGGTTTCTTCCTCTAAAAACTAGGTGCGTCTTATGGTGAGGTGCGTCTTATGGAGCGAAAAATACGGTAAATCCCTTTGTTTATGAAGCCTAGTCACACCTCCCTGCATGTGACTTGTACAGTCTTCCATAAACACTTCCTGTAAAGAGAGCCCTATTTAGGCTTTCTTTATTGCAAGTTCTGTTTAATTAAGATTTTCTTATCCCCTGCTATGTTAATAGCTTGCTAGACCCTGCAAGAGCCTCCTGTATGTGATTAAAGTTCAATTTAGAGATTGAGATACAATTATTTAAGGTAAAGTACATCTGTTTGAAAGTGAAACCAGTTTTTTTTTTTCATGCAGGCTCTGTCAATCGTAGCCAGGGGAGGTGTGGCTAGGGCTGCATAAACAGAGTGATTTAACTCCTAAATGACAATGAATTGAGCAGTGAAATTGCAGGGGAATGATCTATACACCAACACTGCTTTATTTAGCTAAAGTGATTTAGGTGACTATAGTGTTCCTTTAACTGAACATGTTTCTTATTTATTTTTTGGCAAATCTTTTTTTTTTTTTTAGGTAAATGCACAAAATATGCATGCCAGTCAGAATTTTTTATGTTTTCAAGAATATATGTGTGTGTAGTGGATGCAGTGTGTGTGTTTGTGTAGTGTGTGTGTAGTGTATGCAGTGTGTGTTTGTGTAGTGTGTATATAATGAATGCAGAGTGTGTGTGTGTGTGTGTGTTTGTGTATTGTGTGTATAGTGAATGTAGTGTGTGGTCAGTACCGTCTTTAATATGAATAGGACCCTGGGCAAAGCATTTTCTTGGGCCCCCTGGGCCCTGCCCCTCTCACCCCCTTCCCCACCCCCAATTACGCCAACCCACAATCCATACTGACACATACACACACACAGTCAGACATATTAAAACATTTGCAGATACTTACTGACACACACATACACTGATACACAAATATATACTGGCAGACATATTGAGATATATTCAGACATACTGACAGACACACAGACACACATACATACATACATACATACATACACACACAGACACATACACTGACAGACACCCACAGAGACACTGACAGACGTATTGACACACACACAGACATGCTGACACACACAGAGGCATACTTACACACACAGGCATACTGAAATACACACACACACACACACAGGCATACTGACATACACACACAGGCAGACATACTGACAGACATACTGACACACACACTCATACTGACACACACACAGGCATACTGACACACAGACATACATACTGACACATACACAGACATACTGACACACACACACACAGACATACTGACATACATCCACACACAGACATACTGACATATACACAGGCACAGACATACGGACATACACACACACTGACAGATATACTGACAGACACAGACACTGACAGACGTATTGACACACACACATACATGCTGACACACACACAGGCATACTGACACACACACACACAGACATACTAACATACACACACACTGACAGATATACTGACAGACACACACACAGACACTGACAGACGTATTGACACACACAGACATACTGACATACACACACACAGACATACTGACATACACACACACACAGACATACTGATATACACACACACTAACAGATATACTGACAGACGTATTGACACACACACAGGCATACTGACATACACACACACTGACAGATATACTGACATACACAGACACTGACAGACGTATTGACACACACACAGACGTGCTGACTGACACACACACACACAGATATACGGACAGACACACACACAGCCACTGACAGATGTATTGACACACACACACACACACACGCACAGACATACTGAGATACACACACAGACATATATACTGACATACACACACACGGACATATATACTGACACACACACACAGACATACTGACATACATTTAGCCACCCTCCAGGTTCTTACCTTTTTCTGGAGGTTGGTTTCCCTGGGATCCAGTGGCAGGGAAACCAACCAGTGGTATCCTCTGGAACTCCCCTCCTTCCTGCCTTCCTCGTCCCGCGCGGCTCTGATCTCCGGTGGAAGGAAGTGACGCGCGGCACTCACTTCCCCCCCAGCCGGTTGCCGAACAGGAAGGGGCCCGGTGGCGCTGTTTAAGCATCACAGCGCCCGACCGGGCCCCTGCTGACACATGCCCACCAGTTGGCCCTTAGTGCATGGCCCACCCGGAGGGCCTCCTTAGTGTGCGGGCTGGTGCGGCTCTGTGCAGCCGCATCTCCCCGGTCCATGGGGGCTGCGCAAATTGCGGGGCCAACGGGGCAGCTGCTCTGGGGCCCCCCCAGGAGCAACTGGGCCTGGGGCAGCTGCCCTGTTTGTCCCCCTGTGTGTGGTGTGTGTAAAGTGCCCTGTGTGTGGTGTGTGTAAAGTGAATGCAGTGTGTGTGTGTTTGTGTAGTGTGTGTATAGTGAATGCAGTGTGTGTGTGTTTGTGTAGTGTGTGTATAGTGAATGCAGTGTTTGTGTAGTGTGTTTATATAATGCAGAGTGAGTGTGTGTGCGTAGGTATGTAATGTGTGTAAAATGGGGGGGGGGGGGCATTTTTATTTTACCTTTTTTTTTTTTTAATAATAAATTTTATTTTTTTTAGTCCCCCCTCCCTGCTTCTTAATTGGCCAGGGAGGGGTGATATGGTATTCCCTGGTGGTCCCGTGGCATGGACTGTGCAGTGGGGGCCCGCAGCAAGCTCTTACTTACCTTCCCAGCAGCTCCCCTGTCTAAATCTCTCGTCCAGCGTCCCGTGGGACTTGCGAGATTTAGACAGGGGAGCTGAAGGGAGCTGCTGGGAAGGTAAGTAAGAGCTTGCTGTGGGCCCTCCAGGACCGCCGGGCTTGTCTCCCATAGGCAGATTCCGATATTGCCAAAAATACCGAATATTGGCCGATAATATCGGCCAGACCGATAATCAGTCGATCCCTACTTTCAAGTCAAGGTCAAGGGTGAGTTGATGGGTGATCTAAGAGTATGGCAGCTGCTCATAGTAGGATACACTGACTAGCATTCACAAAGACAAGATCCACGTAGCCAAAGCTGTCCCTGCAAGAAGGAAATCTATGTTTCTCACCTGTATTTTACTTACAATGTCAAGTCACCCACGGTGGCTAGGTTGGATTTTAAGTGAGCATGGAAATGAAATAATCATTTTGTCTCAGGTGTAGATGCCTTTTCTTGTTGTATATCAGGTATAGTTTCTTCTGCCAGATTTTGCGGCAGCAAATCTATGTACTGGACACCACGGGGATTGATTAAAAGATTACTCCAAGCACCATGTCATTTGAAGGGATCATGGTCCTTGGAATCTGAATGTGCAACTGCTCAGTGTGAAACGCTGCACATACAGAGAAAATACAATTTGTTGTCAGAGGTGTACCTTCACCTCCAACAGCATCATTCCCCCATGCTGCCCAAGTTGACCTCTTAGCCTGTCCTCCAGGGCATCCTTCTCCCTGCAGTCAGTAAGTGTGCACCTGTGGAGGATTGGGCTGCAGGGACATAAATGGCCTTGCCTTGCCACTGGATCAAATGTACGTTTATGCTTTAATCTGTTATTTTATTACTTTTGGGTTTTTGGACATGCAAGCAAGGGGTGCTCTAACTAAAAAACAGTGATTTATTAAAAGACTGTTTTTTTTGTTGGAGTATTCCTCTTTTTTTTTTCTTTTTTTTCTTTAATTCTTTATTTTTGTGCACAGGATAGAAGCAACATTACATGGGCTTAGCCAGCCCCAGCATTATAGACATACAATTTAACAATGGCTTTTCATTTGGGCATGCGAGGCATGAGAGCATCAGTGGGAGTATTCCTTTTTTTAAGCCTGTACAGTTGAGAAGACTGGAGGGTATGTTTTCCTGTGACATGATGTTCTTAGAATATGGATTCCATTTTGAAACGGAACTGGCAGCATTTGGCCTCACCTATCCCCATTTGCTCTTTGTTTTATAGTTTAAGGATTAATTTTCCTCCAATGTGTATTGTCACATTATTTGTTATTTGTTGAATAGGTACATTTTAATTAGGTTTAGCAGGCATAAATGGAGCCTTTCCAAGTACCTGTATTTCTTTATCTAGATCAGGGGTAGGCAACCTTTTAGCAGCACTGTGCCGATATTGGATTGTGATGTCCCGTAGCGTGCGGTCCTATTTTTTTTAAATTGAGGTGTGTATGCTGCCGTATTCTGCTTGTGTTATTTTTACTGTAATTGCTTTGTATCGTTGTATATGTGCGTATATGCAGGGCCATCTTTAATATTGACTGGACCCTGGGCAAAGCATTTGCTTGGGGCCGCCTGGACCCTGTCCCCCCTCCCCAGGCGTGCAATCACGTCCTCCACCCCAACGCTGACACACACAGACATGCTGACACACACAGACATACTAACACACACACAGACATGCTGACACACGCAGACATGCTGACACACATATACTGACACACATACACAGACAGACATACTGACACACGCAGATATGCTGACACACACACACACACAGACATACTGACACACAGATATACTGACACACACAGATATAATGACACACACACACACACACAAACATACTAACACACACAAAATTTACACTTTAAAGCCCACCCTCCAGTTTCCTACCTTTCCTGCTGGTGGCTGAAGGTGTTGGGAGTTGGGGTCTGGATCTCTCGGCCAGCCCCCCTCCACTCTGCCTACTCTTCTTTCCAGCGCGCTCCTCTCTTTGTGGGTGGAAGTGATGCGCGGTCGTCCCTTCCTCCCAGCCTGCTGCCGAAAAGCAAGGGGCCCGCTCGCGCTGTTAAAGCGCCTCAGCGTGCAACCAGACCCCTGCTGACAGAAGACCACCGGGTCAGCCAGTGGGCCTCCTTAGTGTGTGGATTACTGGCCGGGGGGGGTGAGAAAAATAGTTGAGGCCAGCGGGGCTCACGGTGCAGCTGCCCCGTTTGCCCCGCGTTAAAGACAGCCCTGCGTATATGAGCTATTATATTGTATATGTTCATGAGTAGTTTATGGTATTGTGTATGATACTTATGAATGTAAGCTGTGTATGGGGGCTGCTTGTGGAATTGTGTGTGTGTATGGATATGTCACATTGTGTGTTTGGTAGTGTGTGGGGCTGTTTGGATTATTGTATGTGAGAGGCTGCATGTGGAGTAGTGTGCATGTATGTGGATTGTTAGTGGTGTTGCGTTTGTGCGGATTGAGTGTATGTTTGTGTGTGGGCTGTCCGTATTATTTGTATGAGGGAACGGTTATTATGCATTTCTGTGTATATCTAGCAGTGTGGGTGGCTTCCCTGGGTTCCAGTGGGGACCAGGCCGGCCAGGTACATGTCAAGGACAGGAGCTGCAACAGCAACTGCGTGCTGCTCTACTACTGTGTGGATTCCCATTCACAAGTGCTGGGAGGAAGTGATCTGAGCTCACTTCCTCTACGTGCTGCAATGCATAAATTGAGGATTGTCCTTCACCACCTTTTCGGATTAGCAGAAATCTTAAGTTTTATTGGAACTCCTGATAGGCCAGAGTCTGTTTGGCTCTAGCTGCCTTGAGTGCCGTGCAAAGGCACCTCGAGTGCCGTGCATGGCACTAGTGCCGTAGGTTGCCTACCCCTGATCTAGATGAAGGTGAATAGAATAGGAAAAATATTCTAGATTCCAGTTATGCCTAAAAGGTGAAATACTGCCATCCTCCAAAGAACTTTACCCTAGATCACCACAATACTTGTACACGGCAAGTGTCTTTAACCAGAAGCCAGATGTGTTACTTACTGTTCTCTGCATGCTTCTTCTCTCTATTTTGTGTTCTCTAAATCTGTTCTGCTTCTAACTTCTCTGTAACTTCTTTCTACTTCTGCTTGTTGTCTTTTGGTCTCAGGTCTTGGTAGAGTGTCATTGGGAGCTTTTTTAGGTAGGTGTGATTTCAATGACCATAATTCTAGCTATGTCTCTATTTTATATGAAACTTGAAGTCCAGGGCTTCATCTTAGTTCTTTACTATGAACTTGCTTGCTTCTTTTTTAATGATTTTATAGAAAGAAGCATTCTCTGTTTTAGATGGGGCAATTAACCCTTTAATTGTTGATTCATTTTAATAAACGTTCCTTAGTTAAACAATAGCATTGATGTTGTTTTCTGTTACCATTAGCCTGAGAGCATTGTAGACCTAAATAAAACTCCTAGTCAACATTTACCTATTGTTATCTAGGCAGCTTCAATGAAAATAAGTCCTCAGTCACGACAAAAGGGAGATTACTGGGCATCATTTCCTGTTGTATAAAATAGATATTTTGTTAATAAACAAGGCAAGGAAAGCGAGGATATAAGGAATTATATTGCTAAAAGATATATTAGTGGAAGTAAATATGACTATGACGGACCGCCTGGCTCTCCGACTGGGTGCCTCCGCCACTTGATGCTCCTAGTGCTCACCGAGGACTCCAAGCACTCCACCAGACACCATAAGCACCGTAGTCCCTTCGCTGCCGCAGCTTGGCTGGGGTCTCGCCGTCCTCCACCCACCCTGGACCCAAGACTAGGATCCAGCTTCAAGTGGGTGAACCTCTCCTACTCCAGAGAGTATAGCAGGAGCAGCTCTTAAAAGAGCTATTGATTATAATCCAAGGGAGTATAAGGAGCATAGCAATCCCCAGAGTAAATATAGTTGTCCGCTCCACACATTAGACTAGGCTCTTCGTTGAGGGTGAAGAGGAACTCATTTTAATGGTGCCACACTTGACCTTTTATGACAATCCCCATGCAAGGGGTATGCCCCCATGGACCTTGTTGGAGACTACAACACAAAGTCACAGACCATAATACCAGTGTTACAATGCAGGACACTCCCACACATAGCATACAATCCCTCCCCTCTGCCTTGGAGATAATTGAGTCAGATACTGGATTAACTCAATTATCTCCAGGCAGAAAAAAAAGACATATTTTACAAAACCCCAAATGTTACATCCAATGATAGCCCTGATCTGGGTGGCCAACATATCCAAAAATTACCCAGATCGGTTCAGGAATTGTATGGAAATCACATTTTGACCGACCGCACGCATGGTCCCATGCCCAAAACAGTTCCAGAGAATCAGGCTGTGCGGTCGGTCCACTTCAGAAATTCGAACAGCGTCAATAGTTTTAATAGAGCTTGTTCCCCTCATCTAGACGAATGATTCCACCGAACAGTGCCCTTCTAAGTTGTATAGAACTGAACGCAGTCGATGATGGAAGTCCAGCGGTGTTCAGGATTTTCTGTGTTCCATTATATACATGCCCAAGCACCGCTGCCTACGTTCATGCGAACAAGATGGCTGCCACCCAGACGAACAATTAGAACACTGCGGTGAGAAACGTTCCAAATTGTTAATAGGTTAACAAACTCCAGGGTGGTCTCTGCTTCGTGTGGTTGTTCGGGAGTTCGAAGTGCAGCCATACAAGTCCAAAAAGGCACAAACAGGGTATTTAACCAAAGTCTATTACAGGGGCCATAGTCACAGGGCAGGAGGCTGGCCAACAGGCTCCTCCAAAAGCCAATCGCAAGGTTACTTTTGCCACAATTACCTATATCTTTACAGAATCATAGTTGTTAAATTCCCTTATATTTATCCGTTACGTCTCGTTTTTTCTATCCTTTGATTTAGTCAAAGTTAAGTTTTAACTACTAGGATCCTGTAAAGATATGTCACATTTATTTCCACTAATATATCTTTTAGCAATATAAATCCTCCTATCCTCTTTATTATTGTCTTGTTTCCTCACATATAGGGGTTACCGCCTCCCCTGTTTAGGAAGAACTGTATATATTGGCTCACTCCTTTTTTATTTTTTTATTTTATTTGTGGTGTAATAGAAATTTTGTTAAATTAGATGCTTAAGCACATGAGATACCGTTGCATATCTGCCAGTTAAAAATCACCTATATAATTCTTAGATACTTATGGTAAAATGTCTGACATGGTGAAGTATCCCATTATAAATATACAAATCACACATGTAGTAAAGCATGACTTTATTATTCAGTAGAATAGCCCCACACTTATGTTTTGCCAAATCTTGATTCCTTTATATTTCACTAATGGGTGAATTTACTATTTGGCAGGCAAATTCGTCATTCTTTATGGAAGCAGGCACAGCTTAATAGTGTGATAATGCAACATTGTATTATAATTTTCCTCAAAATATAGCAAAAAAAAAAGACTAGGTGCAAATTTAGCACAAATGCCTTCATAAAAAAAAAAAAAGAATGATATACTCAAATGTTCAAATGCCCTTGGCAGCTACCTAAATTACCACTGCATTGTTTCTTTTCTCATAATACATGTAATGAGGGGTCTGTGCAATAAAATCCAGCTACAAGAATTGCAATATTTTCATGGTGGGGTATTATTATTGTGAAAAGGGGTTATTGTATGCAATTCAGAATAAACGTAACCATGCTGAGGGCATACAGCAAGGAAGGAGACTGTACGGTGTGTGGGAGTGGAGCTGGGATAGGACAGCAATGTTAGGCCAAAAGTTAGGGGGACTTTAATGTAAATTAGCGTGAGGAACCGACCTAGGTTATAGAGATTAAAGAATGTTGGAGAAATAAAGAATATGTTTGCCTGGCCCCTTTAAAATTAAACATTACCCTAATATTATAAATACATGTATGCAGACTGTGAAATAACAATTAAATTGGCATGAAACAAACATAATCCTTTGAAAAAGAAATGTATGTGTGCCTTGGAAATAATTCCCTCATTGAAGTGTGCCTTGGTCCAAAAAAGATTGGGAACAACTCCTCTAGATTACCTGATGAGTATTCAGCAGTGTACCCTATAGTCCTCGGAAATTACGGTAGCACTACATATATCATATATATCTTGACCTCTTTACCCCAAGCCACCTTAAAAAGCTGCTAGGAGAGGCCTAGAGAGGGATTTAGCAAGGAGATTTGGTTCTATTCTAAAGCAAAGTGTTAAAGGACTCCTCCATCACCACTAGTGGTTATAGGACTATGAGTGTCCCGGTGCCTCCCTCTCTGTGTTTTAGCATAGTTTGATGTTTTAAATGTGGTCTTCTTGACAGCACTGTGTCTCTAAAAATGTAGAACATAGTACATGTGATGCCGTGATAAAGCTCCCCAGTCTATTCCATACTTCTTGCCCCCCCCCCTTCTGTTTTAACCTTGTCGTGACTTTCCACTCATCTAATAACGCCCTTTGAATTCCAGTAATTCCTATATGCAACTATGCTCAGCTACTTGTTTCTCCCCTTTTACACATATATTTCATCAATATTTGTTAAAGTTAGCTTTTAGAGAATACTGTAACAGACACCCTTATTATTATTATTATTGTTTTTTTATTATTATTATTATTATTATTATTATTATGTGTGCCTGTAAGATAGCTTCTATTTGCATTAATGAAATACGGTTTGGTTTGTGTACATTTAAAACATTACTTGTTAATTTACTTTGAGATCTGCTGATAGTGTCTATGTATTTTCCTTTTTTAAACAGATGTTGCCTTTATTACAACATTAGCCTTCCTGTGGAAAGTATCGGCAATCACCCTTGTCAGCTGTCTTCCTCTCTATATCCTCAAGTACTTGAAGCGCAAGTTCTCACCTCCCAGTTACTCCAAGCTTACCTCCTAGATGTAGCTTTAAACGTGTGGGTATTCCCGCCTGCCAGTCTAGCTGGGAATAGCATTAGCTCCCCCCGCCGTGTTCTCGTTACTGTAGCCTTATGAATGAGCTACTGCTATGAAGGTCGGTCCACAGAGCAACATGAGCACAATGAAAGACAGAGAGTAAGTGGATGAAGGGAAGGGATATTTACAACTGATACAAGTCAGTTACAATTAACACCAATCTAACATTTCATTTTCCTTTTTTATTATTCTGTTAAAATAATTGATTTAATTAATTAGCATGAACAATTGACATTGGTTTTATGGTACATCTTTTTGTCTAAATAAATATTATTTTTTTGTTTGTTTTTATTTGTAATATTCCCATTACGTGATGTCACACTAATACAACACAGAGAATACAACCATATTTATTTCAAATAACACACTGAACTTCTTAAATTCCTTGTATGCTGCTATTTTTTCTGCATTGAAACCTTGATAAATATGCACTATATTAAATGTGTATACGTGTTTATAAAGTATAGTATTCATTTTATTTCTTACTTTTAATGCCCAAACCAAACAAGAACAAATCATATGTATTATTAGGGTTATTTCAGCCTGCACCAACTGGATTTGTTTAAAATGCTTCTTCATCATTGTTCTGTATATAAAACCCCTGCCATTAGATAAACCATATACATTCCTCAAAAATACCACTTTGGATTGTTTTTGCCACTATGTTTCGCTGCCTTGTACTCTGCATACTTTGGTTACTCAGGTAAAATAATATATATATGATGTAATATTATTTATTGTATATGGTAGAACGATCCTTTATCTTCCATTGTGCATTTTTGGGTTCTAATTTATGTTCCATCTAATTTCCATTAGACTTTTTAATCTTGATGTCTAGGGTCTTCAAGCAGGGTATCATAAGTGGTTTTATGGTGTATTCCTTCTTCACTGTGGGACAGATATTTGGATTCATGAACTGAGCCTGGTGTTTATTATTACCCAGCCTATCGTAATCTTTTTCAGACTGTATCTTGCTTAGAAGAGACAATAGATCAACACATTAAACAAAAAGAAGGTTACATGGGACATCAATGCTGTATACTTTGCGAGAGAAAAATGTTTTTGATTACTTGACTTATACAATAGTTAAACTGCTAATGGTTTTTAATTTAAATGTAAATATGCAGAACTAAATATTTACTGTTCTGAAGCCTGTTGAGAACTAGTTAAATTTCTTCAGTTAAATATGATTTTTTTTCTTTTTCAAATACTGTATATCTTTGTTATAAAAGCAATAAATTCTAATTTCTACCAAAATAGCATCTGTGCAGTTAATTGTAGAAACACAATATTTGCCTTAAAGGGACACTCCGCTGCCCAAATTAAATAAATAACATCACTATTTAGAATATATATATATATACCAGATAAGAAAACCTGTATGCATTTAATAATGCATTTTTTTCATTGGAGTATATATGAAATATAGGTCTCTTGTATGAAGCCTTTGCAAGCCCTCCCTTTTTAAACCAGCCCAGATTTTATGTGGCTGTCCAATCACAGACTTCTAAGTGCCGCTAGGAAGTAACAGGACCTTTTTCCTGATTGACAGCCAGGTTTGTGTAACAAGGTAAATTATAAACTTGTCAATTTCTATTGAAATCTGCACTTGTATAAAATGAAGAGGACACACTCTTCCTGATTTAGGTGTCTGGAATGTCATTTGGAAACAAAAAAACACCTGTTTCTGCTGTTGATCCAAAATAAAGGAAATCCCTGAAATTATTACCACTTGTGTTTTAAAAGGGTACTAACACTTTCCTTAATTTTTAGTATTATATTTACTTATCCTCTGTATTTAAAGGAGCACTTCAACATTAAAAATAAATGTGTTCATCAAGCCTCATGAGTTTGGATCCAATCAAGTGCTTTTCGTACCTATTGCACACAAATTGCCAATCCAATGCTTCTCATGTGCGTGATGATGCCGAATGTGAAGACATTTGAAAATCAAGCATGTTATGGAATAGGTGCCTCCTTTCTGACTGCCACTAGAGGCGTGTTTTCAGACAAATGTAAATAACAACAACTAACAAAAAACAAAATCACTACAGTGTATTAACACCCTTATATATGAAAAGTACTCAATGTGAACAAGATGCAGCGTCCCTGGTGGTGTTTCCTAATTTACCACTTTTCTTAAACAGCAAAAATAGAAACGGTATTTGGCAATCAGCTGAGCTTCTAAAAGGGATAAGATGGACCAAACATAGTGAAGTATAGTTAGATACAATAAAATATGTGCTCTTGAAATGCACTCACAATGTGTATGAAAATCTGCGCTATGGGGTGCCTCCCCTGGTTAAGGCTGGGGGGCTATCACCTTCTTCTAGCTCCTCCTGCTGAAGATGTGGTCTATGATTATTAAGAAAGCTGGAACACTTTCCACTGCACTTTGAATTGATTTATTAGGTGCAAAAATAATTTTATAACACAATATAATGCAAATTCAAACTGATAAAATCTGTCCAATTAATTTCCTCCATAAATTTGGACTTCCTCAGGGACAAAATGAAAATATTAAAACAAACAAGCACCCTTAAGTGTAAAGCAGCCTAGTAACCCACTTACCGATAGTCCTCTAAATAGGGCTAATCCCTTTCAGTTATTGGTGGTTTAGAGATCCTTCCTTCCCACCTGTTAGGATGATGTTCCTCCATTCAGGGTGCCTACCGAGTCCCCCACCTTAATTTCCAGCAGGTGTCAATAATCATAATCGTAGGGAGATTCTTTCCGGAGGTCTGGCACCGTCTTAATTGTGTTCCACCACTCTTTCTCCTGTTCGCAATCACATAGTCGCATATTACTGATTCTTCGTGCATTCCAGCACTATGCTGGAACACAATACAACTTTATTAACACCAGTTGCAGTTATAATCATACTAAAAAGATCTATTTTTTAAAGTAGGGAAAGGCTAAAAGAAATACATATAAACATTATATATATCATAAGAGGTGGACTTTGGACTTACTGTAACATATTCATCCTCACCTTGCCGTATCTCCGCACAGCGGCCATGCGTCCGTGTACCGGACTCCTGCAACATGTTGGTGGACGCCGGCCGCTGCAGACCTATGCCAAATTATAGCCCCACATCCGCCCAGGGTGATAACGTTGGCGTGCGTGTGAGGTCTCTGGAAATGCGCGCGCACACATTCTGAGGTCAATCAGATTTGTAAAAGGCCACCATTCTAAGGCCCGGTAAGACGTTACCTTTTAGTCCTAGGTGTGATACAGTTCTACGTGCTGAATCAACTAGTAATCCTGAGACTTACTTTTTTATGAGTATATAATTTAACTAAATATAAAAAATATATGAGAATAATTTAAGCAACAAAATTTATATAAAAGGTTTTGTTTTGAAAATTAAAAATGAAAAATAAAATGTGAAAAATAAAAAAATTTAAAAATAAAATGAAAATAAAAATCCAGTCCAAACTCATACCTCTTTGAAGACAACAATCTTTTAAAACAATATTGACAAAAAACATGTCAAATCTTAAGTCCTCTCGACTCCAGTGAACCCAGTCTGTGTATCCAAAAAGTCTCTCTTTGGGACAGTTGTTAATCCTATCTCTCCCTCCTCCAACTGGCATGCACTTGTTCAATGCCAATGCATGAAAACTCTATCCAGCTGAAGGAGGGGCACAGATTGCAGTGTGCAGGGACTGTGTGGGTGGTCAAACCTTTTTTGATGTTATTTATATGTTCTAGCACCCTCACCTTCAAAGTTCTTTTAGTCCTTCCTACATATTAGTGATGGTGTGCATAGAGGGCACTTCAAAAAAAGTAAAAAGAATCTCTGTAATTTAAAAGTAACTCTGTAATTTAAATATTTTAGCTGCTAACAACTACTTTTTGTAAACCTTGAGACACTCAGACAGATTGTTGCACTTAAAAATCCATCCCTTCCCATATATTGTTTGCCACACATACACTGCAGTAAATATACCACAAAGTCTGTGCGGCAATCTACAGCAGATTTAATGGCAAATTATGTGTCTGTTACTATACTTTTAAAGTGTGGGGATGTAATTAACTTTATTGTTAATTACATCCCCACACTTCAAAAGTATAGTAACAGAAAAATATAGCGCACATCCGCCCCTATTTAACACCATACACGGCTATGATGCTGGTCCATGCCGTTGTTCTTTCTCACCTTGACTACTGCAATCCCCTTCTCAGTGGTGTTACATGTTCCCAGATTGCACCGCTGCAATCTATAATGAATGCGGCGGCAAGGCTTATTTTCCTGTCCGCCCGCACCTCCCACGCCTCCCCCTTCAGTCAGTCCCCACATTGGCTTGCAGTTAGTCTTGCTTACAAGTCCCTAGATAAAGCTGCTCCAACCTACCTATCCTCCCTAATACACAAGTATGTCCCGTTGAGGCCCCTGGGCTCTACCGAAAACCTACATCTATCATCTGTCGGTACTCCCACATCTGATGCTTGCCTCCAAGACTTCTCCAGGGCTGCACCTTTTCTGTGGAACTCCCTTTCCTTATCTGGTAGACTTTCACCCAGTCTCCACTCCGTCAAAAAATCTTGAAAACACACTTCTTCAGGAAGCTTTTCTAGCAACCTATTTTATTACCCCTACTTATACCATTTGTGTAACTATACCCCACTCCCTCTAGCATGTAAGCTCATTGAGCAGGGCCCTCAACCCCTCTGTTCCTGTGCGTCCATTTATCTGGTTACAAATACATGTCTGTTAGTCCACCCATTGTACAGCGCTACAGAATTAGCTGGCGCTATATAAATAATAAAATAATAATAATAATTGTTTGACAAGCTTTACTTTTTTCTTCCTTTTAAGTAACTCAGGGCTACCAAACCTTTTAGGTTTTGTGCTTTCCTGTATATAATTGGGAGTCTTTCTGGTAATTGATCTCCCCAAAATTGATCTTGACATAGGATTGACCAGAATTTGTTTAAACTTTTTTAAATCTGTGTGTAATTTCTATTATATTTTGTCATAAAAGAATCTTTGAAAGTATTATTTGGAGCCATTTCCACTTTATCCATAAGGAGATTATTCCTATCTTTCCTTTCTGCTAACCTAATCTCTCTTTTAATGTTGTTTTATTGTACCCTTTTTGAATCAGTTTATTCTTATCAATGCCTGCTTGTGTTTTAAAATTCTGTATGTCTGGACAATTGCGTCTAGAATAGATCTGGTCATCTGACTTCTAGCTATTCCCATAAGCCACGGTAAATGGTGGCTACTTTTTTGGTAAACGATAACCGTTACCATCATTTTTTTTTTAAATAACATTTATTTAATGTTTTTCCCTCTCTTATAAAATGAGTCACACCCAAAAATAATAACATTTTTATTTCACTCAAATGTGAATTTAAGATTAAATTAATTTTAGTTTAAGTAAGTGACAAAATCTCAAAAGGAATCCCTGGAACTATTCCAAGTAATAATGACATCATCTATAAATTTCCGCCATAGGACCAAGTTTGCTTTTTCCTGTCATTGAACATAGAGCTTCTATTTCTCTTGATCCAAATAAAAAAATGAAGATACCACACTGATAGTGAGGATTTTTCTCTCAGGAATTTCCCCTTGCCCATGGTCTTTTGTATCAATTTGCAACTCTCTGTATTTCTCCTTGTCCCCAAACCAGCTGGTGAGGAGCCCCAATGAATGAGACAAGACAATGCCAGGTTCAAAGTGACTTCCCACATTTAATGAGCTGTGTAACAGTTTATGTTCTAGAGGAAACAGGGGTGGTCTTACAAGCATTATCCAATCCTAACAAAATCATCTATCTTATCTTCACATCTTAACCTATAGCAAGCTTGCAGCTGTATCTTCATGTTCGGGCCTTGCTCAAAGCTAAATTTCACTATCACTACGCACTTCAAATTAATATGCATGCACACTACGAATTAAAGATATTTACTACTAAGTTCTAAATTACACATTACTATGCAGTTATGATCAAAGAGAGAAAAACAGGAAATAAGGCCAACAGACAGAAGAATACAGGATATAACACCTGTGACTTGATACATGATGTTCTACAGCAGGGCTTCCCAAACTTTTATGGGCCGAGACCCACTTTTCAAAATGGTAATTTTTCGAGACCCACTTGCTTTTAATGCATATTTTAAAAAGTGAACACCATAGCAATCCGCTTTAGAGGCATACAATTGGCACACCATAGCAATCCGCTTTAGAGGCATACAATTGGCACACCATAGCAATCAGCTTTAGAGGCATACAATTGGCACACCATAGCAATCCGCTTTAGAGGCATACAATTGGCACACCAAAGCAATCAACTTTAGAGGCATACAATTGGCATACCATATCAATCCGCTTTAGAGGCATACAATTGGCACACCATAGCAATCATCTTTAGAGGCATACAATTGGCACACCAAAGCAATCAACTTTAGAGGCATACAATTGGCACACCATAGCAATCAACTTTAGAGGCATACAATTGGCACACCATAGCAATCCTCTTTAGAGGCATACAATTGGCACACCATAGCAATCCGCTTTAGAGGCATACAATTGGCACACCATATCAATCCGCTTTAGAGGCATACAATTGGCACACCATAGCAATCCGCTTTAGAGGCATACAATTGGCACACCATAGCAATCCGCTTTAGAGGCATACAATTGGCACACCATAGCAATCCGCTTTAGAGGCATACAATTGGCACACCATAGCAATCCGCTTTAGAGGCATACAATTGGCACACCATAGCAATCAACTTTAGAGGCATACAATTGGCACACCATAGCAATCCTCTTTAGAGGCATACAATTGGCACACCATAGCAATCCGCTTTAGAGGCATACAA
Source organism: Pelobates fuscus (assembly GCF_036172605.1). NCBI lineage: Eukaryota > Metazoa > Chordata > Amphibia > Anura > Pelobatidae > Pelobates > Pelobates fuscus. The sequence goes on from NC_086320.1 coordinate 144,631,491, forward strand.
TTGGCACACCATATCAATCCGCTTTAGAGGCATACAATTGGCACACCATATCAATCCGCTTTAGAGTAATACAATTGGCACACCATAGCAATCCGCTTTAGAGGCATACAATTGGCACACCATAGCAATCCGCTTTAGAGGCATACAATTGGCACACCATAGCAATCCGCTTTAGAGGCATACAATTGGCACACCATAGCAATCCGCTTTAGAGGCATACAATTGGCACACCATAGCAATCCACTTTAGAGGCATACAATTGGCACACCATAGCAATCCGCTTTAGAGGCATACAATTGGCATACCATAGCAATCCGCTTTAGAGGCATACAATTGGCATACCATAGCAATCCGCTTTAGAGGCATACAATTGGCACACCATAGCAATCCGCTTTAGAGGCATACAATTGGCACACCATAGCAATCCGCTTTAGAGGCATACAATTGGCATACCATTGCAATCCGCTTTAGATGCATACAATTGGCACACTATCCGCTTTAGATGCATACAATTGGCACACCGTGGCAATCAGCTTTACAGGCATACAATTGGAACATTATGTCAGCTTTAGATGCATAAAATTGGCACACTATAGCAATCCGCTTTAGATGCATACAACTGGCATACCATGGCAATCAACTTTAGATGCATAAAATTGGTACATCATGGCAATCAGTTGTAGATGTATAAACTTGGCACATCATGGCAACTTTAAGTGCATACAATTGGCGCACCATGGCAATCAGTTTTAGAGGCTTACAATTGGCACACCTTGGCAACCAGCTTTAGAGGCATAAATTCAGAACATCGTGGCAATCAGTTTTAGATGCATAAAATTGGAACATCATGGCAGCTTTAAATACATAAACTTGGCACAGCATGGCAATAAGCTTTAAATACATAAACTTGGCATATCATGGCAATCAGCTTCAGAGGCATATGATTGGCATACCATGGCAAACAGTCAGATGCATAAAATTGGCACAACATGGCAATCAGTTTTAAAAGCATAAAATTGGCACACCATGGCAATCAGTTTTAGATGCATAAAATTGGCACTCCATGGCAGTTTTAGAGGCATATTTCTGGGATATTATGGCAGTTTTAGAGGCAGAAACTTTGTGTGCATGTATGGGTGTATTTGTATTTACTGTTGCCATTGGAATGTAGTGGTGTACTTGTTTGTAATGTTTGCGTCTGAATGCAAGGGTGTTTGTATGTAGTGTCGGACTTGAAATGCAGGTGTGCTTTTTGAGTGTTGGTGTTTGAATGAAGGGGTGTTTGTAGATAATTTGCCGGGGTGTGTTTGTATGTAATGTTTGCGTTTGCAGTACGTGTGTAGTAGATGCAGTGTGTGTGTGTGTGTGTAGTGGATGCAGTGTGTGTATTGTGTTTATAAAATATACATATACACAATGTGTGTTTGAATGTAAGCATGTTTTTTTTGTATGGAGTATGTGTGAAGTGTATACACATATACACACACATACAGAGACACACACAGACACACAAATACACACCCTGACAGCAATACACACAATGACACCTAGTTTCCCACACCTAGATAAACAGACACTCATGTACACAGATACACACTGACACACAATACACACACAATGACACAAAAGGACACACAGATACATATACACGCAGAGACAGGAGGTGAGTGTGACAGTGTGTGGGAGAGGTGAGGGTGACAGTGTGGGAGGGAGTGTGTGTGCTGGTAACAGTGTGAGGGGCAGTGTGAGGGCAAAGTGAGAAAGGAGAGAAGGCGTGGGCAGGCAGGGGGAGAAGGGATGGCACAGGCGGGGGGAAAGGGTTACAGTGTGGGGGCCAGGGGGAGAAAAGGCTACAGTGGCAGGGGGAGAAAAGTTTACGGGGGGCGGGGGTGAAGGGGGTGACATGGGGGAGGGCAGGGAGTGAAGGGGTGACACATAGGGGAAGGCAGGGAGTGAAGGGGTGACACATAGGGGAAGGCAGGGAGTGAAGGGGTTACATGGGGAGGGCAGGGAGTGAAGGGGTTACATGGGGAGGGCAGGGAGTGAAAGGGTTACATGGGGAGGGCAGGGGGTGAAGTGGTTACATGGGGAGGGCAGGGGGTGAAGGGGTTACATGGGGAGGGCAGGGGGTGAAGGGGTGACACATAGGGGAAGGCAGGGAGTGAAGGGGTGACACATAGGGGAAGGCAGGGGTTGCAGGGGGTGAAGGGGTTACATGGGAAGGGCAGGGGGTGAAGTGGTTACATGGGGTGAAGGGGTTACATGGGGGGGGCAGGGGGTGAAGGGGTTACATGGGGGAGGGCAGGGGGTGAAGTGGTTACATGGGGGGGCAGGGGGTGAAGGGGTTACATGGGGGGAGGGCAGGGGGTGAAGGGGTTACATGGGGGAGGGCAGGGGGTGAAGGGGTTACATGGGGGGAGGGCAGGGGTGAAGTGGTTACATGGGGGGGGCAAGGGGTGAAGGGGTTACATGGGGGGGGGGCAAGGGGTGAAGGGGTTACATGGGGGGAGGGCAGGGGGTGAAGGGGTTACATGGGGGGAGGGCAGGGGGTGAAGGGGTTACATGGGGGGAGGGCAGGGGTGAAGTGGTTACATGGGGGGGCAGGGGGTGAAGGGGTTACATGGGGGGAGGGCAGGGGGTGAAGGGGTTACATGGGGGGGCAGGGGGTGAAGGGGTTACACGGGGGGGTGAAGGGGTTACATGGGGGGAGGGCAGGGGGTGAAGTGGTTACATGGGGGGGCAGGGGGTGAAGGGGTTACATGGGGGGAGGGAGGACATGGTCTGGGGCTGTGTCCTACCTGTAATAAATTCCCTGGTGGTCCGGTGGGTTACCTCTCCGGTCTGAGCTCCGCCGGGTGCAGAGCTGCAGACAGTGTAATAAAAATCTCGCGAGCTCCCTGAGTGTTGCCATGGTAACGCTCTGGGAGCTCGCGAGACTTCTATCACCGGGTCTGCAGCTCTGCACCCGGCGGAGCTGCAGACAGGAGCTGCTGGGCAGACTGATTGGAGGGAGCCCGGCGGCATACAGGGCAAACCGCCGGGCTCCCTCCTGGTGTCAGTCTGCTTGCCTGACTCCCCGGCGGCCCTGGATGTGTGGGTCAGCGCGACCCACTGGGAATCGCCCTGCGACCCACCAGTGGGTCGCGACCCACACTTTGGGAACCGCTGTTCTACAGCATATAACACCTATTACTTGTTACATGATATTATACAGCTCTTTATTGTCTAGGGTTATATTCACTAAGCATTGGATATAGATAAAATACATTATTGCAAATAGATGACATGTTAACCAATTTTAAACAGACTGGCCAGCCGGTCATCTGTATCTGAAGCCCTGGGTAAATATAGGCAAAGTGTATTATTCCCAACACACACTCAATTAGAAATATTTACTATGCAAAAAAATGTTTTATTTTATTTTTATTTTTTTTGCTTTGCATGAGAAAATGTGATTAAAATAAGATCACACTGCGATAACTGTATTTTACACTAACTATAAACTCCACAACATCCAGTAAATACAGGTAAGTGATAAACAATGCCATATAGTTTTCAATCTCTAGAGACAAACAACAATCCTCTCCTCAAAATACAAAAATTGGAGAAAAAAAAAGAAAGCCATTATATATATATATATATATATATATATATATATATATATATATATGTATTAAGGCAATTTTTCCTGGATTTGTGGGAGGTGCTGGGTTGCTACCACTAGCTTACTTAAGGCTTACCTTGCTACTTACCGTTCGAGGTCAGCGTTGAATGAGGATCCACTTCCGGGTTCTCTCAGACGCCATCTCCGCGGCAAGCTGTGTCCAGGAATCCTCTTGCAGGCCTTTTCCATCCGTCCAGCTTCTTACCCGGGTCTTCGTCGTAGATCGCGTCCCAGGGACTCCTAAACCGTAAGTCAGACCTACCTGTCACGCCAGGAACGGTTCCCACGGCGCACGGTACAGCACGGGTCCTCGCTTTACGGTTTTCTCTGCACAGTCGTTTTACAGCCTTTCTCGCGGCTTCATTTTGTACAAATTGTTCGGCTAAATCATGCGTATTAGAGAAGCGATCATTTCGCACAAACTGTTTTCCCTTGCTTCATTTAAACGATTATCATTTCGGTTGTGTTTTCCGTTCGGCACTTATTCATGTTATATTCATGCACGATTGCTGGTCGCATTAAAGTGCATACGTTTAAGCTATTCATGCTAACTTCTAGTTCCCTTCATACTAGATTCGGTTATTCTGCTATGTATTCACATAGATCTGTTTTCTAAATTACATTTCATCATTTCATGTATATACATTCGGTTAAATAGTTGGTTGTTTGAATAGACAGACCATTTTCATTGCTATTTTAAGGTATCACTTATTACATCAAGGAAATGAAACCAGCTAACATTTCTGTATGGATCATTGGACTCCCACGCTTACAGGAGTTTTTCATAAATTATCCATTTCATTACAATTAAATCAGCCTACGTTACAGGCCTCATTTCTTTGTTGTTAAACCATGACACATAAGGCTTTAAATCCTTTTCATGCATACTCAGGTTGAATCACACGTACTGATCCAACCAATCATACGTTTCCTGCACAGTAATATACATATATATATATATATATATAACTTACATTTTTTGTTTCCCTTACACACCATTATTATATAACACATATGTTGTTGGTACATAGGCCACGGCCTCCCTCAGATGTCTTATTAAAGCATGACAACATTTCTGAGTAACACATATCTATTCCCATGGTATCAACATTTTATTTTCAATCATACGCCAGCAAACCATAAAAACATTGCTGCTACAGGCTATAAGTCTGTTTTCTTTCCAACAATCCACACTCATCATACTACTCTCTTTTATCCATTTCAGGCTGTCAAGCTTATATATATTTGCTTCACACGTTTTTTTCCTGTGAATTTGTCATACTACCAGGTACGTACACCTGCTCATATGGTATTCTACCATACATTTCATTTCGTCCCCCTAGGTTAGAATGCTGGCAATAGGGTCACAGGCTTCCCAATAGGTATTTACCCCGTCTTGGCAGTTGCCATCAGTTAGTGGTCCCGCGAGGCCAACACCCCGCCTCAAACGTTTCAGAGGCAAACACCCATCGGGCCACACGTTAGCTAGCCGCCTCGCATGTTGCATAGAAAGGGCCTCACCTGTCACTCCCTTCCCCTGTTTTCTGTCTTACAGTCACCGAGAGGCCTAATACTCCTGCCACTACGACGAGTGGCCTCAATAACCCCTCGCTCCAACGCATAGATAGAGCCTCTCAAGCCGCTTGGCAATTAGCAGGGCCTCATCTGTCACCAAACAACTATAATGTTTTCGCCATCCGGCCTAGCTAGCCTGCCAGTACAATTTGGTGGTTTCATATACGAATTCATTGTTTTGTTTATAGTATGTCTCAGGAAGGGGTAGAGGATTTCTCCCTGCCTAGCACCACGGCTAGAGCTGTCACTCCCACACAAGGAGGAGAGATAGCTAGTCCAGCATCGATCAGATCCTGGACGATCCCGCGTATAACCACGGAATTGAGGAGACGACAAATCCCCTACCCGGCTACAGCAAGGAAAGAACTTTTCAAACTGCTATGCACATCTACAAATAACATGGATGCCGGGGAAGGACCTAGCCAGTCCAACCCAGGAGACATACATGCCATGTTATCCTCACTCATGGCGTCCATGAGCAAGGTCAACTCCAGGCTGGAGAAACTTGAGTCGGTCACCACAGGCCTTACTCTAGCAGGGCCACCCGCTGCTGCTTCACAAGCACCAGCCGACTTGCCATTAGTTGCTCCAGCCATCACCCTGGATGACCAGGAAGTTAGCCCGGCTCATATGATACCTGAGCACATAAAAAGGGATATCCTGGAAGGTAAAGATGTCAACCTGGCTTCCCTGTTGATTGCCTCCCAGGATATTGTTGAGAATAAGACGTATGCTTATCATGATGTATCTGTTGTTGTCAGATCTAGGGATGCCCGCCTAAACAGGAAACTGACTATCCCTGAATTTGTACTAGCCTTTGGTATTTACAGGGATGTCATCTGTGTGGTTTATCCCAACAGAAGAAAGGAGCTGGATCTCTATATGCACAAGCTGGTAGACCTGGGCAACAAATATGGTGGTTCAGCCTTCTATGACTACCATAGGTCTTTTTCTGCAAAAGTGTCTGGAGCCTTCTCCCAGTACGGAACACGATCCAACCGTAATTTTTTGCAGACACTTTGCAGGTCTAAGAACACCGGCTTGTGCATACTGCTCCTCCACAGCCCATACTACAAATTATTGTCCCAACACGGCGGACGGACATGCCTCCACGCAAGGAGCTAGTTCCTCTGGTGCTCCAGAGAAGTTGTCAAGAGACAAACTGGGACGCCCAATCAAGTTTCTGGGCAAGTCCCAGATATGTAATAATTTCAATTTTAAGTCTTGTAATTACAGTGGATGTAGACTATTGCATGTCTGTTCAAAATGTTTTAGGGCACATGCAAAGACCATGTGTCCAAATAAAATGTATTCCAAGCCTTACCTAACATCCATTAATATGCCAGTATTCACTGCATTTATGTCTCAGCACCCATCTAGACACCTAGTAGACTTTCTTATCTCTGGTTTAACAAAAGGCTTCCATACAGGTGTCCTACACATACCAGACGGAACTCTGGAATGCCCTAATCTACAATCCGCCCAACACAACCCCACAGCGGTTGACACCCTCATAGCCCAAGAAGTGGTTGAGGGCTTCGTATTGGGGCCTTTCAAAACTCCTCCATTCATAGAATGGCGCATTAACCCTATTGGTATTGTCACAGGGAAGTCTTCCCCAAAACAGAGACTCATCATTGACTTATCGGCACCCCACTCATCGGCCAACCCCAGTCTTAATTCCCTCATAGCCTCTGAGGAATTCTCCCTGCAATACACCACCATAGATCACGCCATTACCGCTATCATACAAGCAGGGGTTGGAGCCTGGCTCAGTAAGACCGACATTACTTACGCCTTTAAATTACTACCAATCCACCCCACACTGTGGCACCTGCATGGCATCAAGTGGTCCGGGAACTACTATTTTTTCTCCCGGTTAACTTTTGGGTCCAAAAGTAGCCCAGCTATTTTCGACACATTTGCCGAAGCATTATGCTGGTTACTATTGAACATAGCCAGATGCCCTACGGTATTACATTACCTAGACGATTTCCTACTGGTCGAGGAGAATACTTCCCCTCCTACTAGTCTCAAAGCTACCACTAAGCTATTTGAGCAGCTCGGTGTACCTATCTCCCCTAAGAAAACAGAGGGGCCAGACACGGTTATCACTTTTCTGGGTATCCAATTAGACTCCGCCACAATGCAAGCGAGCCTACCACACGATAAGATAGAGAATATTCTCACTTACATAAACAGCTACCTTCAGCTCGGTACTTGCAACCGCAAAGCGCTACAGTCCCTGCTGGGATCACTAAATTTTGCTATGCGCATCATACCTCAAGGCCGCTCCTTTATATCACAACTATTGCATCTTTTCCCACTTTTCCTACATGACACGCACAGGTTGTCCTTAGATACCCAAGCTACGGCAGATCTAAACATGTGGAAGAGATTTTTATCCACTTGGAATGGTAAAAGTATGTTCCTCCCTCAATTGACTGACTCATCTCCTACCATTTGGTCAGATGCGGCATCTACCACTGGTTTTGCAGCAATTTTTGGGAACGAATGGCTTTGGGGCAGCTGGCATTCAGCAGTTCAGGATTTGGAAGGTTTTTCCACTACCTCAGCTCTTTTTGAGATCTATCCCACCGCGGCGGCTGCCGTAGCATAGGGTCATTTATGGGCTAATATGCCAGTGCGTTGTTGCTCAGACAACCAGGCAACCTGTCACATCATCAACAAAGGTCGTTCCAAATCCCTTACGATCATGAGATTTCTGAGGAAACTCACTTGGTTGGCAGCTTGTCATAATTTTTGTCCTATGTTGTTTCCATGTTCCAGGTGTATGTAACACAGCTGCTAAAAATTTGTCTCGCTTTAAATTTCAGGCATTTCATCAAGCACTCCCGTCAGCGGCACCCACAGCCACCATCACTACAACATTTCAACAACTTATACTGGACTAGAAACCATCATGCAGCATAGCAGGACATTGTCCCAATTGGCACTTTCAAACAATACACACAAAACATACAACAGAGCTTTCACACTATTCAAAATATTCCTTCTGGAACATAACATCATGCAACCATTTGTTATGACATCTTTTTGGGGTTTGCTTCCTTTTGCTACCTTAAACTTAAAATGTCATATAACACCATCAAACTCTATCTCACTGGCATTCAACACCACATGCTAATCTTACACCCAAATAACAACAGTGTCATGGCCTCTCACCAAATTAAGACCATACTCAGAGGTATTCAGAAATTAGAACCCACACATACAGCCCAGAGGCTACCCATAGATAACCATATCTTTAAAGCATTGTCTAACCTGCTTGACTTAAAACCGTTTGACACCAATACAAATTCTATCATCAAAACAGCAATATACATAGATTTCTATGTATTTCTAAGACCGAGATAATTCACTACAACCTCCACGACCCAAAATACTCCTTTCCTCCTCTATTCCCACTTGACAAAACATATGGATCATTACATCCTGACTTTACCTCACTCCAAAACCAGTCAGCACATACCCGTAAACATTCTGTACTATCCTACGCACAATAGATGGTGTCCCGTCAGGGTTCTTGATGCCTACATACAGCATCATAACGTACTGCCCTCACAACCATTACTACAGCTACAAGGTTCAGTACTCACCACTACAGCCTTCATGACCTACGTCAGGTCCTTGCTCACACAACTGGGCCTCAACGCAGCCAATTACTCAGGGCACTCCTTTCGTATAGGAGCTGTGTCCACAGCCTCCAGTGTCAACATCCCAACTCATGTTATCAAAACACTGGGGCGCTGGAAGTCATCCGCTTACTCACGGTACATACCGAACCCAGTAAAAGAATTAAGGGATGCTTGTCAAAAACATGTCTGGTTGATAAAATGTATATGTATTGGTTGTCTGTAATAAATTTGATTACTTAATTTTTGCCCTCTTCTTTCTCAGGCCTACCTCATCGTCGGTTCTGGCACACCACAACCGACTTGCTCTTTTTATTATCCTACATTTATTTATGGTATTTCACACTGTACTATCATAAGCACCTAACACAAGTATTAAGGCAATTTTGCCTGGATTTGTGGGAGGTGCTGGGTTCCTACCTACCCCTAGCTAACTTAAGGCACTCCCCGGCACACCACAACCGACTTGCTCTTTTTATTATCCTACATTTATTTATGGTATTTCACACTGTACTATCATAAGCACCTAACACACACACAAAATATATATATATATATATTTATATATATATATATATATATATATATACAGTATCTCACAAAAGTGAGTTCATCCCTCACATTTTTGTAAATATTTTATTATATTTTTGAATATACACTGAAGAAATGACACTCTGCTACAAGGTATAGTAGCAAGTGTACAGCCTGTATAACAGTGTAAATTTGCTGTCCCCTCAAAATAATTCAACACACATCCATTAATGTCTAAACCGTTGGCAATAAAAGTGAGTACACCCCTTAGTGGAAATGTCCAAATTGGGCCTAATTAGCTATTTTCCTTCGCTGGTGTCATGTGACTTGTTACGTCTCAGGTGTGAATGGGAATCAGGTGTCTTAAATTTGGAGTTAGCAATGGAGTATTAATGATATCCTGCAAAAAGATCAACTATTACCCTTCGCTGAAATTAAGGCCAAATTACATTTACCAAATAAAGAACTTTTTACATATCTAAGAAATAAGAATCTCCTGGTAGCATGGCCGAGCGGAGCAGTGTGCACCGCGGTACAGTTTCCTGTACCCGGCCGGACTGACAGGAAGCACACTCTCAGTGAGCACTTCCTTTCAGTCCGGCCGGGTACAGGAAACATAAGCCTCCTGCCGATTGTGTCGCCTTATGGACGCGCCGGTCTACTCATTCATTATCGGTATTGCCGGTGATTATCGGCCGATACCGATATTTGCACACAAAAAAAATCTGAATATCGGCAAAACCGATAATCAGTCCATCCCTAACAGGAATTAACAAATTTAAGGTCAAAATACGGAATCCGTTCAGCTGTTTCGGCCTTACATTAGCAGTGTATAATACTACTACTGTCTGTACACGTTCAAGTCCTGCCTGCCCGAATGAATATTTCATAATTGTCCTGCAAAAACTGACTTGGCCGTTTCAAAAGCTACCAGACATTCTTTATTAAAGTGACACTTTAGTAACTGCTTGATCTAATTGAAGTGGGTATATTGCCTGGAGACACATCTGGTGTCATCCTTATGTTGAACTGTTTTTAGTGTTTTAATGTGAAATGAGTCCCCAGCACCTCATTCGCTCTGAGTTGCTTGGGGCTATAGAAGTAGCATTAGCCTGAACAGAAATGGGCGTCAGTGATTGGTTGAAAGTGTCAGCAGACCACTCTCAGCCTTTCACTGCTTCCATTGTTGGTATGAATTGGTATGGCTAAAAGGAACGGTGTAATTTCTACCTTGGCTGTGTAATTTTTACCTGGGCTGTGGTGGGACCAGGCACTCTTATTCAGTGTAAAACAACTTGAAAATTATTTAAGACTAAATGGAAGAACAGTGCCAGGGGATTCAAGCACCATAATCATTTACTGAGTTGAAATCATTACAGTGCCAACACATTTCGTTTAAGGTTGCCAGATTCACCATAATTTGCCGAACCCATATTGCTTCTACGTGAAGATGGGCAGAACTTGAAAATAATTTATGTGCTGTAGAGCATGTAGATGGCATGGAGCCATCCAAAATTATTTGATTTGATTAAAAATATGATTTCTCTCTTGCACATGGTGTCAGAAAAATGTATTTGTATCCAGAAAGTCTGCAATCCTAGAGGACTATTCCTCTACTGTCAGAGATCATTTTTCTGTATAATTCAAAATCTTGCTTATAATTTTACTGCTGTACATGTAATATGCTGGCTCTTTTATTTATTTATTTATTTTACAATAGTAGCAACTCAATTTTAAACAAGTCATTTATCACCTTTATGCATTCGGTCATGCGTAACGATTTTATCAGAGGTTAATTTATACATTCTTTTCTCTGAATCTAAGGTCGACTTTATCCCATCAGACCTTGTTTAGCTAAAAAGTTCAGGTTTCTTCCTATAATGTGTTGCTTATGGCTACAGCAGTTACATTAATTAGGTACTTCCCAAATAACTTGGAGAACATTTATTCTATATTCTAGAACTGTATGTGTTATGCATATTTTACACTTGAAACTACAAACTGGAATATATATAATCTGACAATACACTAAAAATCTGAATTGTTTTCAATAAATGTTTATTGATATAAAGAATGAAATTACAATTGTAGAAAGAAATACAAAGATGATGTCTATACCATCACAAAACAGCAGCAGCATCCACCCAAACAAGACTCCCAGAGGTTTCTGTCGATACTGTGACAAACGCAAGTAAGCAGCGACAGCCAATGGCCATAGTGCCAGGTCAGTTGGATAATCAGTGAACCAAAAACTGAAAGATTATGAACCATGAAGATACTAATAAAGGGGCAAGTCCCAAAGAAGAGATGGAAGTGAATAGAGTGGTGGCGCACATCCCACCACTCGCAACCACACACAGACAGGGAAAATCCCCAGCAACCCCCCTGTACCCTAAAGACCAAGGGCTGCAAAATATCTTAAGGAAAATGCTATTGGGGCCAGCCCCCACCCCAATATAGCCCCCTCCCATTAGTCATTTGGAGGCATCCCATAAGGCAAAATCCACCTGTTCATAAACAGGGAAGTACAATGAAGATCTACATGGCGAACCGAAAAGGTGGATGGTTATTTGATGTTTGTTCCACCACCACAAATTTCTTTCCAGAAGTACAGGACAATGCCACCAGATGTGAAGCAGATGCAACAGAGGGATACCGCACTCCCTTGATAACCAGGGTGTAGCAGGACCAGAGGTAGGCCAAACATCCAACGATAATTCAAAGACATAAGATGTTACAGGCACTCAAGGTTCAAAGAAAAAGCAGATTTATTGGGAGAGTGTACAGCAACATTTCAACACCAAAGGGTCTTTGTCAAGCTACTGTAGTTTGACAAAGACCATTTGGGGTCGAAATGTTGCTGTATACTTTCACAATAAATCTGCATATTCTTTGAACCTTGAGTGCCTGAACCCCCTTCTGTCTTTGAATCAGATATGAAGCAGACTACCCTCATCTGCGCCACAGTGCCAACAGCTAGCAGGAAGTGAAGGGAATCTTGTGTGTAGAGAACTATAGCTATGTTACCAGTAAGTCAAAAGTTTATAGGGCAACTCCTTCATCTTGGTATTAGTAGTTCATTTATGTATCACTTATTTTATGGGAAAGTAACTGCCAACGCTTCTTCCCACTTGTCCAAAAAATGAGGGGGATCCTATTTTGAACTATAGTGTACAATAAAATTCCCCTAGTCCGGGGATCTTAGGGAATAGAAGATGAATAGTGCAAGGCTTGATGATAAATCATTCCTTGTGATAACAACTGTGCCTGCTATTGAAGGACTGCTTGCAACATGCTCATTTGTCCATTACCAAAACTAAATGGTGGATTCTGATGTGTCACACCTTGAAGGATCATTCTCATAGAGCCCCTGGTACCTGCCAGGTAACTGGGATTTTACCATAGTGGGAGTAAGGGGATTGTGTGAGTCATAAGGATAATCTTTCTCTTAGCCAGTACCATAGAGACACCATGACCTGCAGCAGAGGAAGCTTTTTGGTCTGCCTCCTGCCCTCCGCAAATTGATAGGGCAGTGGTGCCAAGTTAATCTGCAATTGGTCATTTTCAAGTTTCACTCAAAAACTTGGATTAAACCAGGATAGTACATGAGTTCACCCTTGAGAGATGCTTGCATAGTAGTGTCTTTCATTGTCTGGCATGGCCAAACCTCCCCACAGATTAGGAACATTGGTGTGGTAACTAGTGATAACACCTTGACAATCAGGGTTTGTAAAAGATAGAGAAGACCTGCCGGACTTGAAATATGGAGTCGCCTTTGACCCCACCCTCCTCCACTATATGAGAGCACTTACCCGGGAGCACACAGGTGTACACACACACATATATATATATATATATATATATATATATATATATATATAAAATTTATATATGTATATATATACACCCTCCTCCACTATATGAGAGCACTTACCCGGGAGCACACAGGTGTACACACACACATACACACATACATACATACATACTGGGCCTGGGCATACTTGCTATATATGTATACACATTGGAAATATAGGGCCCCGGGAATATGGAGAAAATAGGAAGACATAGCCCGGGCCCAGTACAGCCATATTGGCTTTAGCCCCCGATGGCAGTCCAACTTAGGAAGCCAGCATCTCAGTGTCCTGGCAGAGGATTGCCCTATATGGCAAGTCTTCCCAACCAGGGTCAATCATGTCAGCAAAGATTAGGTTAAAATACAGGTCAGGAGAGTGGGTTTTAAATAGCACCCATGAATGTTTGATTATGGCAGCAGTGCCATTCTGGGGAGATGGTACATGAGATCCTAAATCAATTTTATATATATATATATATATATATATATATATATTATTTTATTATTTATTATTTTATTATTTATATAGCGCCAACAAATTCCGTAGCGCTGTACAATGGGTGGACTAACAGACACATAATTGAGATCAGACCACTGGACGTACAGGAACAGAGGGGGTTGAGGGCCCTGCTCAATGAGCTTACATGCTAGAGGGAGTGGGGTATAGTGACACAAACGGGTTAAAGTAGGGGAATTAAATAGTTTGTTAGAGAAGGGTTTATTGAGTGCTTGGTAGGTCATTTTTGACAGTTGCAGGAAAGGAGTCATGGGGTGGGGGATGAGAAGCCTGCTGACAGTTTAATTGATACGCTTTAACGAAGAAGTGAGTTTTCAAAGATTTTTTGAAGGAGTGGAGGCTGGGTGAAAGTCTGATTGAGGAGGGAAGGGAGTTCCACAGAATAGGTGCAGCCCTAGAGAAGTCTTGAAGGCGAGCGTCAGAGGTGGGGATCCGGGCAGAGGATAGGCGTAGGTCTTGGGATGAGCGCAGGGGTCTCGACGGGACATACTTGTGTATGAGGGAGGATAGGTATGTTGGAGCAGCATTATGTAGGGATTTGTAAGCAAGTGCCAGAATTTTGAATTGGGCCCTATATCTAACTGGAAGCCAATGCAGGGACTGACAGAGCGTGGAGGCGTGGGAGGTGCGACCGGACAGGAAAATAAGCCTCGCAGCCGTGTTCATTACAGATTGCAGCGGTGCAAGCTGGGAACATGTAAGACCAGTCAGAAGGGGATTGCAGTAGTCGAGGCGAGAGAGAACAACAGCATGAACCAATATCTTAGCCGCGTCCGGCGTTAGATATGGGCGGATGCGCGCTATTTTCTTGAGTTGGAAGCGACAGGATTTGACTATCGATTGGACATGGGGAGTAAAAGAGAGGTCAGAATCGAAAAGAACCCCTAGGCAGCGAGCCTGCGAGGTAGAGGTGATAGTAGCGCCGTTGACTTGGATGGAGACAACAGGAGTAGCAGCACTTGAGGGAGGACAAACTAGAAGTTCTGTTTTGGACAGGTTGAGTTTAAGGAAGTGAGCAGCCATCCAGTTGGAAATAGCAGAGAGGCAGTCAGAAACACGAGTCAAGGTGGGCGGAGAGAGATCAGGAGAGGACAGGTAGATTTGCGTGTCATCTGCATATAAATGATATTGGAAACCAAAGGAGCTGATGAGTTTACCAAGGGAGGCAGTATAGATGGAGAACAATAGGGGGCCGAGGACAGATCCTTGGGGGACGCCGACAGAGAGGGGTTGGTGAGAAGAGGCAGAACCAGAGAAAGAAACACTGAAAGAGCGCTGGGAGAGGTAGGAGGAGCACCAGGAGAGAGCAGTATCCCGTAGACCAAAGTTACGAAGAATGTGAAGAAGCTGTTGATGATCAACAGTGTCAAATGCAGCAGAAAGATCAAGGAGCATTAGGATAGAGTATTGGCAGTGAGATTTAGCAGCAATTAAGTCGTTGGATACTTTGGTCACAGCAGTTTCGACAGAGTGACCAGCGCGGAATCCAGACTGAAGGGGGTCAAGCAGAGAGTTGGATTCGAGAAAGTCTGTCAATCTGGCGTACACAACTCTCTCGAGGATCTTGGAGGCAAATGGGAGTAGCGAGATAGGGCGGTAGTTGGATGGGGAGTTGGGTTGGGCTTTTTCAGAATCGGGGTTACGGTTGCATGTTTGAAGGGTGAGGGAAATGTGCCAGAGGAAAGGGAGAGATTGAAAATGCTAGCGAGAGGAAGAGCAAGAAAGGGAGACAAAGTGCGGATGAGATGCGAGGGAATAGGATCGAGAGAGCAGGTGGTGGGGCGGGAGGACAGGAGCAGTGCAGAAACCTCTTGTGCTGTAGCAGGTGCAAATGTGCATAGGATGGCAGGGGGAGTGGGGTTGGGTGATATAATGATAGGGGAAGGAGAGAGATTAGAGATCTCTTTCCTGATTGTAGAGATCTTCTCAGTGAAATGAGATGCAAAGTTTGTGGCGGACAAGGTGGTGGAAGGAGGGGTAGTCACAGGGCGAAGAAGAGCATCAAAAGTGTGAAACAGGTGTTTGGGTTGATGGGACAGTGTGCTTATGAGGGTTTTGAAGTAGTTTACTTTTGCAGAGGAAAGAGCCATGCTGTAGGAGCGCAGCATAAATTTATAGTGGACAAAGTCAGATGCAGAGTGAGACTTTCTCCAGCAGCGTTCAGCAGTTCTGGAACATTTTTGGAGGTAACGGGTCAGCTTAGTGTGCCAGGGTTGTAGTTGGGGGCGCTTGCTGCGTTTAACTGTAGGAGGTGCCATGATGTCAAGTTGAGAGGAGAGAGTGGAGTTGTAGAGTGAGGTTGCAGAGTTAGGGCAGTTGAGATTTGAGATGGGTAAAAGGAGTGTTTGGAGTGTGGTGGAGAAGTGCTGGAGATCGAGGGAGTTGAGGTTTCTGCGAGGTTGGAGAGTTGAAGGTGTTGAAATTTTGGTATGAGGTATGCAGATGTTAAATGTTAGCAGATGGTGGTCAGACAAAGGAAATGGATCAGTGGAGAGATCAGAGGTGGTACAGAGATTGGTGAAGATGAGGTCAAGAGTGTTTCCTGCGGTGTGAGTTGCGGAGGAGGAAATCTGTGTGAGTCCAAAGGAGGAGGTTACAGAGAGCAGACGGGAGGCATCAGGGCAGTTGAGCTTGTTGATAGGGATATTGAAGTCCCCAAGTATGAGAGAGGGAGTGCTAGAGGAAAGAAAATGGGGTAACCAGGAGGAAAAGTGTTCAATAAATAGTTTAGGGTGACCGGGGGGGCGATAGATGATGGCAATTCTTAAAGGAGTGGGCTTAAAAAGGCGTACAGTGTGAACTTCAAAGGAAGTAAAGGATAGGGCAGGGGCAGGGAGGATAGGTTGAAAGGTGCATTGAGGGGAGAGAAGGATGCCTACACCACCTCCTTTACAGTCGAGTCTAGGAGTATGGGAGAACTGTAGACCACCGAAACATAAAGAAGCAGGAGTAGCGGTATCGGATGGGGACAGCCAGGTCTCAGTGAGTGCCAATATTGTGAGCGAGTTAGAGATGATGAGGTCATGTATGGCTGTAGATTTGATGTTAGTGCAAATGGAGCGAGCGTTCCAGAGTGCACACTGAATTTTGGTAGAGTTGGATAAACTGCAGGGTATTTGGAGGAGGTTTGCATGGTTTCTATTTATTTTGGTGTGAGCAGATGAGGTGTGGGGCCCTGGGTTGGGAGAGACGTCACCAGCTGCCAGAAGTAGGAGGAGAGATAGTGACAGGAGGTGTGAATGGGTTTTATATGGGCGGCGACTAGGGTGAGATTGGGTTAGAGCAGGAGAGAGAGAATAGAGAAATGAGTGCAGGGCTTGAGATGAGAGAAGGGGGGAGTGTAGCAAAGAGGGATTGATGTAAATGTGAGTGTGTTGAGGGAGGTGGGTGGAATGAGATATTTTGATTCTGAGGGAGATAAGAGAGAAGGAGAGGAGGAGAGTATAGAGCATTGCTCTGATGTGATGGGTAGGTATATAAACCCCCCCTGCCAATACAGCACCTATTCCCCGCACACGCATACTACATCCCATATACAGACACTGTACAAACACACTACACCCTATACACACAGCAGCTCCTACACACACACACACAATCTATTTTCATACTATAAGACACATGTATACCAAAAAACACAACACAACAGATCTATTTACACAACACTTACAAACAACTTCATATAAATACTTGCAATGCAACAAGTATCCAACAAATGTTTGCACAATATGCTTTCCTGACCCATTTGTCCTCTGGTACCTACTTGACTCACCAAAAATATTGCAGATGTATGAGTAAAATTGCTTGCATGGCACAAAACAAACACCAGGCCTCATTCCCATGTGAATGCTCTTCAGTCGGTCTCTGCCCATGGGATGCCCTGTAAGAGAATTTAATTGACATGCTTGTCATTGGTGATATTAGAACACGCCCCCTCCACCTGGGCCACTTGGATTTTAAATGCCTGGGCATGTCCGGCCCTGCATGGGATGCAGTCAATGACAGATTTTTGGGTTTGAGGTGGAATTATAAAGTAACAACATATACAGATGACATCATGTTGTCCATGACTAGTACTCTCTAGTCCTCTCCTCTCTTTTCTTCTCTGTTCACTTTATTATTTGTGCTCTCCTTCTTTATGGGGTATAATGTGAACATGGGTTAATCTAGAGCACTGTCCCATTTTCTCACGCAGGAAGACACTGATAGTACAGTACTAAAATATGAAACGTAAATAGATTTGATGGCTGGGGATATAACTCGCCTCAGATCCATCGAACCATGGTTATGTTACCTCCCCTTACTGTGTTTCCTGAAGCTTGACTTAGAGATATAGGTTACGTTTTCTATCTTGTGATCAGTGCGTAGACGATGGACCTTAAAGAGTTTACAAGCATAATCCTGGGGCTTGTAGAATTTTATGGGATATTTCCAAAGCCAGTTTGGGAATTATATATGTAAATAGGATAAAATGAGTCTCATCCACTTTTTTTTTTTTGCTATGTTTTAGTGAACCTATCAGTACTATAGCAACTTCACCAGAAGGTGGTGGTTATTTTCATTACTGTAAGTGACATTTAAAAATATGTGCACAGTTCATTGTGGAATACAAAATTAGGCAGATATATAAATATGGTATGTAAAAAAAAGAGTTGTTAAGTGCTATGATGTCATGATCTAAACTACATGAACTGTGCAGAGATAAGATACAGCACTTAAAACGATAAACTATAAAGGCTCACACAGACTTTTAAAGTGTGTCACCTTTTTACATAATTTTAAATCTTAAACAATAGTGCAAACTTTTAGTACATGGGATGTTCTGTCTCTTAAATAGCACCACGGTTACATAATAAGTAGGCTAACAAAATACTCAAGTCCATCAAGTCCCTTTCACACACCTCCTGTTGACCTACAAGGAGGCAAAAACAATATGAAGGGATTTCCAACTATGTCACAAGATAGGACTCCAAATGTGAGGTATAGCTTGATACCAAAATGTCAGACAGATTTATCTTTAGATCAGCTACACCTTACATATTACCTATTATATCAATGGATATTCTTTTTTCCATAAAAGCATCCAGACATTGTTTTGTTCTGAAATGTTTCCATAACCAGATAAGGTAGAGAATTCCATATAATACGGTAAAGAACCCTTTTCTCTGCTGTAACTGTATCTTTCTCTGTCCTTCACTATATGACATGGTGAATAGGTAGACATCCAGGTGGAATGAGGAGGCTTATTCATCCTCTGTCTAGGTCAATCTAAACTAGCTACTACCAGACTATACATTTGCCATTTATCTTCTTTCCTCTCTCTCTGGCCTCTTTTTTTGTTTAATCTTTCCTCCTCTCTTTTTAGGCATCTTTATCATGCCAAAATCAGTGAACTACTTGTTATACAATTGTAAAAGTTTCATATACATACACAATAGGTGGAGTATCTTTGGTTCTTGGGTACCCAAGAACCAAAGATACTCCACCTATTATGTATGCATATGTCTATTTTGGATTTGTGTGGTTAGAAGGTTACCACACAGGTGTTTAGAGTTACTTGGCCAGCACTTGGGTTACACACTGGAATTGCTGTCAAAGTCACTGTGATTTCCACTTTTACTATTTCCAGTTTCTAATGTATATGTTCTCAAAAATTTAAAACAACACATCAAAAATAAAAGCATGGGAGGCGCCTTCCTGATGGCAACCAAATTCCTCATTCATTTTACAAAGATATTGCGCCTTCGCCATCAGCATCTTCATATATAATTTATAGGTGTGTTATAAATTCGATCTATTTTTACAGCTTATACACACACTCAAAATAAATGTTTTTAAAATCCCTTTCAGAAATGACTGGTGCAAATAGGAAATAGTTTACCTGCACTGTTGTTTTCTGTACACTAGGTGGAGACAATGTCACACAGATAAATCAGAAAACTAGAAAATAGTCACTTGAGAACTATTGAATATATTTACTCTGTATGGCTTGTCATTAATATTCCTGTTATTTATTGTTAGCGTGTGCTGAATAAAAATAAATAAAATACTGAATTCAAAGTATATAGGGCATTCTGCTTTGGAATAAGTGTTGCATTTTATTTTTAATATACAATTAACTCAACAAAATGGTAATCTTTGCACATGTTCTGTACCAGTCAAATTGCTAACAAATGTATGGTTTAATTGTCATTTCTATAAATTAAATGTTATTGAGCTTACAGCTTCCCACCCCAAAGGCACACAGTGTTATCTCACCAGTGCTAGGATGCAGACAATTGTATATGCAGCTTCTTCTTCCAGGGCTGGTTGACATCACAGTATCTTGTATGTGTGGAATTCACATGCACCCCTATGCCCCTGAATTAAATAAATAATTCCCTGTACATGTCTTGTTTCTTTACTCTACAAATAAAAACAAATGTTTTGCAATATGGAAAAAATTTAAATGTATCAAAAGGTATCTAAAAAGGAACAAATATTAATTTATATCAAGAATGGGCATCCTTTTAGACAGGTAAAAACAGTTACCTATTCTGTGTATTGGCAAATCCAGTCCTGGCTCCATTCAGACACTCACAGGTTGCATTTATAAGAATACACATACCCTATGCTAATCTCTCGTTTTCTTCTCTCAACCATAACCGTCAATGTCCTGCAATACGGGTTGTTGGTGGGTGGGGTAAAAGGAAGGAGGTGGGCCAGTTATGTGAATCATGTCACTCATAGGCGTTTGCAGCCTGTTGCATTAGGGTGTGCACCATAAAGCCCAAACACACACGCCGCGTGTATATGTATTTTTAGATACACACACACACACACACACACACACACACATATATATATATATATATATTTATATATATATATACAAATACAAACATACGTAGGTGCAATATACGTATGTGTGATTGTGAGCGGTGCAGTGTGTGTGTGGGTGCAGTGTGTGTGATTGCGAGGGGTACAGTGTGGTGTAATTGTGAAGGGTGCAGTGTGTGTGATTGTGAGGGGTACAGTGTATGTAATTGTAAGGGGTTCAGTTTGTGTAATTGTGAGGGATTCAGTGTGTGTGGGGTACAGTGTGTATGATTGTGAGTGGTGCACTGTGTGGGCGACAGGGGTTAGGAGGGTGGAGGGGCAGCAACAGGGGTTGGGGGTAGAGGGACAGGAGGTGGGGGGGTAGAGGGACAGGAGGTAGGGGGGTGGAGGGGCAGTGACAGGAGGTAGCGGGGGTAGACGGTTAGTGACAGGGGTTAGGGGGTAGAGGGGTAGTGACAGGGGTTAGGGGGATAGAGGGGTAATGGCAGGGGTTGGGGATAGAGGGGTAATGACAGGGGTTGGGGTAGAGGGGCAGTGACAGGGGGTGGGGGAGTGGAGAGGCAGTAACATGGGTTAGGGAGGTAGAGGGGCAGTGACAGGGGTTAGGGGGCAGAGGGGTAGTGACAGGGGTTAGGGGGGTAGAGGGGTTAGGGGGATAGAGGGGTAATGACAGGGGTTGGGGTAGAGGGGCAGTGACAGGGGGTGGGGGAGTGGATGGGCAATAACAGGGGTTAAGGGGGGTGGAGAGGCAGTGACATGGGTTAGGGGGGTAGAGGGGTAGTAACAGGGGTTGGGGTAGTGACAGGGGTTAGGGGGTAGAGGGGCAGTGAAAGGGGTTGGGGGGTAGAGACAGGAGTTAGGGGGGTAGAGGGGCAGTGACAGTGGTTGGGGGGTGGAGAGGCAGTGACATGGGTTAGGGGGTAGAGGGAAAGTGACAGGGGTTAGGGGGTAGTGACAGGGGTTAGAGGGGTAGTGACAGGAGTTAGGGGGGTAGTGACAGGAGTTAGGGGGTAGTGACAGGGTTAGAGGGGTAGTGACAGGGGTTAGGGAGTAGTGACAGGGGTTAGGGGGTAGTGACAGGGGATAGAGGGGTAGAGGGGTAGTGACAGGGGTTAGGGGGGTAGAGGGGTAGTGACATGGGTTAGGGGGTAGAGACAGGGGTTAGGGGGGTAGTGACAGGGGTTGGGAGTAGAGGGGTAGTGACAGGGGTTAGGGGGTAGAGAGGCAGTGACATGGGTTAGGGGGGTAGAGGAGCAGTGACAGGGGTTAGGGGGGTAGTGACAGGGGTTAGAGGGGTAGTGACAGGGGTTAGGGGGGTAGTGACAGGGGTTAGGGGGGTAGTGACAGGGGTTAGGGGGTAGTGACAGGGGTTAGAGGGGTAGGGACAGGGGTTAGAGGGGTAGGGACAGGGGTTAGGGCGGGTATGGGGGCAGAGGCAGGGTGGGGGGGGCAGTGAGTGACAGGGGGCAGAGGGGGGTTTAAATACCTGCCCTGGTGGTCCAGTGGGCGCCCTCTTTCTTCAGTCTGCAGCTCCGCCGGGAGTGAGCTGCAGACCACATGGTGAGTCTCGCGATCTCCAGGCAGAGGCTGGAGATTGCGAGACACCTCAGTCTGCAGCTCACTCCCGGCGGAGCTGCAGACTGAGGCTGGATCTCCATCAGGGCAGATGGACAGGAGGGGCCTCTCACCCGCGGCATTGTGGGCAAGCCGCCGGGCCCCCTCCGGTGTCGGGTCCTCGGTCATAGACCGAAGACCCGACATGTTAGTCTGCCCAGAGGTAGTGCAGCACGGAGGTGTGATTAGGGTGTGCCCAGGCACACCCGGCACACCCCGTATGCACGCCTATGATGTCACTGGTGTTTGCATTACACTTCTGGGGATAGATCCCTGGTGTCCCCAGCACTCATTTGCCCATTCCTCTCCTTCCCTTCTCCTGTTATGCAGTCTGGGACAGAGAAATGGTGAATGTAGTGAGTGTAGCAGAAAGGGAACGTCTTACAGTGTTAGAGAGACTGAAGCAGCAAGAGCATTTGCAAAGTGCGCTGTCAGCTTTACTTTGACTAATTTCATTGTCAGCCAGTCCACACAACTTTTGTTCCCCTACATCTCTCCTAAATGTCTTTACTTAATTCATTCTGCAGAAAAAAAAGAGCATGTGAACAGAATCTAATAGAAATAGCAAAGCTTTACTCTGCTCTTTTATCAGAAGTGCCTATAGCCGCTGAGTGACAAATACAAGAGGCATTTAAACCCTGCAATAAAAACACTGATGTTTTGCAGAACAGTGATATTTTCAGCTGAAGTGTTAAAGGGAGGAGACATGGCACCCAGACCACTTAATTGAGCTAAAGAGGTCTGTGTATCTTAAATGTCCTGTTACGAATGCTGGTATAGTAGATACCCTGTTAGCCTATTTTCTCCCGAACTGTTGAGCTTGAGTGATTATAGCTGTAGCTCGGGTGTAGATTCAAATGTTTCCATATGAATGCAACATCCAAGTAGTTTCTCCCCAGCAAGTAGACAGTTACCCAAACATGAGCCTAGACTTCATGAAGGGTGCAACAGGAATGATTTTAATGGGTGCCACACTGGCTTTTATGCAAGTCCCCATGCAAGGGGCATTCCCACCTGGACCTTGTGGGGAACAGGGACATAAAGTTTACAACCAATTACAATACAGTGACAAAGTGTGACACAATACAAACAGATAATTCCCACCTCTCTGCCTGTGAGATAATTGAGTCAGATAAAGTAATAAATCAATTATCTCCAGGCAGAAAAAATGAATTTTTCATAAAACTTAAAAAGCACCCCAAAACACATAAAATCCCCACAAATGTCATATCCCCTGATAGTCCTGATCTAGGTGACCAACATATCCAAAAATCACCCAGATCAGTTCAGGGGCTTTCGAATTTTATGGAAGTCCCATTTGGACTGACCGCACACTAGGCTCCTGCCCAGAAGCATTTCCATGAGTTTAGGCTGCGCGGTCGGTCTATTTTGAAAAGTCATAAAAACGAAATAATGCACGAACGGAACCCCCTGGCTCATAGTAGCAATTGTTCCTCTGGTTCGTGGGAACCAAACTACCGAACAGTGCTCTCCTGGCTGTTGGGGGAAAGGAAGCAGGCATTCATATACTTTGACGGTGTTTGAGTCGAGTGTCCGATTTTAGTTCCAGACAATCGACGACCAAGTCCCACTGCCTCCTTTTGTGCAACCAAGATGGCCGCTGTTTTCTCTTGCACGTGGCGTTTGGCTATAGGAATGGTGGCCACACAGGGAGATCGCTTACTTGATGGTGTCCTTTGAAGATAATGAGCCAGGGGGATGGTCGGTGTTCGGTAGTTACAGCTACCGAACCAATAAAACATAAAAAGTCCTGAATGGTATGCTATTTTCTTCACATGTCCTTTTAAACCCATATACCCTTGTAGAGGGATAAGGTAGCTGGAGGCTGGCTGCTATTAACCCTTTCATACCCACACTCTCCCCACCATAACAGATTGGCAGACTGGTCTCTCAGTGACACCATCTTTTTACCGTGTCCCATATTCACAATCTAAATATATTTTTAAAAAGTAAACATTTGTTTTTACACTTTATTTTCTATTTATTAGAGTTACATACTACTTGCAAGGCAATTCTTACAATTTATTGGAATATTCCAGGCACACATCCCAGGAAAAAATTCTGTGAAGCAAAGTGTCTGATTACAGTCCCTGAAGGGTTAAAAAGGCATGTCCTGAGCTAGGCTTAAACTGTAATTTTTAACTTGGATCACTTATAATGGTGCCAAATCCTCCACATGTCCACTGAGCCCATTTCAGCCCTGCCTACGGAGCTTACTAACATTCAGCCTGGAAAACTTGGGCTGAAAGCCACTAGCACACTTACAGCTCAAAATCAGAGGCTTACTATTCCCCACTCCCCAGACTTTTAGTCTGTGCTGGGAAAAAGGAGGGCTTGCAGAGGCTGCAAACAACAGGTCTGCAACTTTTGCATGCTGTTTTTATACATGCTTTCATTAGGCATGTGCATACTAAAATGTAAAAAAAAAAAAATCCTTCTTATTTATTAAATGAGTGCATTTAATAATTACAGCATCCTTTTGTTAAATTACCTGCACTTGGACTGCTGATTTTTTCAATAACTGACAGCCAATCAACATCAAGAGGATTTTCAATTACATTGCAGGTGGCTTAATTCACTGGTTAACTCTAGATGAAGTTGATTTATTTCTTGATAATCTGCCTTTTGTGGCTAGCACAATTATGAGAAATTATCAAGCACCCAATTTATTTCATCCATCAAATTTGGTTGCAAAGTCACAACTTGGTGGATAAGCTTACAATTGTAAGATTTTCACAAAATGATAAATAATTAATGTAAAATCATTGTCCTACAGATATAGAATTATATGAGTGCTATGTAAAAACTGTCAAATAATTTATTTTATGGATGGGCCTCCACTGTTTTTATGGTTAAGGGAGTTTGGAGGTAGCATTAGGATGACTTAGGGTTAAAGGAGCACTATAGGGTCAGGAACCTAAACATGTATACCTGACCCTATAGTGTTAAAACCATCATCTGGCCTGCCTAAATATAGTAAACTCTTACTTGTATTCAAGTCTGCAGCTGCTGGCTCTGCCCCTATCTGCCTTAGACCTGCCCATGTCTGCTGACATCATCAGAAGTGGTGGTCTGAGCCAATTACAATGCTTCCCCATAAGATTGGCTGAGACTGTCAAGGAGGCAGTGTCAGTATATTTATATTGGCTCACAGCAGATGGGGGAAGGAATACTAACCCAGAGACAAGTATATACATTATTATATATACTTGCTTTATATTAAACATGTATAATTAGTATCATGTTCATAATGTAGACTATGTATTGATAAATATCATTTAAAAATATCATATTATTTAATAAATGTTAGTGGAATAGAAAAATAATCTTACACACAGCTTCACACAAGAAGACCAGAAAGCCAGACACCAATGAAAGATAACACCAAGTAATTAATTTTGCTTTCTAAATCTTACAAAGTCCCATTGTAAGTAAAAGGTAAAATTAAGGTTAGGAGGTGTCAATTCTAGAATTACGATTCAAATTATAGACACAAAGTCTGGGATAAGACTGGAAAATGCTTTGAAGTGACATGTCCTGTGATTTATAGCAGACATAAAGATAGCTGGAGATGACGTCAAAATCATCATCAATTCAGTTAATCCTTTATGCACAATGGCAAATGGACCCCACGACAAGAAATTTTGGTGATGTAATTGCGCCATCTACTGACCAAAATCTAGATGATAGTCTGTAGGGAAGACACACCTACAGTTCCTAATTGGCCCTGTCAACTAATGACATGCAGAGAGTTTGGCCCTTTAAAAAGTAAGGACAGATTGTAATTCAACACTCTGGGACTGACACTCAATTCGAACACTCAAGATTCAACATCTAACACTCAGCTTTCAAACTCTCTTTGACACAACCCAAGAAACACTTTCTTGGACACTTACAAATGTACTAATACTTTCTAACCAACACCACTTTTCTATTACATACAATCCTATATACATCAATCATACTTGCATTTAATTCCTGTGACTACTCCTCTTATAAGAACATCTACAACATAACTGGTAATTATGCTGGTTTTATTTAATTAAATTTAAATTAATTGAAAATGTACTAATAGCAGGGATATATGCCTGGATAAATCGGTCAGATTTCAATCATTAGAAATCTTAGTTAACTAAAGAATATATGGTTATAAAAATTCCATTCCTGCAGGTGGAATAAAGATAACAATATATTAATGATGAATTTGTCAGATGTTAGCATGCCACATTTATCCAGATGTATTGATTTGCTCTGATATAAGATAGAGAATCTATCTAACTATCGGTACAACTCCCGCATACTCCAGAGACATTACTTACCTCGGCACAGGTCCTCCCTTTTTATCTTATTTAAAAGCAGTTTGTATTTTCTGACGTGGTGGGGGTCTACAGGTCTGGGTTTCTTTACCCCCCCTCACGCTGAAAGTGTTGTTATATCGTTTCTGTTGAGACCACTACATTTAGGACACTCTATCATATTGGACAAAGTCTCCTACCAGAACTATAACAAGTTTTAACATTTATTCACGTTGGTGGGCTTACCACCTTTTAACATACTATTAAAAGTTATGTATTAATGATTTAGGGCACTCATTTCTCTCTGTATTGTTTCTTACTACCTTGGTAGTCCCTTGAGGGTTATCCCCTAACCATTGAGTGCTTGCAACAAGCTTCCTTTCCTCTTTTTTGTTCAAGATAGAGAATCTTATTTAGGGAAGTTAAATTCGGCTAATGTAAAATCTGGTAGATTATTGTTATTGGATGGTTCCAGGAATGGTTAATAGTGATGTCCCGAACAGCTCACCGGGAACCGTTCGCCGGCGAACATAGCGTGTTCGCGGTTGCGAACACGCGCGATGTTCAGTCCGTCCCCTATTCGTCATGGAGGTGGGAGGGTCTGGGAGGGAGGGTCTGCTGATTGGCTGGAATGTGTCTGCTGACTGTGAGATACAGGGTCAAAGTTTACTCAACGATGACAAATAGGGGGCGGACCGAACATCGTGCACTGGTGAACTGTTTGGGACATCACTAATGGTTAATGATCTGGTATGAGCATTGCTTTAATTTAAAAATTGCAACATAATGCAGCATGTATGCCTAGGAGGATTGTAGCCAGCAGTAAAAGGATTACTCAGTTGATCTAACTGTTAGCCAAGGTTTTATTGCTTCTCGCTGCGCTGTGAGTTGTGTTCTGTGTGAAGTTAGTTTCTAAGTGAAGTACCCTGTCATAACGTTCTTGACAGCTGATTGCTTTTAGCCGCTGTATTGTTTAAACCATTGCCATTTTGTATACCTATGTTATACTAAATAATTACTTATTTTATTACAAGACACGGAGGCTCGTATTTGCATATCCCTTTCTTTACTGTCCACAACAGCAGCAAAGAACATTAACAGAATTGAAAAGAAAAAGTAGTACCTGTCTCACATACAGGCCATGCCCCTTATATCCAGTATAATACCCCAGTCCGCCTCCCCATTTCCCTCTTTCTTTGCTGCTCCACGTCAGATAAGTACCATTTTTATTATACTCTGATGATATTTTTGCTTACATTCAGTTTAATTTTAATTTTAACTTTAAAGTTAATTTTTGTAATTCTATTAATTTTACTATTTTCCTGTTTTATGTATTTTATCTGTCTGAATACTAATTTGTGTTTATACTCCCAGGTTCCCAGACCGTGTGGGGTGCCCTCATAATCACTAGGGGCACCCCCACCTTTATTCTTTGTGTAAAACCCTTCCCTCCTTTTCACTAGTCCTTATACCTGTTTGTCCGGTCTCTGTTCAGCGCACCATTTTCTTCCCGGTACTTCTGTCTCCATTTTCCTTTGGTGAACCCTACGTTCGCGCGTTTTCTCGCACGAACACCGGGTCTTCTATTCACTCTCCCTATTAGTCATTCGGTAGTTTGCGGCCGTTAGTTCGGTTCAGTCGACGAACGTTGGTTTCTCACGAACGGCCGCACTCACTCACTGCCGCTTAGCAGTTCGGCAGTTTTGTCCGCTCGGCAGTTTTCCCTCGTTTTAGATGAATATTTAATTTGACATTTTTTTAGACGAACGGCCGTTCCTCTCTTTATTCACTTATCTATTTAGTGCATTAATTCGGATTTTTTCTTTTCCCGCTCTTTTTCTGGTCAGTACACTGACCCTCCTGTTTCTCCTCCCCCTGTTGGGACCTGCCTTCCTCATACCAATGGTCTGGGCCCTGGTGAGAGTCTCTGTCTTTTGTCTGTCAGCATTTTAAATACTTTTCCTCTATCTAATACTAGAATATTTCAATTCTGTTATCGCTTTAACAGTCAGTTTGGGTGAATTACTCTCACTGACCTTACCCCTAGCAATTTTATTACTATGCCTAAACCCAATATGCCGATCTCCCCTGCCCATACGGATGGGGACAACACCACCCCATTAGGGAACACCTCGGCCACCATGTCAAACCCGCTTTCTTCGGGTGATAATCCCCATATGTCAGAGGGACCACAATTCACAGCGCTTCAGCGCTCTATGACCGACACCATTATGGCAGCAATGGGATCTATGTCATCAGCCCTCTCTCAGTCCATTGCCCAGGCCCTTTTGGCACGACCTATGGACGCAGATCCCGAGGATTTAGGCGCAAACCTCACGCGCCCTACGGGACAGCCTGCTGACCAGGCACCTAGAAAAGCTACTCACAAAGCCAAACATATTTCTCTCCCTGCCTCCAGAAACACCAAGACTGGTGCACCATTGGTCGCCCCTGAAAGCGTGACCCAAGCACGCAAACGAGCCTTTCTGCGCCAGGCAGAACGGGCGTGGCTTTGGAAATGTGCAAGAGCACAAATTGAGAGCGACTCCGACTCGGAAATCGGGTCAGAGGAGGAGGCCAAGATCGAGTCAGAGACCGACTCAGATACAGAGAGACCTGAGTGGGGCACAGACCTTCTTTCCTCCGCACAAGCAGAGATGGGTGGAGGTGAGACAGGGACGGCAATCCCCGCGGCCGCGGGGTCCGCCCTAGTGGATCCGCTGGGAGAACCATTATTTGACCCGGACGAGCTTCACCACCCAAGGTCCGCGGAATGGCTCCCAGCGGACCACGTTGCAGGGTACCTAGAAGCCTGGGTACGGCGCCCACTCAGTAAGGCTGCAAGAAACAAGCTTAGGGCAGAATGCCCCAGACCAATAGTCCCCAATAAAGTGTGCGACACCCCAGAAGTGGACCCAAAAATGACCCAGTACCTAACCAAACTGGGCTGGAACCCACGCAAGGGTTTAGACTCAGCCCTGCGTGCCTGCCAAGACAAGCACTTAGACATCTTTGTCCCCTTAGCCACACTGTTTGACCTGGCGGAAGATGCCAAAGCGGAACACCGCATGGTTGACCCCGATGACCTTCGTGGCTGGGTCCAAAGAGCAATATGCATTGCCGGGAGCGTGAATACCTCCCTTTCAATTAAACAGCGTAAAGCAATACTTTTTAAAATTGACCCCAAATTAGCCAACTTGGCCCTCACGGAAGCCGGTAAAGATGCCCAGGGCCTTCTGTTTGGGGACTCATTTATTAAAGATTTGGGGCGTTATGTGGGCACGTTCACTGCCCTTGATAAGGCACAAACCTCTATGAGAAAGGTTTTCCAGGGACGGGTCTCTACCAGGGCCGGCAGATTTAGGAGCCGTCGGGCCGGCCAGAATTATTTCCAGTCCCGAGGTGCGGGACGAGGCTCCATTACTCAACGCCCCATCTATCACGACACAAGGGGCCGATCTCCATTCTTCCCGTCCCACGGCCGGCAATGGCACTCAAGAGGTTTCCGTGGATATGCCGGCTCAAGACGACCTTACGGTGAGTCTTTACAATTCTCACACTCTGTGCAGACATCTACGTTTTTCTCATGTTTGTGTAGGGGGCAGACTCCAACATTTTTTCCCAGCATGGTCGGGCCTGATGTCCGACACTTGGGTGCTCTACACAATACGGGGGGGTTAGTGGGGGATCCGGTAAGTATCCCCTCCCCCAGACCACTTTGCCTCTCTCGGCACGATCGCATGTTGATCAACGAGGAACTGCTCGACCTCCTAGACAAGAGGGCTATAGAACAGGCACCCATGGGCAACGTTGGGGTTCTGAGCAATGTATTTCTCGTGGAGAAAAAAGGTGGCCTTATGCGCCCGGTTATAAACCTGCGCCCCCTCAACACCTTGGTAAAGTATCGTCATTTCAAAATGGAGGGTATACATCTCCTGAGAGACCTACTCCTACACGGAGATTTGTTGGTGAAATAAGATCTCAAGGATGCCTATCTTACAGTCCCGGTGTCAGAAACATCTCGGGACCTCTTACGCTTCCAATGGCGCAACAAGAACTGGCGTTTTACCTGCCTCCCCTTTGGCCTCTCATCGGCCCCATGGTGCTTCACCAAGCTCCTCCATCCGGCAATGGCCTGGCTGCGCAGTCGAGGGATAAGACTTATCGTCTATCTAGACGACATCCTACTCATGGCTCAGGCTCAACCGGTCCTCTTATGACACACCAAACTGGCAATAGATCTCCTTTCCCGTCTAGGGTTCATCATCAACTGGGAGAAATCCCGTCTGACTCCTACAACACGGATAGAATTCCTAGGATTTATGGTGGACTCACTTCAAGAATCCTTGAGCCTGCCCACGAGCAAGGTTCGTGTGATCCGCAAGGAGCTGCACAGGACACTCCTCCGACCGCAACTCACGATGCGACAATTAGCTTGCTTGATCGGCCTTTTAACGTCCTCCATTCAGGCGGTATTTCCCGCCCCTCTACATTACAGAGCCCTACAACAACTCAAGATTGCGCACCTACGGGAAGGCACGTTCTACGCGGACCTGGTGACTCTGGACAGAGAGACAAAAGACGAAATCCGCTGGTGGATTCTCAACCTGTTCGCTGGAATGGCAAGGCGATCTTCGGCTCCCTCCCGGAGTTCACCATAGAATCAGATGCGAGCCTACAGGGATGGGGCGCTCACTGCGCAGGTGTCTCTACGGGAGGCCGCTGGTTAGAAACCGAAGCCCGGTTACACATCAATGCCTTGGAACTCCTGGCGGGCTCCTTCGCGGTCCACAGCTTCGCGAAAGATCAGGCACATGGATGTATCCGCCTCCGCATGGACAATGTCTCAGCAGTGCAGAACATCAATCACATGGGCGGTACCCACTCGGCGCTCCTGGCCGGACTAGCGAAAGACTTCTGGGAGTTCTGTCTGAAATGGAACCTGATGGTTCAAGCGGAATATTTGCCGGGGTTGCACAATGTCCAGGCGGACTGGAGTTCTCGCTATCTCTCGGACGCCAGCGACTGGAAGTTGGACGTGGAGGTATTCTCCACTATATCATCTCGGTGGGGTCCTTTTGCTATAGACCTTTTCGCATCCCGACTCAACGCCCAGCTCCCGCGTTTCTTCAGCTGGAGACCAGACCCATCGGCAGAAGCCATGGACACCTTCCTGCAGAATTGGCAAGAAGCCCTACTATATGCGTTTCCCCCATTCTCGATGATTCCTCGCACCCTCATCCAAACCCGCCGCCAGCGGGCCGAACTAGTCCTCATCGCCCCTTTCTGGGGGACGCAATCATGGTTCCCACAGCTATTGGAGATGGCGGTGGATCTTCCCAGATTGCTGCCAACCTTCCAAGACCTTCTCAGGAACCCGTCAGGGGATTTTTACCCCCTCCTGGTGGATGCCTCTCTCAGCCTACTGGCCTGGCGCATTTCAGGGGACCCTGGGAAATCCGAGGTGTTTCGGACTCTAGTCGACGACATGGGCTCCGGGCACTCGACGAGCATACGGGTCAGCCTGGAGAAATTGGGCTAGCTGGTGCATGGCTAGGAACGTGGATCCCGTTTCAGCCCCTGTGACACTCATTCTGGATTTCCTCACATCCCTCTTCGAGGAAGGGAAGGCATACCGAACGATCAATTTATACAGATCGGCTATTTCCTCGACACATCAAGGCTTGGACGGAAACCCAGCTGGTCAACACCCACTAGTGTGCAGACTCCTAAGGGGCTCCAGACTTTCCCGACCACCCAGGCCCCGTTACTACTCCACTTGGGATGTTTCCACTGTTTTGTATCGGACATCCAGGCCTTGGACCTCGACACTAGATCATACACCCCTGACGGGGTAACGTTCACCATCAATAGACGAACCAAAACATCTATTAGATCGGTTTCATACCGGCTTAACCATCTACACCAGCACTGTGCCCAGTGGTGTGCTTAAGAGAATACGAGAATCGCACTCGTACTAACCGGATGGTGTCTACACCCCAGCTCTTCCTCTCACTCCGTCCACCTTTTAAACCGGTGGTAAGCACTACCCTATCCCGTTGGTTGAAGTGGCTACTCGGCTCAGCAGGTATCGATACCTCCATCTTCGGGGCTCATTCCATAAGGAGCGCCTCGGCCTCCGCAGTTATCACATCTGGGGCATGCCTGGAGGACCTTATGAGGATGGCTGATTGGTTAAGAGAGTCGACATTCCGAGAATTTTACTTTCGCCCGACTAGTGGTGGACCAGCTTTAAACTTGCAAATACGAGCCTCCGTGTCTTGTAATAAAATTACATGATTTTGCTATTGCATGACGAAAAGTCATGATTTTAATAAAGATACGGAGGTGAGTATTGTCCCACCCAACTTGCGTAAGTATGTCAGGGTTTTATTCCTCAAATTTTCCCACCCACATTGTCTGCATACGGACAACTACGGACAGGTGGTAAGTGGGACACTTGCTTGCACTTATGTATGTGGTTCTTTGTCTTATAAATGCAATGGCACTGGCATGACGCTCAGGTGAGATTATGTATGTTCGGCCTCTTCCGGCTTTGATATGGGTACACAGATCTGATTTAACCTCTGGGTTCCTGTCGCTTGTGTTTTCACAGCCTGACCTGGACCTGCACGAATCAGGCGGAGACACGCTGCCACGGCCGGATGAAACGACCCTTCTCATCCAGTGGAAACGGCTTATCATAACCTATTTATGAACTTGCTTCCATGGGACTCACAGTTATGCGGGTTACAGAAAGCCCAAAGTTTTGTTGACAGTTACCTACTTGTCTTATTCTTACGTTTGTTAAATTTTCCGTGTAGCACCTTCAGAAAGAGGGAATGGGGAGGCGGACTAGGGTATTATACTGGATATAAGGGGCGTGAAAAAAATAAAAAACTCATAGAGTAGTATAGCCAATGCACATAAAATCCCAAATATTTAAGGTTGCACTCACAGACAAAAATTGATAGCAGGCGTATCTCAATAATGGGGAGATGGTATAGGATCCTCAGCATGGATTTTTGGACATGTAAGAGAGAAATAAACCACAAATAAGTGTAGATGGTCTAAACACTGAGACCTGCACTTCAATAGATTGCACTTACGAATTTGTAATGATATACAGGCATATCATCAGATGTTTCCCATGGCCATCCTCCTCCAATCGATGGAAAATAAGAAGGATACCTTGTCTAGGTAATAAAACTATTTATTCACGTAAAAATATAGAAACAAACAAAATTATACAGTGAAAATCTCTCTGTAGAGAGATTTTCACTGTATGATTTTGTTTGTTTCTATATTTTTACGTGAATAAATAGTTTTATTACCTAGACAAGGTATCCTTCTTATTTTCCATCGATTGGAGGAGGATGGCCATGGGAAACATCTGATGATATGCCTGTATATCATTACAAATATTTATTCACGTAAAAATATAGAAACAAACAAAATCATACAGTGAAAATCTCTCTGTAGAGAGATTTTCACTGTATGATTTTGTTTGTTTCTATATTTTTACGTGAATAAATAGTTTTATTACCTAGACAAGGTATCCTTCTTATTTTCCATCGATTGGAGGAGGATGGCCATGGGAAACATCTGATGATATGCCTGTATATCATTACAAATTCGTAAGTGCAATCTATTGAAGTGCAGGTCTCAGTGTTTAGACCATCTACATTTATTTGTGGTTTATTTCTCTCTTACATGTCCAAAAATCCATGCTGAGGATCCTATACCATCTCCCCATTATTGAGATATGCCTGCTATCAATTTTTGTCTGTGAGTGCAACCTTAAATATTTGGGATTTTATGTGCATTGGCTATACTACTCTATGAGTTTTTTATTTTTTTCAGCCCTGTAGATCCATTCTATTTATATTATATTGTGAGGACTGGTAGGAGTCCTGTTTTCTACGGGTTAGGTATTTTTTTACCTATCTCTGTACTTGTTCTACATTTTTACGGGTGATTAGTGTGTTTTTGTGTATATAAGGGGCGTGGCCTGTATGTGAGACAGGTACTACTTTTTCTTTTCAATTCTGTTAATGTTCTTTGCTGCTGTTGTGGACAGTAAAGAAAGGGATATGCAAATACTCGCCTCCGTGTCTTTATTAAAATCATGACTTTTCGTCATGCAATAGCAAAATCATGTAATTATTGTCACGCATGTTACATATTATTATTATTTTTATTATTATTTTCACAATAAATTATATTTTTATAAAGAAATTGTGATCACTGTGTGAAGTAAAAATCCTCAAATGAACGTTCTCTAGGATCTAAGAGAATTGAAGATTATGCTAGCGTTAGTGTACTTATAATCTTAATTTTAGTAATGACAGGAGGCGAGTATTTTGCATTAACTCTCTTTACTAACTCACATAGCAGTAAAGAAAAAAATGTGAAACATTAACCAATCAAAAGAAAGTAGGAGGCATAGTATTCACAGTAATGAGGCTCCTCCCCCTCTTTCGAGAGCGACATCAAATATTAAGAAATTTTTTTTTAAAACAGATAAAGTGTTGCAACATGCATCAACGGGTGACTTTCCAAGTACGAAGTCCTAGGGTGATCCAAACATGCACCGACAGATGACTTTTCCAATTACGAAGTCCTGGTTGCTGAAGGAAGGTCCAAACATGTCCAACCTGAGCATGAGCTGTAATGTCTTGGAGTTATGCTGAAAGAGAGCGTGGAAAAGGTTAGGAACCGGTCTGGTAACTATTTGCAGTAATGTAATAAACCCAGCACAAACTCTAACGACATGTAAACTAGTCTAAATATGACAGATAACAGTAACGAAGCTGTAGCTAAACAAGGTACAAGTCTGATATATACCAGGCAGAAAATATGAAGGAATATATAGAGTATAGGTATACTTACATGAGATTTCCTCCCTCGAGGGTGCGGAGGGTGGGAAAATACTCGCCTCCTGTCATTACTAAAATTAAGATTATAAGTACACTAACGCTAGCATAATCTTCAATTTTACCACATGACAGGAGGCTTCATATTTTGCATTTTTAACGCTGATGAAGGAGAGATGCGGCTGCCCCCGAGTTTGGGCGGAAATAGAAGGTCCGAAAGGTCGCTTCGTGTGACCAATCCGCGGCTCGTAGGATGTCTGCCAGTGATGCTCCCGCGGAGAAAGCCGACGAGGCCGCCGCTCCGCGAACGGAGTGGGCACCGAAGGTGTCTTCCACACCTGCTAGAGACAGGATCCAACGTACCCATCTGGCAAGGGTGGTAGTAGAGACGGGAACGTGAGGTCTAACATAAGACACCAATAGTTGTCCCGAAGATGAGACCCGAAGGAGGGAAGTGACCTGAACATATCGACGCAGAGCAGAAACCACGCAAAGCAGCGGTTCCGTAGGAAAAAAGGGGTAGAAGACCGACGAGGAATCCGATTTCGTACGACGTGACACTTGGAAGGTAACTCCCTCGGGGGAGACCGAGAAGGCGTTAATGTCGAAAGCCCGCACGTCCGAAACTCTGCGGAACGAGACCAGACAAAGTAGGAGTGTTAGTTTGGCCGACAGTTGTCGGAGTGAGAGTCTGTCGTTATCTGTCCAGTCTCGCAGAAACTGTAGGACGACTTCCACGTCCCATAACCGAGTGTACTTGGGCCTGGGGGGCCTTTGAAGTCTGATGCCCCTGAGGAGGCGGCATACCAGAGGGTTTTTCCCGACGGGTGTACCCAGGACCGGGACGTGAGCCGCTGAAATCGCGGAGCGTACGACGTTGAGGGATCGGTAAGACCTGCCCGCGGAGTATAGGTGGGAGAGAAAATTCAAGATGGCCGTTACAGGTGCCGTAAAGGGATCAAAGTTCCGTTCACTGCACCAAGCGGACCAGGAATTCCATGCTGCAAGATAGCATTGTCTGGTTCCTGGTGCCCATGAATCCCATAAGAGGTCTCTAGCCGTCTGCGATAAGTCCTCGGTTCGCCAAGCGCCCCTGAAAGAGTCCAGGCTACTAGAGTGAGGCGGTCTTCCAGAATGAGAGGATCGGAGTTCCCTCTCGGGTCTGTATGGAGTGTCGGGTAGGACGGTATGAGGAGAGGATCCCTGTAGGATGACGCTAGAAGGTCCGGGAACCATGGTTGGCTCTGCCATAGGGGAGTGATGAGGAGCAGAGACCCGCGTTGCATCTTTAAGTATTGTATCGTCCTTGCCACCATGGCAAATGGGGGAAAGGCGTAAGCGCCCTTGGGTGGCCATGGTTGGAGAAAGGCGTCTACTGCTTTGCTCTCCGGATCTGGTAGCCAGCTGAAGTACTCGTCCGTCTGCCTGTTGTTGCGAGATGCGAAGAGGTCTAGGTGGAGGGGGCCTCTCCTGACCGAGAGGCGATGGAAGATCGTCGGGTCCAGTCTCCAGTCGCTGCTGTCCCGCCAATGGCGAGAGAACCAGTCCGCTGTCAGGTTAGTTTCGCCCGGGAGATATTCTGCCATGAGGGAGATTTTCCGGGGAAGGCAAAACTCGAATATTTCTTTCGTAATCTCTGAGAGGAGTCT
This sequence comes from Pelobates fuscus, assembly GCF_036172605.1. Lineage (NCBI taxonomy): Eukaryota > Metazoa > Chordata > Amphibia > Anura > Pelobatidae > Pelobates > Pelobates fuscus. The sequence continues at coordinate 144,668,561 of NC_086320.1, forward strand.
GGACCGGGCCCCTCCCAGTCTGTTGATGTAACGGACCGCTGACACATTGTCCATCCGGAGGAGGATGCAGCAGTTGGTCCGGTTTCTCGCTAGGCTGCGAATTGCAAACGACCCCGCTAGAAGTTCTAGGCAGTTGATGTGGAGTTTGAGTTCCTGGGAAGTCCAAGTGCCTCCCGTCGAACTGCCTTCGCAGGTGGCGCCCCATCCCCAGAGGCTGGCATCTGATTCCAGGACCATGTCGGGCGTGTTCCCGAAGATGGCTCGGCCATTCCACGCTTCCATGCTGTCCAACCACCATCCAAGTTCTTCTTTGACTTCCTCTGTCACCGGAACAGTTTGGTCGTACGAAGGGTTCTGGCGGAGGAAGGAAGCCTTCAAGCGCTGCATCGCTCTGTAGTGGAGTGGACCCGGAAATATCGCCTGGATAGATGCGGATAGCAAGCCCACGATCCGAGCCAGGTTGCGGAGTGGAATGGAGTGGCTGCGAATGGCTCTGCGTATTTCCTTCTTGATGGCTGTGATCTTTGAGGTCGGGAGCCGTAGTGTGCTGGTCTTGGAATCTATCTCGAAGCCCAGGAATTGTATCTTCTGGGCTGGGGATACTTCCGACTTTTGAAAGTTCACCACGAAACCTAGGGACGTGAGGAGTCGGGTGGTATATTGTGTGTGTTGCGTTAGACTGTACCTGTCTGAGGAAAACAGTAGCAGGTCGTCCAGGTAAATAATGCACCGAATTCCTTGAGTGCGTAGTCGAGACACTACTGGCTTCAGTAGTTTGGTGAAGCACCACGGTGCTGAGCTGAGGCCGAAGGGGAGGCATGTAAACTGCCAGGGGCGGCCTTGCCATCGGAATCTGAGGAACTGTCGGCAGGATGTATGGACGGGTACCGATAGGTAGGCGTCCTTGAGGTCCAGTCTTGTGAACCAGTCCCCTTCTTGGAGCAGATCTCTTAGGAGATGGATGCCTTCCATCTTGAAATGTCTGTATGTTACGAAAGCATTGAGCTTCCTTAGGTTTATAACCGGCCGTAAGTCTCCGGATTTCTTTTTCACTAGAAAAATGTTGCTGAAGAAGCCGTTTTGGTCGTGAGCGGGTTCTATCGCTCCTTTGGCCCTGAGTTCCCATAGTTCGCCATTGATTAGAAGGCGATCTTCCTTGGAGCACTGAATGGGGTACGGAGGGGCGGTCTGGGACGGGGTTTCCACAAAATCTATGATGTAGCCTTGGACCGTCTGGAGGATCCATGTGTCCGTGGAGATGGCTGTCCAGTTCTGAAAAGACAGAGCGATACGACCTGCAGTATACGGGGTTAGTGGACATTGAGGCATTATGATGCTTACCTGTGGGGAAGCGTGCTCTGCCACGGCTACGAGGTCCTCTGCCTCTGTCTGCTCCACGGGTGTAGGAGAAGGGCTGCCTGAAACCCACTTCTGGGTAGAAGGGTTGGGGTCTGTGTGAGCGGGGGGCCAGAGGGCCAAAAACGGCTGGCTGCTCGGCCCCTGTAGCGGCCAGCCCGTCCAAAAACACCCCGACTGGGGTAGCCCCTGAATACTCGCTTCATTGAAGTTTGAGCCTTATTGAGCGAGGTGAAAATGTTTACGTGCTTATTAAGCTCTTTGAGGAAGGCTTCCCCAAACAATTTGCCCTGTGCAAGCGGTCCCAACTCCTTGGTGCCCAATTCCACCAGCTTTCCGTCAATACGGAGCAGCGCTGCTTTACGCCTCTCAGAGGAGAGGGCTACGTTGGTGTTACCAACAAAACAAAAGCACCTCTGTGCTCATTCTCTTATATCGTGTGCCCACTCTTTAACCATGCTGGTATCAAATTCGTCAGCCCTTGTAAAAGCATCGTCGCCAAAAACATGATGCGGGAAAGTGGGCCAATAGAGTCTAGGAGTTTGTCTTGAACTCCGTGGAAGCCCTTCTCCACTCCTCTCCTGGGGTGGCGGCCACCCCGAGACATGAATGTGTTCATGACCTGGTCGAATTCGGGGGTTTGGGCCACGTGGTCGGGAAGGGAAGGGCGAGGGCATTCCGAACGTAGTCGGTTGCGCACCGTTTTGTCCAGGGGTTCGCGGAGCCAACGGTGCATAAATTTGGAGAGATGGTCGGGGGGAGTCCAGTCCCCCGAACGCGGGTGCCGTATATTGCGAGGGTCGAATAGACGTTGCCCCGTGGGGTCCAGAATGGCTTCCCCTTCTTCTTGGACCGGTGTGGGGTCGTCCGGCAGTTGGATGTCGTCCAAGAAGGTGCCTTGTAGGAGACCCGTCTGGGATCCCGTGTCCGAACCCCAGTCATTGTCTTGATCGGAATCTGCGGCCTGCCATTCATCTAACACAGCCATGGAGCGTGTGTGTTCTTCCCCCTCGTCCGAGGAGTAATGGGCGGGGGTGGGTGGGGCTGGCCTGTGGCGATTGGCAGGTGCCTTGCCTTTGCCCGGGTTGTCATTCCTTTCCTTGCCCTTCCAGTGGCGTTTGCTGGGCCGTGAGTCGGCCTGGGCATGGGATTCTGAAGCCTCAGAGTCATAGTCATGGGCTTGGGCTGTTGTAACTTTTTTAGTCTGATCGGCAGTTGCCGTCATAACCCTGGATAATGCTTTCTCCATAGAGGCGGAGATGGCTTCCGCAATCATGGTTTGGAAGTCTGCAGGGTTTTGAGGTGTATCCATGATAACAGGAGTTGGGCCGCTGTAATAGCTTGAAGCACAGGAAAAGGTTGGGCTAGGGGTCTGTCCCAGTTAGTGAGAAAAAAGGGGTACCTGCAGTACCCAGTTAACCCCAGCAGGGTAGGTATAGATATATATATAAAACACAGTGAAGTGTAAAAAAGGCAACCCCAGCAGGGTGAATATGATAAATCTGGTAGTAAAAAAGCACCAGTTTCCCCAGCAGGGAATATTGGGATTTTTCTTCTGGGCCACACCCAGGTATAAATGCTCAAATATATATAGGTGGCCCGAAATCCACCTGATAGCAGCGGTACTAAATATAGGGCTTCACCCTGTAAGTGTGCAAAAGCACCAGTAGGCAGTAAAATAGTTTTTAATTATGGGGCCAAACCCCAAGCACAGGTAAATAACTTTATAGATGACTGACCTGGGGACCCCTGCCTGGTTTTGTCCGGTTACTGTGTGTACGGGCGCCGGAATGAGGAGACCGCAATGCTCCCAAGATGGCTGCCGTGGATCTCGCGAGACGCGAGATCCAAGATGGCCGCCAGAGGAGCGGGAAAAAACGGTTTCCCGCCGTGCGGCTACAGTGAAAGCAGCTGTGAAGCCGTGTGGAGGAAAAAAGGGGGGGGTGGAGGGTGAGCGTTACCCTCAGCGAATGTGTGAGACAGTCGGTCCGACGGCGGAGAAAGCCGGCGGACCGAGAGGGTGAAGAAAGGAGAGAGACCCTGTGAAGAAAACAGGGAGGGGGAAAAGGACTCCCCAAAGAGCGAAGCCCCAAGGGGGCAGATGAAATAAAGGTAGAAAACAATAGAGCAAATATATAAACTACATATATAAGTTAAAATACAGTATTATATAAAAATTACATATTGTATACAAACAGTGAAAAGGGAAGAGCCAAAACTCTGACCTGTCTGCTGATGGAGCAGTAAAGAAAGAGGGGGAGGAGCCTCATTACTGTGAATACTATGCCTCCTACTTTCTTTTGATTGGTTAATGTTTCACATTTTTTTCTTTACTGCTATGTGAGTTAGTAAAGAGAGTTAATGCAAAATATGAAGCCTCCTGTCATGTGGTAAAATTAATATTGTGAGTAATTCTCAGCTTATATTATCATTTCGGGGTACAGTGCAGAGATATAAATTTTGATATAATAAAATGTATTAAATTAAATTTTGATAATTTTTATAAAAATATTATTTTATTATTTATCACCCCATAAATATCCTCACAGCAGATCAGGGGCAGATCAGGGACAGAGTCAGCACAAGTCAAACACAGCTCTGGCCAATCAGCATCTCCTAATAGAGATGAATTGAATCAATGCATCCCTATGAGGAAAGTCCAGTGTCTGCATGCAGAGGGTGGAGACATTGAATGGCAGTGCTGCTTACCGTGCAGCACTGCCTCAGGAAGCATCTCTAGCAGCCATCTGAGGAGTGGCCAGTGGAGTAATCACTAGGCTGTAATGTAAACACTACATTTTCTCTGAAAAGGTAATGTTTACAGCAAAAAGCCCAAAGGGACTAATTATACTCACAAGAACAAATACAACTAGACTTGCTGCTCCAGCCTGGCACAGGTCAGAGTATTTTGGCGGTTGCCATCTTCAAACAGTCGAATTTTAAAAACTATAAATCCTACAGCGAAGAGCTTTATATCGTGAGAATCACAAGACCCAGACCTACATTTTGATGCATAGTATGTCTCTGAAATATTAACAATGAAGGCACAGTCGCAGTTTAGAAATTGCCCTTCAAATTTGAGCTGGCTAGAGTGGAGTTTCAATGAATGTCAATGGATGGCGTGAGTTGCAAACAAATGGTCACATTGTGAAAACAATCAGGACTATGGCTTAGCCGTGGACATTTCTAGTGGCAGCAGGGATAGCTGAACATTTTGATATAAGATTTGTGTAGGTGGGCTTGAAAATGAGGGAGTGGTGGCAGTTTAGAAATCATGTCCTGATTTTTCAGCTTTTGCCAGCTCCCACTCTAGCTTTGAACATTTTGCCATTCATTCCTATGGGACCAATTTTGCCTCGAGAACAACGATATTCCGTGAACCATTCGGCGAAAAGTTCCACAAAGTAATAGCACACCAATCGGGAACAATCTGCACGTTTTGGTATATTTTTGTCTATGTAGTGTAAAGACTGTGGGAGGAGTTAGGGTGGTAAATTTGGCTATAATAATAATAATAATAATATATATGTGAGATAACATTAAGTGGTCTTGCTATGCAAGAACACTTAATAAGCTGTAGTTGTTCTGGGGACTGGGAGCCAATTGCCTCCCAGGCCACCCTAAATCCAGAGCCACGTGGGCCACCAGCTGCCTGCAATAATTGTTTTACGATCGCATTCAGCTCTCACCACAGGTCGCCCGTCGGCAATCACTTTGCTCCTCCGCTCCTCCTCTGCGTGTGGTGTGACATTTCGCACGGAGATAGTCACGCTAGGGTCACACTGTTACTGCGCCGGCAGTCTCTACTGCCCTTTCATGCATGCAGCCAACGCGTGTTGTATACAGCCTCAGGACAGAGGTATGTGCAGCCCCCCGGCCAGCTACACAGCAACCCTCAGCCCACACATCCTCCCCTCCAGCACCCCCAGCCACCCACAAAGCCTCCCCTCCGGCACCCCCATCCACCAACACAGCCCTCCAGCATATAAATACTTATATAAATATTTACAGTTTCCCCAGCACATATACAGTCCCCCCAACATATTTTATATAGCCCCTCCAGCACATATACAGTCCCCACCAACATATGTTTTTTGCAACCCCCAGTACATATACAGCTCCCCAGCATATTATATAATATACTCTATATAATCGTGTTTTTTTTACATATATATGTGTGTTTATGTGCGTCCGGAGGGAGGGGGGGGGGGGTGATAAGTGTGAGAGTGCTGTGTGAAAGTAATGTGTGTGTGTGCGCATATATATATGTATATGTTAGGAGGGATTGTGTGTTAGGGGAGGCAGATTAATGCTACTATTTAAGAATTTATTTATTTTAAATTAAAAAAAACCCAAAAAACTTTACATTATATCCCCTCCTCCCTTCTTACTTTTAGCCTGGGAGGGGATCCGTGCTGCCATCCCTGGTGGTGCCATGGCAACACTCTGGATCTCGCAAGGGGAACCCGGTGGAGCTGCGAGATAGAAACATAGAAACATAGAATGTGACGGCAGATAAGAACCATTCGGCCCATCTAGTCTGCCCAGTTTTCTAAATACTTTCATTAGTCCCTGGCATTATCTTATAGTTAGGATAGCCTTATGCCTATCCCACGCATGCTTAAACTCCTTTACTGTGTTAACCTTTACCACTTCAGCTGGAAGGCTATTCCATGCATCCACTACCCTCTCAGTAAAGTAATACTTCCTGGTATTATTTTTAAACCTTTGTCCCTCAAATTTTAGACGATGTCCTCTTGTTGTGGTAGTTTTTCTTCTTTTAAATATAGTCTCCTCCTTTACTGTGTTGATTCCCTTTATGTATTTAAATGTTTCTATCATATCCCCCCTGTCTCGTCTTTCCACCAAGCTATACATGTTAAGATAGAGCTCCGCGGGGTCCTCTCCTGTCTCCCTCCCCAACCGGCGGCCACTTGTCTGTGCAAGTGGGTTGGTGAGGGAGATCTTTAACATCCCCACCGGCACGTCATGGAATACTGCAGGGCCAGTGCTCGGATAGTGTCGGCCCTGCATAGACCGGCCGGGCAGGTCCTGTGACCTCCCCTGCCGGCCTTGGTCCATGGCCATCACGACCCACCATCTAGGCCCTTACGCTCTGCTAAAGACTTACGTCCGTACTCAGGGCCGGCGCTACCATAAAGGCGAATTAGGCATTAGCTTGGGGCGCCGACCTGCAGGGGGCGCCCACCGGGAGGTTTCTGTGTGGGCTGCTCCTGTGGGTGGGCAGTGGGCTGCTCTTGCCTGGGGTCGGAGCGCTGGGTAAGTGGCTGTTTAGCCACCCCCCAGAGCAGCCATATCCTGTGCTCCCTCTGCCTCCCTGTTGCTGCAGTGCCGATCATCTGCTCAGGGAAAGGGGATCTGTTCAATCCCCAGCACCCGAGCCGAGCACTCTGCTTGCTGCAGGAAGGGAAAGCCGGGATGTAACCTGGTATCCTGGCTGACCCCTGCCTGTGAACACAGGAAACACTCTGGAGGGAGCAGGAAGCAGCCTGTGCTCACAGTGCACTGCCCTCCTGCTGCCCCAGGAGCAAGGACAGATACCTGCAGGCTGAAAGATGGTCCCCTTCTCCTCCAGTCACATCACTAGCACAGGTATGGCATAAGGGGAGATGGTTATTCTTGTGTGTATGTTTGAAAATTGGTGTGTTAAGTTTGTTTGTGGGTGTGTGTATAATAAACTGACTATATGTAAACTGGTGTGAGTGACATTGTGTGTGTGTATTTCAGTGAGAGTGTGTGTGTGTGTTAGTGAGAATGTGTAAGTGACATTGTGTTTGTGTGTATGTGTGTATTTGTCAGTAAGAGTGTGTGTGTTGGTGAGAGGATGTAAGTGACATGTGTGTGTGTGTGTGCCAGTGAGTGTGTGACCAGTTATATTTCTAATATATTAATATAATTATTTATATTATATTTAAAAAAAGTTTTACTTACAGTGTGCCTTTCAGACAAGTTCCCTGTAGCATACATTAAATACCACAATTATCATAAGCTAAATGCACAATAGTATAAGTTAAATCCCACCAAATTAATTGAATACATTTTTTTATAACAACCATAAATATATCCAATGTAAAATGTATATGTATTAGGAAGTATGTGCGTATGGATGTGTGTATTAGGCAGTATGTGCGTATGGATGTGTGTGTTGGGCAGTATGTGCGTATGGATGTATGTGTTGGGCAGTATGTGCGTATGGATGTATGTGTTGGGCAGTATGTATATAATGGGCAGTGAGTGTGTATGGTTGAATGTATATATTAGGCAGCGTGCGTGTATGGTTGTATGTATTGGCAGTCTGTGTGTGTGTGTGTGTGTGTGTGTGTGTATGGATGTATGTATTGGCAGTGTGTGTGTGTGTGTGTGTGTGTGTGGATGTATGTATTCCTGTGTGTACTGAATGTGTGTGTTCATATTGGACAGTTTCTTTTTTTCCCCCTAAATGTCTGCTCACTGTGTCTCTTCTAAAATGTCTCCTAGTCTGTATAGGTTTCCTAAAAACCTCAACAATCTCTCTATCCCTTTCCTAATTGCCTTCCTGGTCTGTTCCCTTTCCCTAAATTTATCACTGGTCTCTCTGCTTTCCCTTAGACACTTAGGTGTCTATTCACTAAACAGTGATTTGAAAAAAGTTGAGATGACTTTATACAACTCTTCTGTTTTGGCCTAAATGTTTCAAGTTATATTTCAACCCACTGTTTAATAAATAGACATGGAAAAAAAAAGAAGAGACATTGACAGAAGATAATTACCGGGTTATTCACTAGAGTGAAAATTGTAAGTGTAAGGGCAGAGTAGCCAAATCTGGAGAATGATAACAGGTGTTTTGACCATAAATTAGAAGTTCAATTTGAATTCCCAACAATTCTCACTTTATTGAATAACCCTATTGGAATAAAGAGAAACAGGCTGGAGAGAATCTGTGGCATAGAGTGAGCAGATAAATCATGAACATAGAGACTGCAAACTTTTGGAAACAGATACAAAGGAGAAAGCTGAGGATAAACGCTAATGAGAGAGATTGGGCACTATGGAGGAAAGGGACAGCTGATCAGACCTAATTAAAAACCAAATGGCAAAATTTATACCATTTAGAAGAATTCGCCAACTCCGCTACTATCACAGTTCAGCTGTTTTTGCTTAAACTATGCAATTCGATTTCCAATTCACTGAATTCATAGTTTAGTGAATAAACTTCTGAGAGAGTGTAGTTGCATTCAAGAGGGGGCGGCAAAATGGATCTTTGCCTAGGGCGGCAAGAATCCTTGCACCGGCCCTGTCCGTACTCCCACCTCTGATGCTCGCCTTCAAGACTTCTACAGGGCTGCACCGTTCCTGTGGAACTCACTTCCCTCCTCTGTTAGATGCTCAATCATTAAAAAGCCACTTCTTCATAAAAGCGAATAAATGAAACTGTTAATAGCTCCTGACTGATTCCACTCTTGCAAATGTCATGCGTCTAATACTATCTTTACCTTTTGTGTCACTTTACCCCACTCCCTCTAGCATGTAAGCTCATTGAGCAGTGCCCTCAACCCCTCTGTTCCTGTGTGTCCAAACTGTCTGGTTACAACTACATGTTTGTTCATCCACCCACTGTAAAGCGCTGCGGAATTTGTTGGCACTATATAAATAACATAATAATAATAATTTGCCTGGTGTGCCCGATGGCCAGTCCGGGTCTGGGTTAAATTATTTTAGCAACTTAATCTTAAAGGAACACTATATTGTAGGGAATATGAACATGTATTCCTAATGCTATTGTTTTAACCTATCTATAATAAGGACCCCCCCGACATGTAAGGGCTCAAAGGATAGGTTTTATTTGCCTTTCAGCCCTCACCATGCTGATCTCACTTGGGAAGCTCTGCTGAGATTAAGTGGTTTGTGTGACCTTTAATGAAGTTGTTTTGAGGTGAAAGTCCATGGGCACTGCCTTACCTTAAGGGGTTAAACACTTTTGAACAATTTAAACTTGGTCCATGGAATCCCCCTTCACTGCCTCCTGTGGTCTTCAACACATTTCTTCCTATACTTCTGCTTGGGTGCCTTTGATTATTTGAGAGTGTAAGCGGATGCTTTCAGCTTATCACTGGTCATTTGTTGAGACTTACAGTACATATGAATGTTTCTTATTGTAATGTAATTATGTGATATATTTTCCAAGGTTTTCTGTATCTTTTACAAAAAAATGACAGGGCAAAGCGGGCTCCTGTGGAGTGTGCCTGGGTACAACCCTTAGGACCACCCATAGGTTTTACATGGCACTGCTGCTGCATCTCTTCTCAGTATCTCACATCCATTAGAAGTCACAGTCGTTACAGACCACCACCATTATTTCAAAATAGATGCATGGCCATGCAGTACATATTAATAGTGATCCTAGGTTGAGTCATTATGTTATCTCTAATGCATAATGTCTACAATACATAGTCTTATTCTCTTCCTGAAAGATCATGTTTGATCATTGATGGAAATCATTGACAATATTATTATTATTATTATTATTATTATTATTATATATAAAGCACCAACAAATTCCGTAGCGCTGTACAATAGGAGGACTAATAGACAAGTATTTGTAACAAGACGAGTTGGACGCACAAGAACAGAGGTTGTAGAGGGCCCTACTCAAACAAGCTTACATTCTATAAGACAATATAGTGCTCTTCTGGCAGTTTCATTACACATTTGTTGATGTTAAGTGTTCTACCTTCTTTTCTCTTTCTGTCCTATCTTTTCTTGATATAGGCAAAAAGAACTGGGGCATGGGGAAATGAGGGACTGCAAAACATTGTACCTGGACAAAGAATACGTTTAGAGGATGGGAAAATAAACAATATTCACTAGAAGTAATTTATTACATGATTATCTGCTTTTTAAGAAATGACTTATCGTTTAAAGCCTGATTTATTTATTTCTGAATTAGCACGTGGCCACTCTTTACGTATAAAGAAGGTAATCCTTTTTAGGTTCATGGACTCCCCTGTAATAATTTTGTCATTGACTTTACTGTATTTCACCAGTGGACCTGCTCTCCATCGTTCAATGTAAATACATGTACCACTGTTGCATCATATATTTTAAGGCAAGTACAATAGCAATGTAAGTAAATATGTTTTCCTTCTTAAGCTCTAGCATGACTATAATTGTAGCAGCAGCTATATCTTGCTTGGAAACAATAGAATATCGTAGAGCGGTAAGCCTGTCACTCAACCTAGCTATGTGTGCATGGCAAAACCTGTCAAATAGGTAACTAAACGTGCGTAACTCTGAAAAACCATGCGAAAGAAGAATTTTTTTTATTTTTTTTAAGGTATCACAGTATAAATGCAAGCACATAATATGAACCAAAAAAAGAAAGACCCCCCCTCTCACTCCCTCTAGAAATTAGACATGTGCTCCAACTTCCATTGCTCTTGGATGACCAAGAGTAGTAGAATTTTAAAGTGCTGTGCTTAATTTTGTGTTTTTGTATTTGCTTCTGTAATAATATATCATGATTAAACTCTTGACAGTCCCCTTCAGTGAATCTACCAACCAGATGGCCTCAGGCCTCCTTAGTCAGTGACTCCCTGTTATCCACAAAAAAAAAAAAGCGTTAAATAGGCCGAAATGATTACATGCAATACCAGATCTTTGAAAATGGTTTAATGTGCATATAGTAAGACACCTCAGACAAAATGACATGTTTTTTTTATATCTTCAAAATGAAAAGACTTCTGTGGGGAAAAAAAACACTTAAACTCTGCATATTTGTACACATGTTAACGTATGGTTACTATTTTTTTCAAAATTTAACAAAGAAAAAATAAAACCACAAATATGACATATGCAAAAGTAGTGTCTGACATCATCACAGGAGGCCCAGTCGCGCTGTTAAAGTTCTGTAGCGCTGACCGGGCCCCCTGTAAATTCATTGACATTGGGTGACCCTAAAAGCATAGGCCACTCGATAGGCCCCTTCAATGCAGGGCACCGCGGTTACAGGGGTCCGCAGGGCGGGCGTGTCCCCTGGTGTGACGGTCCTGGTCACAGTTGTGACCCCTGCGACCGCGGTAGTTCCGCCACTGATCACTGGGCATGACCTGAGTGAAAACAAAACTTTATCACTGCACCAATTTCTACAGCTAGTGCAGCTTCACAAAGTTCCAGCCACAGTATGGGCAGTTTTTGGAGTTAGTTTTGCATTAGCAGAATAAATTCACATATTGGTCTGCCATTGTCGCCTAAGACTCTAATATATCCCATTGCTGCTATAGATTTAACTGTGTCATAGAAAATGGGAATCTCTTTTCTGACAGCAGTTGAGACGGAGCTGGGAGCATAACAACATGAAACATGAAAAGTTGCTTGAATACCTTCAGGGGTTTTTTGTTCCTTTGTTGTTTCTTCCTAGGAAGCTAATATTCTAATAGTCGTCTTAGCAGTATCTTACCCTGAATGTTGCAGGGGTATGTCTTAGCAGTATCTTGCACTGAATGGTAACAGGGGATTTGAACCCTGTGGAGTTCGTAGATGCTGCTCACGACAGACAACATTCCTCGCTTAGTGAAGGGCTTTTCACAAATGTCTGGATTGATGTCCCAAAGCAGACCTAGGCTACGCTGCATGGGAGGCACATCAAAACCAAGCTTGAGATCCATTAAGCTGGTCACCAAACTTCAAAAGGCTAGTCTGGGTAAGCTTGTGGCCAACCATGTAAACTCCTCGCAAACTCCGACATGTTTGATTGCTCTGACTTTGGGCAGGAAATTGCAGGATGAAAGGTGTTGATCATGTTGTTTGTGGAATTATAGTTAAGTAACTTGGGGTAGTATAGGGCTGCATTGGTATTTAGCCCTGGATTTGGTTTCAAGTCTATAGACCAGGTCACACTTCCTGTCCTTGAGAGTTTCATTGACCTCCCAGGTAGGCTTTAAAAAAGTGTATAAATTAAACTAACAGTTTTCCCTCCCTGCATCCTGATTCCTCTTCTGCAACTGTCAAAATAACCCACTAAGCCCTCAATGAATACTTTTCTAGCAACCTACTTTTCAATCCCTACCCTTACCCTTTGTGTCACTGTACTCCACTACCTCTCGCATGTAAGCTAGAGGAGTTAGCTGAATACAACCAAACTAAGGAAATTCAGCAGGGACAAAATAATCATGATATGATAGGTGCAATCAGTAAACAGCAGATTCAACACAAAAACGGAACACAAAAATACAAAATAAACCCATGGGACATGACAATAGAATCTCACTGATCCAACTGCACCCTACAGTGTACCCCACATACCAGAGGCTGCCATCCCACGCAACATCACCTAAGAAGATTTCACAGACCCAGGGACTGTGACACCTCATGCTTCCTTGGACCCAACAGTAATGTTCCTTGTGGGTGTTGTTTCTAATGAACAGATCTCGAGCCGTGCCACCAGTCAGGTTGCCCCTTAGTACTACAGGCGTGTGCCTGGAACCAGCCTCAGGGGAAAGCCTGCGCCGGCACTGCTGTGACAAGGGAAATGGCGTGTCCCCTATACTGTCCCCCTAATTAAGACGATAACTCCAGTCCTCAGATGTGCTCTGCCTCCTGAGTAGTAAGAGCTCCCCCTGTGCAGGGCCGATCCTAGGGTTGCAGAACCTGGTTGCAGAATTTTATTTTAGCGCCCCCAGGTTGGTGTTGTCATCTTTACTAACTCCTCTACTTTGCAAATGTCCAGTCAAGACATGCATGTTTTGGAGAGTGCTGGTAGGGATACTCTCCTTGGGGTCCAGTGGGTATGAGTATAAGAACAAAAACGTAGAACAACATGATATTATCTATCTGTCACTAAATCAAATGCATCTATATAGGCAAAATGTATATGGTCAAATGTAGCCTGTCTGAGGTCTGGAAATTTTTAACAGGAACTACTGCCGCCTGGCAGCGTTCCCTAGTGTCCTTGGCCTTTGTGTGTCATGTTCTCTGGGCCCTCTGATTCTCTGCATCTAAGTTGAAGTTGAGGCTTCTGCCTGTAACTGGGCTGACTGGCCTAGGATCTTTAAGAATGCTTCTGGTTCGTTCGATAATGTCAGTGTAAGACCGTCGTCCCTTTTGTCAGCTATTAGGATTCCCTCCACTCCTCAGTGATATTTGATAGAACAGTCCCTTAATCGTCTGGCAATCGTCTTTTCTTCTTGCCAGGACTGAGAACAGGATGTCTGTGTAGATAGCCACTGTGTGGCCTTCAAAGTGGATTGTTTTCAGCACTCTTAAAGCAGGTCATTATTGTGTACCTAACCGCCACGTCTCGCGTCACAATGATCGTGTCCCAGGCGGCTTTGCTGGGTGCCGCTGCCGATTTGTGCACCCGGAACGCTAAGTTAATCTGTTCAGGTCGGTACACCTCTTGATCCCCAAAGAGGTGATAAGGTTTTGCACGAACTGTAGGAGTTTCTTGCTTCTGACTGTCTCAGGGATTTCTCTGAGATGTAGATTGTGGTGCATCTCCTGCATGGTCACCACCTAGCTCAACCGCTGTACATGAGATGTAAGATCCTCTAGTAGGATTTTGGTGTCTAGAAGTTATTAGTCTCTGGAGGCCTCCATCTCTTTAATCTCACACACCTTTTGGTGAACCACTCCTATCACGGTCTGGACTATTTGGAGATCTCCTTCCAGAATTTTCATAGGTCTATTAGGAATTTATTTATATCTCCTTTTGTCGATGGTGACGAGTACTCCAATGAGTGCTAGATGTCTCCTGATTGAGGGGAGGTATGAGGTTTCTCACCCTTTTGTGAGCCATCAGAGGCCTCTGGTTCACTGTGGGCCTCAGGTGCCGTCTTAGATTGTAGCTGCGGCATCGGTCTCTCAAAAGAGAGCCGTATATCTTGCATCTTGTATATCTTCTGGGTGTTTATGCTTCTTGTTTTTTTTGCCCCATTTTGTCCTCCTGGGGTGTAAGTGTTTCAGGCTTAAAAGGCTTTTACAGAGCCCAACTGTAAGACATCTGCTCAGTTACTCTGTCGGCATCACCACCATAATGCATCTTTATTTTTTTCATGTATAGTGTACAGATATGTAGATAAAAGTGCACAATAATCTGCACTTTTATAAATGGAATCCTAGATTAGTCCACTGGCCAGTGAGAGTAGGATGAAGACTAGGGACAATGTTAAACCCTCTGTTAAGAAGCCCCTAACTCTGAACAATTAGAATGAATGTGGTTCCAGGCCCACCGTAATGTCAGCATTCTGAATTTCAATTAGCTCCTCCATAGCCAGATTTTGCTTTGCAAATATATATCTGTTTGTTCAGTGTTATTCTTTGTCTTTGTAAGAGTTGTACAAGCTGCACAGGAGGTTTCATGTGGAAAGTTAAATATTGACCAAGCGAGACTAAAGCAGGAGAAGAAAATTAGCTTGTTTGAAAAGTGAACTTTTCATTAAAAAAAATATATATATAATTTCGCCTGACTCAAAGTCTCAAATTAAAGGGAGTGCTTCTAATCTCAGCTCATTACCTGTATAAAAGACAGCTAACCACAGAATCAGTCAATCAGATTCCAAACTCTCCACCATGGCCAAGACCAAAGAGCTGTCCAAGGATGTCAAGGACAAGATTGTAGACCTACACAAGGCTGGAATTGGCTACAAGACCATCACCGCTTCTATTTAACATATTTATAAATGATCTTGAAATGGGCATTGAAAGCCATGTATCAGTGTTTGCAGATGACACAAAACTTTGTAAAGTAATAAAATGTGAGCAGGATATTGCCTTGCTGCAGAGGGATTTGGATAGATTGGGGGACTGGGCACTAAAATGGCAGATTAAATTTAACGAAGAAAAATGCAAAGTTATGCACTTTGGGGTTAAGAATGCACAATCAATTTACACCCTAAATGGTAGTGAACTAGGGATAACCACACACGAGAAGGATTTGGGAATTGTTATAGACAACAAATTAGGTAGCAATATGCAATGTCAATCTGCCATTGCTAAGGCCAGTAAGGTTTTGTCATGTATAAATAGGGGCATAAATTCTCGAGATGAAAATATAATTTTGCCTCTTTATAAATCGCTGGTAAGACCACACCTTGAATATGCTGTGCAATTTTGGGCACCTGTTCTAAAGAAGGATATCATGGCACTAGAAAAAGTGCAGAGACGAGCTACAAAATTGATAAAAGGAATGGAGCATTTTAGTTATGAAGAAAGGTTAAAAAATGTAAATCTCTTCAGTTTGGAAAAACGGCGCCTTAGAGGGGATATGATAACATTATTCAAATATATTCGGGGCCAGTACAAACCATTATCTGGAAATCTATTCATAAACAGGGCTATACATAGGACACAAGGTCACACATTTAGGCTTGAAGAAAGGAGATTTCATCTAGGACAAAGAAAAGGTTTTTTTACAGTAAGAGCAATAAGGATATAGAATTCATTGCCGGAAGAGGTGGTTTTGTCAGAGTCTATACAGATGTTTAAATTGCAATTGGATAAATACTTGCAAAAACATAACATACAGGGATACAATTTCTAATTAGTGGGCTAATAGCTGCTTGATCCAAGGAGACATCTGACTGCTATTTTGGGGTCAAGAAGGAATTTTTTCCTAGTTTGTTGCAAAATTAGAAGCGCTTCAGACTGGGTTTTTTGCCTTTTGGATCAACAGCAAAAGCATATGTGAGGAAGGCTGAACTTGATGGACGCAAGTCTCTTTTCAGCTATGTAACTATGTAACTATGTAACTATGTAACCAAGCAGCTTGGTGAGAAGTTGACAACAGTTGGTGAGATTATTCACAAATGGAAGAAACACAAAATAACGGTCAGTCTCCCTTGGTCTGGTGCCCCATGCAAGTTTTAATGATCATAAGAATGGTGAGGAATCAGCCTAGAACTACACAGGAGGATCTTGTTAATGATCTCAAGGCACCAAGAAAACAATTGGTAACTTAAATCATGCAGCGCCCGCAAGGTCCACCTGCTAAAGAAAGCACATGTACAGGCCCATCTGAAGTTTGCCAATGAACATCTGAATGATTCAGAGGAGAACTCGGTAAAAGTGTTGTGGTCAGATGAGACCAAAATTGAGCTCTTTGGTATCAACTCAACTTGCTGTGTTTGGAGAAGAAGGAATGTTGCCTATGACCCCAAGAACACCATCCACACCGTCAAACATGGAGGTGGAAACGTTATGCTTTGGGGGTGTTTTTCTGCTAAGAGCACAGGACAACATCAAAGGGACGATGGATGGGGCCATGTACCATCAAATCTTCGGTGAGATCCTCCTTCCCTCAGCCAGGGCATTGAAAATGGGTTGTGGATGGGTATTCCAGCATTACAATGAACCAAAATGCACAGCCAAGTCAACAAAGGAGTGGCTCCAGAAGAAGCACATTAATGCCAGACCTTAAACCCATAGAAAATCTTTGGAGGTAGCTGAAGGTTCGAGTTGCCAAACGTCATCCTCGAAACCTTAATAACTTGGAGAGGATCTGCAAAGAGGAGTGGGACAAAATCCCTCCTGAGATGTGTGCAAACCTAAAAACCTAAAAAGTTTAAGAGAAAGACTCCTGCTAAACTTGCCAAAGATATGAAGACCATGAATCCGGTCCACAATCTTGACTACTAGTCACTACTAATTTGTCCCAGTCGCTGTTGGTGCCTGGAGAGTGGTAAGCTGACAACTTTGGCTCAGAAGATTACAGTTGGGGACAACGGCATTACATCGGATTCTGCCTGTGTGGGGAGGCTTTATGGCTGAGCCCCAGAGGTCAGATGATGGTGATGGTGATGGTATGCCCCCCCCCCACCCCCCCTCCCAAAGTTGGAGGCAGAGACCATAGTAGACCCTACAGGCCAACAGATGATTGACCCATAAAACACAGCTCCAGGGACAAGACACCTCCTGACCACCTGGCCATGTTTATGCACGTGTGATTACGCAAACCGCTAGAGAAGGAGGACTGCAACCGTTTGCACTCCGAATCTTACTTAGCAGACAAAATCACTCAGACTTCAGAGTTTGACCCAATTAATGTTCATGACACACAGGTTGGGATCTGTGGAATCCATTTTCACTCTCAAGGAGTGTTCAGAGAAGGCACGACTTCGTCAGCAAACTCACTTTATTGTGTATCTAGTCCCCCACCAAGGAATATGGAGTCCTCCAGGTAAAATCCTCAAGGATGCAGATAAGAAATAAATTAATTTAAAAAAAAACTAGTTTTATCAATAAACAAAATGATAACATCAAAAACTAGCTTAAAATATTAATAACACAATAACACTTTTCAACTGTATAAAGGCTTTTTCAAAGTGTTCACTTTGACTCCATTTTCCTTGGTGGGGAACATACCACCTATGCCGTTTAGGATTGAGCAATACTTATTTGCTCTTCCTTTGAGCACTATCTACTGGCATACCAGAATACAACAAATGTGAGCACCGCTACTACCGCTGCTGACCTTACAAAGCTAACCACTGGCCTAAAGACACCTCCTCATATAGGACCAGGAACATCGACATATCCACAGACAGGGATTTTACCATCCAAGCGCAGTGATCTGGAGCTGATCTTGAGCTCCAGAAAAGTGTAAGTGCAAACTTTTTTATTTTGCCATATTTGTTTTGAATATTTTTATTGTTGTCGTAACATAAATGCAGGTAGCATCTTTGTGAATAATAAAGCATAGGTTGCCCACGCAGGGGCGCATGGTTTCGGTACATACATTTGTTTACATTTCGTCGCCTACGCAGAGGCTGGTTGGTTAATGCAGGTGTGATACAGTGGATATATGCATATTTATTTGCTCGCACTTGACATCTGTTAGGCTTGTGGCGTACCTTTATCGTGGTTACACAAGCGAATATGGTTTCCAGTGTTTCAACTCAGTGCATATTAATTTATTTTTATTTATTTTTTATTATTTATTTTTTTCGCCTGTGGGCCCTGTGTCTTTTTGCTGGTGCGGTGCGTCATATAAATACCAGGGGTGCCGTAGCTGCGTGCTGAACATATCTAGCTTCTCTACTGTTAGCATTCAGTCTGTTAGCTGCCTATTTGTGTCTCCTCTGTGGGGCATATCTCTGACTTTCAACCTCGTCCTGTTTTGCTCTAGTACGTATACCTGTATGTTACCTGTGCTTCTAAGTATCCGTTGCCTTGTGTAGCTTGGTGTGTTGTGGTTGTGCGCGTCCATTTGTGTACCATATTTGTCATTGTAATAGGTGTGTTTTTAGGTTTACTTAGCTGGGGTGCACAGTGTGTAGTATAGAGTATCTCAATGGTTCTGCTGCCTTGTAACCTACTTGGATGTCTGGTTTTCATTGCGCATGTGTGCCGAATTTGTATCTCTGCCACTAAGGCATACTGTTTCAGCCCTTGGTGATATCATGGTGTGGTTCGTCTATTAGTGTGGTTGATTCGGTTCCTGTGTGTTTTTTTCCCATTTGGATGTGTTGACATCGTGTACTGATGGGTGTTCGGTGTTTTTTTTTTGGTTTTTTTTTGTGATCTCTTTGAATTTGGTTTGGAGGGTCTTGGATAGGTGTGTGTGTGTGTGTCATTGCAGACTTTTGGTCTTGTGTCTCCTGTGTGTGTTCTTCCTTCCTATGCTGACTGCGGTGTTGCCCCACTCTGCGTCTCAACTGTCCATGTGTCTATTTTGGGTCGGGTTTCTTGTGGCGCTGTGTAGGGCCGTATCGTTCATATAGTGTCTCCTGTCGGTCATGTTAAGTGGGGGTGTCCCGTTAAGGTCTTTCGGTCTCGTTTAGCTTCTGTGTCTGTCTTTTGGGGTGTGTTAATAAGTCTGGTCGGGGATTGGTGTGGGGGGGTGGGGATTGGTGTGTGGGTGGGGTGCTATGTGTGTTTCCATCCCCTGCCGCTGCCCCCATCCGCCGCACCCCTCCGTCCCCCGCCCGGTTCCACGGTCACCGTCTCCCTTCTCCCGTCCCTTCTGCGGGGCCAGGCGTCGTCGAAAGTCATTTGATGTGGTTATTCTTATCCACTGAAACCAGCGTTTGGTCTATCGGTCCCTGTGTTTCGGAGTGTTTGCCTTTATATCTTCGTATTTCCTGGTGGTTTCTACCTCTTCCACCCATCTCGATATCGGGGGTATGTTTGCCTGCTTCCAATAGATGGGGATGATCGATATTGGGAGATTTGTGCTCTAGCCAGTGTGTGTGAAAATGTGAGTGGTTTGTCCGGGAAGAGTTCTGTTAACGGCCGAATGTCGAACGGGTGCATGAGGACGTCTACCATGCGAGGAATTGCTGGGCGTCCTGCTGGGCCCGGTGTGGGGCCAAGGTCTCCCGCTGGGAAGTCTGGGTTGCCCCTTAGTGGCCTGGATCCGTCGTCAGGTATTGTTTTGGGCCCTGCCTGTGCCTGATCCTCATGGTTGCTGCCACGAAGGGGTTGGTGATGCGTTTGCGTCTGTACGCCGCCGTGGGTAGCCAGGGCAGTGTCTGGAGGTCACAGTTGATGGTGTCAGATTCCAGTTGGGTCCATGGTGTCGGATTCCAGTTGGGTCCAGTTGGGTCCAGTACCGTCCAGCTGATGACTTGTGTAAGGTGTGCTGCGTGATAGTGTTTTTCAAAGTCAGGGAGCGCCAGGCCCCCTCGGAGCTTGGGGGGATTAACTGGGTATGTGTTATGCGTGGGGACCTGCCTTTCCATATAAACGTGCGGACCTCTGCCTTCAATGCCTTGAAGAATGTTTGTGTTGCTTGTATCGGTACTGTTTGGAACACAAAGAGTAATTTGGGCAGTAGTGTCATCTTGACCGCATTTATCCTTCCCAGCCATGAGATGTAGAAGGAGCTCCATCTATGTAGTTCCTCCATCACTTTTTTTAATATGGGAAGGTAGTTTTGTGTGTACAGGTCTGCTGGGTTGGGAGTGAGCCAAACCCCCAGGTATCGCATGCGGTGGTCGCACCAGCGGTATGGGTGTTGCCTCTGAAGAATTTGTCTGTCTGCGTGTTTGATGGTTAAGTTCAGTATCTCTGATTTTGAGTAATTAATTTTGAGGTTCGAGATCCGCCCGTAGTCCTCGAATTCTTTCTGTATCGCTGGTAGGGAGGTATCTTGGTTTGTGACTATGAATAGCATATCGTCTGCGTACGCTAGCATTTTGTGATGTGTGTTTCCTATCGTGAGCCCCTGGATGTCTGCATTGCGTCTGATCTTGTTTAGGAATGGCTCCAGTGTCAGCGCGAATAGTAATAGCGAAAGTGGGCAGCCTTGTCTGGTCCCGTTGTGGATCCGAAACGGGTCAGTCAGTGCGCCGTTAATCCTGATTCGCGCCGTTGGGCCGGTGTATAGCGCCTTCACCCAAATGCCGTATTTCGGTCCTATGCCTATGGCATGGAGGGTTTCCATCATCATATCCCAGTCCACCCTGTCGAACACCTTCTCTGCGTCTGTGGACAGGAGAAGGGTTCTGTTCTGTTGGGTTCTGACGTGCGCTATGATATTCAGGGCCCGAATTGTGTTGTCCCTCACCTCCCTACCCGGGATGAACCCCGTTTGGTCCGGATGGATCGTGGCTGGCAGTAGTGACGCCAGTCGTAACGCCAGAATGCTGGCAATGAGCTTGATGTCAGCACCGATATCGGGCGGTAGCTTGGGCATAGTGCTGGGTCTTTTCCCTCCTTTGGAAGCAAAGTGATGTTTGCCGAGGTGAACTGGGCCGTTGGCGTGGCACCCTCTTGCTTGCAGTAATTTCGGTACGACGTCTTCTGTGAAAACTTTGTAGTATTAAAGAGGCAGCCCGTCTGGTCCCGTTGCCCTGCCTGTTTTTGCCTTCCTAATAGCGTATGCCAGTTCTTCCGGCGTGATGGGGGCCTTTAGTGCTTCTCGATCGGCCTCCTGTATTTCCAGCATATGTGCTGAGTTCAGGTATCTGTGTATGCCATTACGTTTGTTCGGTTGCGGGTCTCCCGGTTCGTCTCGCCGGAGGTGGTATAGACCTTGGAAGTAGGTGTGGAACTCTGTCGCGATCTGGTCTGGGAGGTGCTTAAGTCGTTGCTGCGTGTCCTTAATTTTGGGGATGTATAGTTGGGTTTTACGTTGTTTCAGAAGGTTTGCCAGCAGTCTCCCACATTTATCTCCGTGTTCATGTATCATGTGTCTGTAGTGTTGGTATGAGCGTTGAATTGCTCGGTTGAGGTGCGTGGTGAGTTGGGTTTGTTTGGTCGTTAGGTCTCTGTATGTCTGTGTGTCGAGGGTGCGTTTGTGCCTGGCCTCCAGGGTAGCTATGTCCTTGCTAAGCTCGAGCATCTCCCGCACCGCCATCTTCTTGCGGGTTGCGCATATGGCCATGATCTGGCCCCTGACTACCGTCTTGTGTGCTTCCCAGCATGTCAGTGGCGTCACGTCCTCCGTCTCATTGTTTTGGAAGTATTCTCTTATGGAGTTGCCGATCTTGTCTGTCTCTATCACGTCTGAGAGGATCGATTCATTTAGTCTCCATGACATCTGCCGGGGTCTGTATAGCGGTGATTTCAGCCGCATTCGTATCGGGCTGTGATCCGACCAGGTCATCGGCAGGATCTCTGCGGCATTAAGCAGGTTTAGGTTGTGGTGTGTCATTAGGAAGTAATCCAGTCTCGTGTATATCGAGTGTGTCTGTGAATAGAAGGTGTAATCTCTGGTTGCTGGGTGCAGTGCTCGCCAGCAATCTGCCAATTGGTGGTGGTGTAGAAGGTGGAGTGTGTTTGCATGTATGTTGTGTGGTGTTGCTCCGTGTGGAGATGTGGAGTCCTGATCTGGGTGTAGTGCCAGGTTCAGGTCTCCCCCGATGATCAGAGTGCCTTCCGTGAATTTCATCAAGGTGCTTAGATTGCTCTGGAGGAAATGGTATTGTTTTGTGTTCGGGGCATATATGTTGGCGAATGTGTAGATTTGATCTACGATAGTGCCTTTAGTGAAAATATATCTGCCTTGTTTGCACCTGAGGGTGGCCAGCTCTGTGTATGGGGTTCTGCTGGAAAAGAGAATGCATACTCCTTGCGTTCGTCTATCTGGGTTGTTACTGAAGTACCCTGTTCGGAAGTTGCGGTCCTTCAAGGCCGGCGCCCTGCCCTACTGAAAGTGCGTTTCTTGGATAAACGCTACCGATGTCCCGTAATGTTTCAGGTCTCTCAGAAGTCTTGTGCGCTTCTCTCTGACATTGAGGCCATGTACATTATAGGAGATTATGCTTAGGTCCTCCCGGGTGAACCCACTGGGGTCCGGGCCGGCATCGTCCGGGCTGCCGCAAGGGGCGGACGAAAGGGTGGGGGCAAGGAGGGGTGGCGGGTAAGGCTGTGGTGCGTACGTTTGTGTAGTGTATCTTGCCATATTTGATACCCTAAAATACTACACTATATTTGGGTTTTGTCCCTTCTGTTTTTCATATTGCTCCATTGCAACTAAGGACTTCAGTTGAAAGTGCTGCTTCCCATCATTCTCATCTACAACCAGAAGGAAGAGACTCTGGTTCAGGAAGTTCGAGCTGCTAGAGATACAAAAAGCAAGCGCCAGAAATCTCTCTCTTTTTCACATTTTAAGTTTAGTTAGTTTATTGTAGTTGACTATGATTGACTGGATTCAGTTTTTTATTTTTTTTTTGCTCACGTCTTATTATCTTATGACTAAGCCTGAATTTCCAGTTTTGATTCGCTTTGGAGGATACACCTGGTGTTTGGATACTGGCTTCTTGGTTTTATTTCTAATGGACTCTGATTCTGGGATTTATGGTTGTTTTATGTTCTCTTAATCTACCTATGTTTGTTGCATTAAGAAAGAGGGTGTGCTTAGGTTTACTTTACCCAATATACAACCTACTTGTTTTTGATTGGTTCTTTGTTTCTATATATTTTTCTTTGCTGCCATGAAGTAAAGAAAGCTAATGAAAAATATTCAACTCCTGTCATTACTAAAATTAAGATTATTTGAACATTAAAGTTCATAGATCATAATCTTTAATTGACAAATTACATAACATTTTTTAAGGACTCCAAGTAGCACTGAAAAGTTATTTGTTCATCATTTAAAAAAAATATAATTATTACTGTTATGTCTGTGATATACTATACGTGCCACTAGGTGGCGGTATATGTCAACAAATAATTTCTAACAACGTGTCAGTATAACTTCTCTTTTTAGTTCAATTATTTTTATTCTAGTTTTACTTTGAACTGCATGAACAATTCAACTTGTGTTCAGCTATTCTAAGTCACAATAGAGGCCACCATAGATATTTATAAATATCGTCTTACTGTAACTAATTTACTAAAACCAAAATAATTACTTTAAAATCTGACCTTTCTCCAAACAAAGTTGTAATCCAGGACTCAAAATACTGCTCCATTCTCAGCTCATGAAAAAGGAAGTTGTCTTTACCCCTTAAGGACACATGACATGTGTGACATGTCATGATTCCCTTTTATTCCAGAAGTTTTGTCCTTAAGGGGTTAAACCCATTCAACCAGGAAAATTATGAAAATTTCAGGCCAACCAGTAATGCCATCAGTGAACAAAGTTCCAAAGAAGGCCATCACTGGCCAGCTTCAAGAGCCCCCAAACCATTATATCCTTTTAGATACTCTTCAATCAGGATTCAAGTAAAACCAAATTAAATCAGGACTGATTAACGTTTGGAATGGTACCCAATATTTCCTGGACAATAGTGGAGTTTTGAAACTTCTGTGCTATCTGCCACAAACTATTAAATCATAAAATGAAAGTGGTCAGTGTTGACTACTCCACCCACAGATACATCACATAACTCCTGACACTGATCACACACGGGCAATGAAAAGCCATGTTGAAGATCCATCCACTAAAGTGACTAGTGGAATTCTCCCAAAAATCAATATCATCCGTCCTGATAACATATGCATCGAGGTACTAGCATAAATGCACATGACGCTCAGTTATACGCAAGGAGTGTCAGGTCATTATAAAGAACAAACCGTCATCATCACTTCATATCTCATAGATATCCAGTAGTGGATGGCCAGTAACTTGCTCCAACTTCATCTAGATAAGAGAGATGATAATAGAGTCCAGATGTCCCCAATCAGCACCACCTCTCAACACACAGCTTAATCTCTCTCTCTCTCTCTCTCTCTCTCTCTCTCTCTCTCTCCTTCTCTAGAAAGTCCTCAACTCCTAGCCATGCCATAAAAGTCACTCGTCACTGCAAGCCATAGCACGCACACCATAAAGAAATAGAGCAGGAGATTCTAAAACCCCCGACTGGTAAACCACAAGAGTTGCCCTAAAAACACTGTGCATAATTTTCAGATTGCCAACAGTAATCAAATCATTAATATTATTATATGTACACTACAACCACATTCAGGCTACCCAAAGCACTGCAGCTAGCATTATCTCAGGGAATAGCAAATTTGCTTTTTTTACTTTGAAAACGGAGAAAATGAAACTGCATATCTATAAACCTATACATGCACTTTCAAACACCTTAAAGCTGTACACAGGGCAGTATGAATAGCTTCCCTCTCTATTTACATGTGAATTCTGTCATTCCCTTTGGATCTCGGCTAATCCAGAGCTGCACTCATAGCAACCAATTCATACCGCAAGAAAATAAGGAGTAGTCAAATTAACTCATAATAGGCATTTTGCTTTAGATGACTGTCCTTCTGTATATCAGTGCAATAGTAAACTACCCCACATTCAAAGAAACAACTGGTTCTTTAAAAATATATTTCTGTATACCTCCCATGCACATTTTTCCACTGCATGTTTCTTTTAAGTTTATAGAACAGGTTTCACCTGATTTATGCGTTATGTAAGTTCTTAGACAGATATCTACTCAACAATGTAGCTTATGATGCAAAGTTCCAAATATAGTAGGGAAAAATCACAAGAAAGAATCCATTGCTTTCCAGAATATCACTTTTAGAAGTTTGCCCCTGTTCTGCCAACAATATATCAAACTGGTTTTATTTTATCATGATTATAGATTTATAATGACTGGTGTGCAAACAGACCCAAATATTGGATCACAGTGTTTCCCATTTTACCATTTTGTGTTGTCCCATTAAATCCTACCCTCTACTCCCAGACAACATTCTCCACATATTAAATCTGTATATAGGTATCTTCCATTATATCTAATATTACATAAACTAGCCTTAGCCTTTATGCCGAGGGACACTAGAAGAGGAACTTTGTATATTGTGTCTTTTTGATCCACACTTAAGTAATGTTTGTTGAATCACCTTGGGTGGAATCCTGGCATCAGATTAAATGCCTGTATGTCAGTCGTGTTTTTGTTCGGCGCAGTCTCATGACATTGGTGATTATATAATTTACTGGCCAATTACCTATGGGTAACCCTGACACAGTGAGATTAACTGTTTTGCCCAAAGATCACACACAGAGCTGGCAGGAGGAAAAGCCACAGTTTTGTGGGTTAGTCCTTTTGACTCAAGACCAAAACCTTAAACACTACGTTACAGTAATGATATCATTCTATGGAAAATGAAATGGAAGAGTATTAACATAAAAAAGGAAACAATCCATGTAATCAGCACATAGAAAAGAGAGAAAAAATATTATCTATAATACCAATCTACCTTAAGACCAGAATAAACTGTTGCTGTGGATGGTGTGTAATGGCGCGCAATTGCTATATCAGAATATTAGTGGCCTTAGTGTAGAAGTGATCTGAACATATTGCATTGTTCATCTTCATAAAAAATGAGTTAAGATGCAATGTTACTTTGTCCAAAGAAATCAAAAGCAATTTCATTAGAATCTACCATCTATTTTATGGCAAAAAGCTTTTTTACTGGGATCTAGAACAATGTTGTTGAACCTTATAGAGCCCCAGATTCCTAAAGCATGTTAGGTTGCTTTAGTGCTCTAGGTGTGCAGAGTGTGTCTTCTTTTTTCATTTTACAAAAAGTGCAGCTTTTAATAGAAGCTGGCTTTTAAATAAATTAACCTTGTTATACTCACCTCGCTTTGTTTTGCTCAGTGGAGCTAAACTCAAGAGACAGGCAACTGCTCAGATCACCTGCCTTACAAAGACTTCTCATTGAGCTGCATTGGGAAGTCTGTGATTGGACAGCCACAGAAAGTCTAGGCTGAGGAAGATGGGGAGGGGTTGCCAAGGCTGCAGGCAAGAGATCTGAAACTATTACAAGCTCTTTTTAGATATACCCCCAGGTTAAAAAAAAAAAAAAAAAAATACATAAATAAGGTCATTCATGTTTTCATTGGTGGTATATCTATTAAACAGTGTTTTTTTTTTAAAAAAAATTCTTCTTGACCACATGATAACTGGAACAGAGTTGTCAAGTGTGGACCCATTGATGTTGTTAAACTTAAAACCTCATATTCTCCAGAAGTCTACAGCTTACTGAGAATTATGGGAGTTGTAAAGCATATTTGCCAACTGTCCCCATTTTCTGGTTTCTGGCTTCCTGTCCCACTACGTAATTGTCCTAACACTGTCCTGCATTTTAAAAATGTCATTAAAAAAATGTCTAACTGGACAATTATGATTAAAACAACAGAAAAAACTTCATTAAAAAAATCTAACTAGACAATTATGATTAAAACAGCAAGTGTTGGTTACCGCTAGTTGAAGCCAGTCAGTGGTGTAATATGGTGGGTTTTGGAGCAAGGCAGAGAGGCTGGGGCTATGGAAACTGGTGGGCTCTGTGTAAACCGCTTAGTTGATTGATTTGCTGCAAGGTGTCCTTGGACTTTTTTTATTTTTTATTTTCTTTTTTACAAATGTTGGCAGCTACGGTAGAGGAACAGGTACAGCAATAACTGAGGATAAGAAACTATTATCCGCACATGTGAATGTAAATTAACAATATTGCTGTACAGCTTATCTGCAGTGCGCAAAAGGTTAACATTATGCCATATTTGTATTTACAGCTCACAGAATTCAGAAACACTAGAATTCTGCTCAAGTCACACTAGTCCTGTCCTGGATCCGGCCTCACTTTGACATCAGCAATGTTGTCACCACAGCTGCACACAGCTCAGTCACATTGTGTCTTAGTGCGGCTAATGTAAACAGCAGAGGGATTTTCATAGTATACACACAACTCTGTTTCTGGCCGCCTTGTTTAGTTTGCAACAACCTAGACAGAAATCTCAATGAAGGATGTGTGTGCCAAAGTAAGCTACTTTTTCTTCTCTACAAGCAAAGCTTTAACAGTAAATAAATGACTTTGCAGTTGGTACTGTACACATTAACCCGCTGAGTGCAAGCGTGTGAAAAGCTGCAGGCAGGTAAAACATTAGTTGACATAAGTATAACAGCAGTTACTGTTTATTGAATATATCTCAAACAGTACAAAAGCAGGAGCCTCTTACTCTGTGCCTACAGAAACGTGGCTTTAAAATCTAAACAAAGTGAATTATGTCTATGTTCATTTGAATATTCTTTGTGGGCTTATGGGAGAGTTGTAAAAACGTAGTAATACAGCTTACTTTGTCGGACATTTTTTATTTTTTTTTGCTTTAGGTTAGGAGAGTTGAAACAGTACACTCTATATTCAAATGTGCATTGTTAAATAGTTGGGGTTTTTTTTTCATCTCACCACAACTTTAAAAATTGGGATGATTTAAATGTATTTTTTTTTTTTTTTTGCTACCGTTTTGTAGCCTTAGGTATATAGTATACTTGAGAGGTAAAAATGCAAAAGGGACATTCAAAATATGCACCTGCAGTCTCACTACTCAATGCTCTGCCATTTAGAAGATGAATTAGTTTGTTTATACAGCACACCTCCATTGCCTGTGACTACATACTACCTGCAAATATAGATCTAATATTTAAAAGTCTTTTATTGCACAGTGTGTTTTGTTTAGAAGTTCTTATCTCCTGGTCTGTTATTAGCCTGGTAGAGTGTGTGAATAAAGTTTAAGCAACAGAGCAAGAAATAAGAACCTAAAGTAAACACACTATGCAGTAAGATCTGATTGAAAATGAAACAATTTTCATGTGAGTTACAGCCAGGAGACGTGTGGCTAGGGCTCAATAAACAGAAACATACCGTATATACTCGAGTATAAGCCGAGTTTTTCAGCCCATTTTTTGGGCTGAAAAACCCCAACTCGGCTTATACTCGAGTCAAGGTCTGTATTATGGCAATTTACATTGCCATAATACAGACTGGGGGAGAGGGGGGCTGGCAGAGCTGTAACTTACCTGTTCTGCAGCTCTTGTCAGCTCTCTCCTCCTCCGCGCCGTCCGTTCAGCACCTCGGTCAGCTCCCAGTGTAAATCTCGCGAGAGCCGCGGCTCTCGCGAGACTTACAGTGTGAGCTGATAGAAGGAGCTGCACGGACGGCGCAGAGGAGGAGAGAGCTGACAGGAGCTGCAGAACAGGTAAGTTACAGCTCTGCCAGCCCCCCCCTCCCCCAGTCTGTATTATGGCAATGTAAATTGGTAAGTTACAGCTCTGCCAGCCCCCCTCTCCCCCCCACTGAACTGCCACTGGACCACCAGGGAAGGAGAGCCCCCCTCCCTGCCATGTATCAAGCAGGGAGGGGGGACGAAAAATAAATAAAAAATATAAATAAAATAAGAAATAATAATAAAAAATAATAATAATAATAATAAAAAAAATAATAATAAAAAAGGGGGTATAAGGACCACTGTGGGAGGGGGGGGTATAAGGACCACTATGGGAGGGAGGGGGTGGGATAAGGACCACTATGGGAGGGAGGGGGGGTATAAGGACCGCTATGGGAGGGAGGGGGGGGATAAGGACCACTATGGGAGGGAGGGGGGGATAAGGACCACTATGGGAGGGGGGGGGGATAAGGACCACTATGGGAGGGAGGGGGGGATAAGGACCACTATGGGAGGGAGGGGGGATAAGGACCACTATCGGAGGGAGGGGGGTGGGATAAGGACCACTATGGGAGGGAGGGGGGAGAAAAGGAACACTATGGGAGGGAGGGGGGGATAAGGACCACTATGGGAGGGAGGGAGGGGGGGATAAGGACCACTATGGGAGGGAGGGGGATAAGGACCACTATGGGAGGGAGGGGGGGATAAGGACCACTATGGGAGGGAGGGGGGGATAAGGACCACTAGGGGAGGGGAGGGGGAAGTAAGGACCACTAGGGGAGGGGAGGGGGAAGTAAGGACCACTAGGGGAGGGGAGGGTAAGGACCACTAGGGGAGGGGTGAGTCAGGACCACTGGGGGAGGGGGGTGAAGGAACACGGGGGTGGAGAGGTAAGGACCACTGAGGGAGGAGGAGGGGAGGTCAGGACATATGGGGGGGGGGCAAATATCCTTGCACCGGCCCTGCACACACTGCATTCATACACTGCATTCATACACACACTGCACTCATACACACACACACTGCACTCATACACACACACTGCATTCATACACACACACACTGCACTCATACACACGCTGCACTCATACACACGCTGCACTCATACACACACACGCTGCACTCATACACACACACGCTGCACTCATACACACACACTGCACTCATACACACACACGCTGCACTCATACGCACACACTGCATTCATTATACACACACTGTAAATAAATATTCAATTAATATATTTTTTTTAGGATCTAATTTTATTTAGAAATTTACCAGTAGCTGCTGCATTTCCCACCCTAGTCTTATACTCGAGTCAATAAGTTTTCCCAGTTTTTTGGGGAAAAATTAGGGGCCTCGGCTTATATTCGGGTCGGCTTATACTCGAGTATATACGGTAAGTGATGTAATTCCCAAATTGCAGAGAATTGAGCATTGAGGCTGCAGAACATGATCTACACACCAAAACTGGATCAATTACATGTTTGTTCTCTTGTATACTGCTTCTGGGAACACCAGAGAAAAGTTCTTTACAAGCACACTGTGAGTACATCATTAGATATGCTTACATAAAAGTGCCAATAGTATGGATTTTGCCAGGACAGTTCTGCATTTTGGAGTCCTTGCCTCTTACTCTTTCTCAAAAGCTGCCTGGGAAGACTTGCAGCATAGCCTTTGGGGACATAAGGCGGGGGGCAGTGGTGTATCCTGGTTTTGTGCTGCCCTAGGCAGGACAAAACTCAGGCACTCCCCCCCCGCGCCACCCCCACCCAACCTTTACCCCGTCCCGCATTCTAAATACACACACACACATTCACTGACAGATACGCATACACTCGCTAACAGACACACTCGCACTCAGTAACAGACACACTCGCACTCAGTAACAGACACACTCGCACTCAGTAACAGACACACTCGCACTCAGTAACAGACACACTCGCACTCAGTAACAGACACACTCGCACTCAGTAACAGACACACTCGCACTCAGTAACAGACACACTCGCACTCAGTAACAGACACACTCACACTCAGTAACAGACACACTCAGTAACAGACACACTCAGTAACAGACACACTCACACTCAGTAACAGACACGCACTAACAGACACGCACTCAGTCACTAGCAGACACAAACTAGCAGACACACACACTCACTAACATACACACAGTCAGACACACACACACACACTTCACAGGCAAACACACTAACAGACACACACACTCAGTAACAGACACACTCACACTCAGTAACAGACACGCACTAACAGACACACACTCAGTCACTAGCAGACACAAACTAGCAGACACACACACTCACTAACATACACACACACACACACACACACAGGCAAACACACCAACAGACACACACACCAACAGACACACACACTCACTAACAGACACACACACTCACTAACAGACACACACACTCACTAACAGACACACACTCACTAACAGACACACACACACACACACTCACCCTCACTAACAGACACACACTCACTAACAGACACACATTCACTAACAGACACACACACACACTCACACTCACTAACAGACACTCACACTCACTCACTCACTCACATTAACACTTTTTTTAATTTTTTTTTACTTCAACCCCCCCCAGCCTCCTTACCTTTGGGAATGCTGGGGGGGGGGGCATCTTTTTTCCCTGGTGGTCCAGTGGCTGCTGGGCGGTCGGGCGGCGCTCTTGGGCGGCTGGCGAGGGAGCACTTCATCTGAGCTGTCTGCTCAGCTCCCTCGCGCGCCGCACAGTGAGGCTGGGAGGCGGAGCCGGAATATGACGTCATATTCCGGCTCCCAGCCTCACTGTGCGGCGCGCGAGGGAGCTGAGCAGACAGCTCAGATAAAGTGCTCCCTCGCCAGCCGCCCAAGAGCGCCGCCCGACCGCCCATCAGCAGCCCAGCATGTCTGTTAGCCGCAAGGCTAACAAGACATTTGCCTTGGGCATTTGGGGGGCGGCTTTTTTTGCCGCCCCCTAGAAAATGCCGCCCAAGGCAAATGCCTTGTTTGCCTCGCGGCTAATACGCCCCTGGCGGGGGGATTAATCCTCCCTATAGTAACATGGGGGACATATTAACCTCCACAGGCATTGTTTTATTTTTTTAAATTTTACTGGGGCAGCTCGCTAGCAAACAATGTCCAGCCGCCATATGGTTAACCCTCAAGCCACCAAGTGTCTTTTTAACTAATTGTCCACTGGCTGCTAATACTGTCAATGGGCTAATAGGTTGGGCATCCATTTAGGATTTGAACTGTCTAGCAGTGTTTGGTCCATCTGAAATCTAGACACAATTCTAGCATGTGGGGGCAATATTGCATAATTTGGATCTTGTTAAATACTATGAACAATGTCTTACTATAAATACTATACTATGAGTTGTTTTTCCCCATTTGGTACAGGGACATTTGGACTTCAGTGACTGACCCCCTATGTTTACTTATCCCTATATTCAACAAATATTTTTGCGATGTGTGAAAAATGAAATAAAATGTAGAAACTCTGTCAGGGGTCCGCGGGCGGCTAGGAGGGGAGGCTGCTCGCAACTTGCAGCACTCACCCTCAGTCCATTGCCGCCCGCGGTCTCCCCTCCTCATACCTGTCGGCCAGCGGCGTCTCCTCTCCGCCGCTCGCCGCTCGCATCCATTACGCCTCCCAGCGGCAGCATGTATAACGTGAGTGACCCGGCGTTAAAGCAACAGTACCACAATCACAGTGGGAGGCTTAGATATCTCCCACGTGTGATTGTTAATTCTGATTGGAAGTTATCCAATCAGAATTAAACCTAGGGTATTTATACTTACCTTTCCTGTTCCTCCCTGCCCTGTTGTGGTCTTTGCTGTATAGTATTGATTCTGAACTTGTGTTTCTAGTTACGTACTCTCTGGCTTGTTATACTGACTTTGTGACTTTCTCCTACCCTTTGACCTCGGCTTGTTTATCGTTATCCTGTCTTCTGGTTCCCCTGACTCGGCTTGTCTCCTGACTATTCTGTGTGTGCTTAGCCCGGCCACTCTAAGGTCCGGTACGGCACCTTTTCTGTGTGTGTGTGTGTGTTAGCGTGTTGGGTTCCGAGAATCATGACAAACTCTTTATTCTTCACATCTTAGCTCCCCGCCAATCATTGTTAGGAAACCCGTACTCCTGGCAGGCATCATGGAGAAAGAAAAAAGGAGAAATTCAATAATTTTCTTGTTTTCTTCATTTGCAATTTTGTTTTAATATAAATTTTAAAGAAAATGTTCAATGTTTTATGCAATAGTCTACATAAATACATTAATCACATTATGTTTTGGGATTATTCCATGATATAGCAGAAAACACGTTTATAAATACACTAATATAGTGTATGCTTTAAATTGCTAGTTTGCAGCCTCAGATATATCGAACTACATTACTTGATAAGTCTCAACAGATAATAACATGGTAGTAAGCAACTTAGTCCTAAATTGTTTATATTGGGTTAGATTTTTAAGTTTTGTAAACACTGTTTGATTGTCCCACCCATAATCAGAGCAGAATACGAGAAACCAGAAAAGCATTGGTAGAGCAGTACACAAAGCATTAAAAGTTGAATACCTGAAATGTAACTATGCTACTAAAGAAAAAAAATATACAAAAAGTTTTTAAAATTTAATATGCCAGCCTAAGTTTAATAATTGTCACATCGCCCAAAAATACCACAAAAGTGTACTATATAGTTTATCTGTATTAGCCTAAATGCTGCCATGTCAATTTCATTTCACTACAACTTGGAGTTAAAGGACCACTCTAGGCACCCAGACCACTTCAGCTTAATGAAGTGGTCTGGGTGCCAGGTCCAGCTAGGGTTAACCCATTTTTATTATAAACATAGCAGTTTCAGAGAAACTGCTATGTTTATAATAGGGTTAACCCAGCCTTCAAATCCTCGAGTGGCTGTCTCACTGACAGCCGCTAGAGGCGCTTGCGTGATTCTCACTGTGAAAATCACAGTGAGAGCATGCAAGCGTCCATAGGAAAGCATTGATAATGCTTTCCTATGAGACCGGCTGAATGCGCGCACAGCTCTTGCCGCGCGTGCGCATTCAGCCGAATGGGAGGAGAGGAGGAGGATCGGAGGAGAAGAGCTCCCCACCCGGCGCTGGAGAAAGGTAAGTTTTAACCCCTTTCCTCTCCCCAGAGCCCGGCGGGAGGGGGTCCCGTGCCAGGAAAACGAGTATGTTTTCCTGGCACTATAGTGGTCCTTTAAGTGAGTAACCTGGATAGGGTATTCATTCCCATAGCAGTATGCACTTTTGTATTATTTTTTTCTTACTCAATTTTAAATTGCATTTGTTCTTACTAAGCAAATTAAATGTAGCAGTAAGTAATTGTTTCTAAATAATAACAATCATTTACTTGTGAATGCAAAAAATAAATAAAAAAAAAGGTTCAGCTATAAACCCTGAATATGTAGAAAACAAGAAAAAAATGATTTGCACCAAGTATAAATTGAAATAAGTATGGATGTATGTGTAGATGCACAGTAAAACCAAATAGTGATAGAAATAACTTAGATATATGGTAAAAGGCCCAGAGGACTTAACCCCTTAAGGACACATGACATGTCTGACATGTCATGATTCCCTTTTATTCCAGAAGTTTGGTCCTTAAGGGGTTTACAAGGGTATATTTTTCTATAATCCGTTGAGGAGATGATGCTTTAGTGTAGTTCAGTAAAAAGTCCTCCTTGGCATTCAAATAAATTAGGTTTTGGTTGAGGTAGGGAGTTCTGTTATTGGCATCTCATGTAAAATATAAGCAGAAAAAAAAGACCAATATTGCAACCCAGTATGTTCAATATCTCAATAATGTGAAGAAAAAGAATACACTCACAAGGACAGAGCCCCCAAGCAGCTCTTAGATAAGGCTCTGAGTGGTATAATCCCCACTCAGGGATGAAACTGGAATTTTTCTCTTGGAGTGTTCACAGTGGAAGCGGCATATGAAAGAATAAAAACAGGATATAGTGCTCACTGTTTCAAACCAATAAAAGTGTGTTGAAAAATTATGAAAATTACTCACAATTTTAAGAGCACCTTATGCTCAATGATATTAGCTTAGGTGGAATGATCACCAAGGCTATATATGAGTCGAGGTAGATGTTGTAATGGTCCCTGGCAAGGTGATAAAAGATAATAAAATAAATGCAGGATAAAAAAAAATATAAAAAACATAAAATTTTGAGGGTAAAAAACTATATTTAATGTAATATAATACACAAAATGAAAAAAAACTAATTAAAAGTCCTTCTGATTAGTCACAACCAGTTTCACCCTTGGGCTTTCTCAAGTGAGTTATTTCTATCACTATTTGGTTTTACTGTGTATATATATATATATATATAGCCAAAGAAAATCAGCACTCCCAGGATTTGTATCAAAAATGAAAATAAGTCTTTATTCCAACGGTCAACGTTTCAGTTCCGCTAGGGAACTTTCATCAGGACAGAATACACACATTTAAAAAATAGACATTGTTTAAATAAGGAAGGTAATCAGTGAAACTCACAGTTCAGATGTGCAGGGGGCTAATCATCCTTCCAAACGAGCGTCTGGGCGAGTGCAGGAGGCAAATGTCTCTCTGTCCGCGCGCTCAGGTTACTTCCTGGTTACTCGCGTCCTCCATCACCATGGAGACGTCGGGCGCATGCGCAATAGGTATATCTGCTCTCACTGCAGTCACCCCTCGCTCGGAAGTTAGGATTTGCGCATTGTATCAACTGATACATAGTTTCAGAACCCTCAAACTGCCGTACAAAAATATATACTCATTTGGTTAATAGCATACAAAGAAACACTACTATTATATATAAATAAATGTGATTGCAAAAAAAATAAAGCGTGCTAATGTATATGAATGCCATATTCCATGGCCCAATGTTACATTAAAGTGGACATTATGTCATATCATTATGTCTCTCAATTAGAATATACAATATATACAATATATACAATATATATATAAATATATATATAAAGAATTATATCCATACCTATTTCAATTTATACTTGGCGCAAATCTGTTTTTTCTTATTTTCTACCTCTTGTTTTCCATTGGATTGTTAGAGTATCTAATTCACAGAATCTGCTGCCATTTGAGTGAGCCCCGTATCTCCCTCTCTATATACCCTGAATATATATATATATATATATACACATGAATCATTTTGCCAGGGTCTGTGAAGTCCACACATTTTAATTTTAAACAACACTATAGTGCCAGGAATACAAACATGTATAACCCTATAGTGTTAATACATTCGCTAGACCCCATGGCCCCTTCTTGCCCCCTAAATATGGTAACATTTTACTTTTATTTCAGTCTGCTGGTGGTTCTGCCTCTGATCTGCCTGCTTGGCTGACATAATCAGAAGTGATTCTCTCAGCCAATCACAATACTTTCCATGAGACTGCCAATGAGGCAGATCGGGGCAGAACCAGCACAAGCCAAACACAACCCATGCCAAATAACATCTCCTCATAGAGATGCATTGAATCAATACATCTCTATTAGGAAAGTTCAGTGTCTCCATGCAGCATCTGAGGAGTGGCCAGTGGAGGTATCCCTAGGCTGTAATGTAAACACTGCCTTTTCTATGAAAAGACAGTGTTTACAGCAAAGAGCCTAAAGGGAATGATTATACTCGCCAGAACAAATATAATAAGCGTAGTTGTTCTCATGACTATTAGTGTCTTTTTTAACATTACCTTTTCTCATTTGGGTTACTTTAACAGCAGTAACACTCATAAAAGTATATATCTTCCAAAAATAGTCAACGTGGAATATTTCAAAATAAACACTTTTAATTCAATCACTTTGCCTCTGATATCTGACACAGTTTGTGTTGATAAAATGTTACTGCATTTTACTCACACACACACACATTTTGTCCTTTTTGATATCCTGGCTAGTGTTCGGCTAAATCCCTGCAGTCTGATAATGTCCACATTCATTGTATAATTTTGCAAAGTTCATATCTAATTAGATGGAATGCAGTAGTTCATAAACTGAAACTGCCTTCAATATGCATTTCAATACTTTTTTTTCTCAAGCTATTTGTTTTGTTAGCATTATCTACATTTTGCTACCATTATCTACAGTTAGTTACTGTATTTTTACTCACGCACATTACATTGTTGCTGGAGAGTTCATGCAAACAGTGAGTTCAACTAAATACATCGGTTTCTCAAGTTTTGTTCTAGGAATTACTTACGATGACACGCATTGTACAAACATTATACAATTTCTAAAAATGTTCTCTTATTTGGTGGTGTTGAGCATCCAGCCATTTGAAATTATCCTACAAAAGTACAAATTTAAAAATGTACAGACCACTGGGTATTTCACATAGATCATTTCAATTGTCAGTGTATAAACAGAGGTCAATAGCAAAGTGTGGTGATCCATATTGTTTGGGAGAAAGTTGGGAAGAAATTCATAAGTAATCGGTAAGGAAACTAAACATGGCAGCCTTACTCATTACAGAATATAAGGGAACGAGATTGGTGCATGCAGATACTGGTAAGGTGAAGAATACAGTAGCTGAAAGCAGAGATGAGTATGGAAACAGTAGCCCAGTTTCAGGTTAGTAGGGATCCAAACTGAGCTATAGGAAGAACTCGGGAGACGTGTTTGAAGAATGACTGGTTGTCAGGAGTGAAAGAGACATAAGAATCAATAATGCTGAATTTGTGTTGTAGAACTGATAGTTTCCCCAGTGACTAATACAAAGAGTGAGGATTAGTAGACGTGTGCAATTGGGTTCGGTCCGAATGGGGTAGTTTTAGGGATAGGGTTAGGGGCAGTGTTAGGGGTAGGGTTAGGAGTAGTGGTAAAGGTAAGGTTAGGGTTAGCTTAGTAGTAGGGTTACGATTGGGTTAGGAGTAGGGTTAGGGTAGGGTTAAGTTTAGGAGTAGGGTTATGGCTAGGGCAGGGTAAGGAGTAGGGTCGGGGTACCTCTACCACTAACCTACCCCTAACCATAACCCTAACCCTACTCTCTAGCCTAACCTTACTCCTAACACTTCTCTTAACCCTAACCCTATTCCTAACCCAACCCTAACCCTACTCCTAACCCTACTCCTAACCCAACCCAAACCCTAACCTACTCCTAACCCAACTCTAACCCTACTCCTAGCCCAACACTACTCCTAACCCAACCCTACTCCTAACCCTACTCCTAATCTTAACCCTACTCCTAACCCAACCCTAACCCTAATACTACTCTTAACCCTAACCCTACTATTAACCCAACCCTAACTCTACTCTTAACCCTACCCTAAAACTAATCTTAACCCTAAGCCTACTCCTAACCAAACCCTAACCCTACTCTTAACCATACCTCTACTCCTAACCCAACCCTAACCCTACTCCTAACCAAACCCTAATCCTAACCCAACCCTAACCCTACTCTTAACCCTAACCCTACTCCTAACCCAACCCTAACCCTACTCCTAACCCTAGCCCTACTCTTAACCCAACCCTACTCCTAGCCCAACTCTAACCCTACTCCTAACCCAACTCTAACCCTACTCCTAACCCTAACCTTAACCCTACTCCTAACCCAACCCTAGGCCTACTCCTAGCCCTACTCTTAACCCTAACCCTACTCCTAACCCTACCCTAACCCAACCCTAAGCCTACTCCTAACCCTAAGCCTACTCTTAACCCTATCTTAACCCTACTCCTAACCCTTCTCTTAAGCCTAACCCTACTCCTAAACAAACTCTAAACCTACTCCTAACCCAACCTTACTCCTAACCCAGCCCTAACCCTACCGTAACCCTACTCTTAACCCTACTCCTAACCCAACCCTAACCCTACTCTAACCCTACTCCTAACTCAACCCTTTCCCTAATACTACTCTTAACCCTAACCCTACTCCTAACCCAACCCTAACCCTATTCTTAACCCTACCCTAAAATTAATATTAACCCTAACCCTACTCCTAACCCAACCCTAATCCTAACCCAACCCTACTCTTAACCCTAACCCTACTCATAACCCAACCCTAACCCTACTCCTAACACTGGCCCTACTCCTAACCCAACCCTAACCCTACTCCTAACCCAACTCTAAGCCTACTCATAACCCTACTCTTAACCCTAACCCAACTCCTAACCCAACTCTAACCCTACTCTTAACCCAACCCTAACCTTAACCCTAACCCTACTCCTATCCCTAACCCTACTCCTTACCCAACACTAACCCTACTCCTAACCCAACTCTAACCCTACTCTTAACCCAACCCTTACCTTAACCCTAACCCTACTCCTATCCCTAACCCTACTCCTAACCCTACTCCTTACCCAACACTAACCCTTCTCCTAACCCAACCCTAACCAGGACCGGCGCGTCCATAAGGCGGTACAGGCGGCCGCCTTAGGGCGCACTGGCTCAGGGGGCGCAAGATTTCAGTGACCAGCAGGAGGGAAGCTCTCCCTCCTGCCAGGCCACCTTCTGGACCCCCGGCGCCGCGTGCGGCAGTGCTGTGATCAGATGTGGCGAAGGAGCTTTAATCTCACCGCTCTGCTCCCTCGCGCGCTGTCTGCTGATGTCGCGGGAGCCAAAATATGACATCATATTCCGGCTCCCGTGGCATCAGTAGACAGTCCACGAGGGAGCAGAGCAGAGAGGTTAGAGCTCCCTCGCCGCGTCTGATCACAGCACTGCCGCACGCCGCCCAGCAGCCCCACTGAATCACAGGGAATGATTCCTTATCCACACCAGCTCTCCAGGTAGGGAGGCTGGGTGGAAAATGTTTATTTATTAAAATAATTAGTGGGGTATGTGTGAGTGTGTGTGAGTGTATGTGTGTCTGTGTGTGAGTGACTGTGTGTCTGTGAGTGTGTGCGTGAGTGAGTGTATGTGTGTCTGAGTGAATGTGTGTGTGTGTCTGTGAGTGATTGTATGAGTGTGTGTGTCTGAGTGATTTATGAGTGTTGCATGTGAGTGTATGAGTGTGTCAGTGTATGTGTGTGTCTGTCAGTGTGTGTATGTGTGTGTCTGTCAAATCAGTGAGTATCTTTGTCATTGAGTCTGTGTGTGACTATCAGTGTGTCTGTCAATGAGTGTCAATCAGTGTGTGTGTGTGTCAATGAATGAGTGTGTGTCAGATCAGTGAGTCTGTGTGTTTGTCATTGAGTGTGTGTGAATGTCAGTGTGTATACACCACTGAGTGTAGCGTGGCGGAGCGCAGTACAGGAGCTTATGTTTCCTGTACCCGGACAGACTGACCGGAGGTGCTCACTGAGAGAGCACTCCCTGTCAGTCCGGCCAGGTACAGAAAATTGAAGCTCCTGTAGGGGATATCCTCCACTCAGCAACGCTACAAGAGAGGTAGGAGGCACACCAGGAAGGGGAGTGCAACCACTAAGGGGGTGGGGGGTGCACCAAGGGACAGGGAGGGGAGGGGAGAGAAACACTATGGACAGGGAAAATAGGGGAGAGGTTAGAAGAACACTAAGGAAAAGGGAAGGGAGGGGACCACTAATGGACGGGGAGAGGGGCTGGTTAAGAGGCACATAGGTGAAGATGTTATTGGGGGGAGGATGGCGGAAAAATACATCTTCGCCTATGTACCCAAAAATCCTTCCACCGGCCCTGACCCTAACCCTACACTTCCCCTAACTCCCGAAGTCCTGAAGTGCCCAAGTGCCAAATTCCCGAATTTCTGAAGTGCCGAACCGAACGGCCAAATTTAAATTTTTTGCCCATCCCCAAGGATTAGTGATCAAATGAAATAATAGAAGTAGTTCAGTTTTGGATAAATAATGATTAATCAAACAGGCAAATAACCATTTATAGTATAAGTGTGGAAAGGACATGGAACATGGTGGCAAGTTGTAACCACAATTAAATCAATGCATCATCCATTGTTATATGGAACTTGAGACCATTATACTGCATAGAAAGAGGGCATCATATATGAAGGCAAGTGGTAGCAATTCAGGCTACAATCAATTATGTTCCAGTATGGACTACATGGTGGTTATTCGCAAACCCAGCCACTATCTGCACTTTATGTGTTGCTTATCTGACCCATTATAGTACATTTTGCTACCTTAAGCTTTTGCCACACAATGGCTTGAACTAAAATATTTTCTAGGTGTTGCGAAAGTAACCTCGCCACTGGTTCTTGGAGGGGCCTGTTTGCCAGCCTCCTACCCTGTGACTATAGCCCCTGTGATAAAACTTGGTTAAAGTTCTGACCTTATTTGCCCAGTGACACTTTGAACTCCTTGAAGCAGTTCGAATCGGTACTTCGAACTCCCGAAGCAGTTTGAAGCGGCATTCGAACACGTGGCGGCGGGCATCTTAAGCCGCGAGCACAATGAGCGGTGTTTGGTCGTCGAGTACATGGAACTCAAATTGGACACTCAGCGGCACGAACACCGCTCACTACTTACCTTCCACAGATCTTCGGCTATTCGAACGGGAGTCAAACAGCGTTCGTTAAGAATAAACTCCCGAACGAGAGACATGAACAGAGACTACTGCTGGAGCTATCCGTTCAGTATTTTATATTTCACTTCAAATTCCCGAAGTGAACCGACTGCACAGCCTGATTCTCTGGAACTGTTTTGGGCATGGGACCATTCGTGCGGTCGGTCAAAATATGTACTTTTCTGCCTGAAGATAAATGAGTTAATACAGTATCTGACTCAATTATCTCCAAGAGGGGAGGGATTGTATGTTTGTTATGGGAGTGTTATGTGTTTAAACACTGTTATTGTTGGTCTGTGACTTTGTGTTGTAGTCTCCAACAAGGTCCATTTGGGCGTAACCCTTGCATGGGGATTGTCATCTAAGTATGGCACCATTAAAATTAGTTCCTCTTCACCCTCAACATAGAGCCTCGTCTCATGTGTGGAGGGGAAAGCTATATTCACTCTGGGGATTGCTACACTCATTATGCTCCCCTGGGTTCTAATCACTAGCTCTTATTAGAGCTGTTCATGCTATACTCTCTGGAGTAGGAGAGGTTCACACACTGGAAGCTGGAGCCTTGGCTTGGGTCCAGGGTGGGTGGAGGATGGAGAGACCCCAGCCAAGCTGCGTTGGCTAAGGGGCTATAGTGCTTATGGTGTCTGGTGGAGTGCTTGGAGTCCTCGGTGAGCACTAGGAGCATCGATTGACGGAGGCACCCTGTCGCGGTGCCAGGCGGTCCATCATACTAGGTAAATATGTGATCCATTCTTTGCCATCTAGAATACTTTGAGCTTTGCTTTTTAGGATAACAAAATGGCTCTAATATGGAATATATGACGAGTCCTATTAGGCAATAATCTTGCATATAAAGTCAAACTCCTAAATACCATATATTTCAGTAGGTTTAATTTATGTTCCTAATCCTTTTTTTGTTTCAAATTTTAAAGCATATATGGATCTGAGATCCTCCTTGGAACACACCAGTCTTATAATTTTTATGCTTGCAGCACACAGCGTCTTCAGAGCTATATATTAAAAATAAGTAACTTTATAATTTGATAGGTTGATGAGGGAGTGACAGTGCTAAATGTATTATTTATGGTTGCTGCTGGAATTATAGGTGAAATTAGGGTCAAACAATATCAAATTATTACTTTTAAACAAAATTAATTTGCTTTGCAGCAAATATTACTGTGACATGGGTCCCATTGGCTCTCACTGATCCCTGGGTATATTTAACTTCAGTTGATGTGCTTTTTAGCAACTTAGGTGTCATAGCATTGGAGGACGAACATAATTTTTCTACGTGGCCTTTGTCAGACACAAAAGTATCTGCATAACAGGAGTCTAAAACAGGAGTTCCCAACCCATGGCGGCAGTGCAGCAGCACCGCACGGGTGAGGGTCCATCAGGTTTCCCATGCCCTTAGGGCCACCCGATGGAAATATGCAATGAGGGGCCCGGTCGTGCGCTGTGGCGCTTTAGCAGCGCAACCAGGCCTCTTCTATCCTGCACAGAGAGTTGGGAGGAAGTGACAGCATATCCCTTCCTCCCAGTTCACTCACACAGCCGTATGGGAGGAGGAGGGAGCTGAGAGGATGGGGCCGGATCGGGAGAGCAGGCCCCCAACTCCCACCAGCCACAGCCAGCAGAAGTTAAGAACCTGCTGGGTGGCTTAATTTTTTGAATGTGTGTTTATGTGTGTAGCTGTGTGTGTGTGCGCGCATCTGTTTGCATGTGTATCTGTTTGTATGTGTAGTGTGTGTATCTGTTTGTATGTGTGTAATGTGTATCTGTGTGTAGTTTGTGTATACTGTATGTGTGTAATGTGTAACAATGTGTAGTGTTTGTGTGTGTGTATCTGCATGTGTGGCGGTGTGTGCATCTGTATCTGTATGAGTCAGTGTCTGTGTGTATGTCTGTGTATCTGCAGGCGTATCAGTGTGTGTGTCAGTATCTGCAAGTGTGTCACTTTTTGATACATATACTGACACACATGCAGATGCACAGACACACATACAGTTGCACAGACACACTGATACACATGCAGATATACAGACACACAGACACAAACACTGCCACATATGCAGATACATAGACAAGCAGATACAATCACTGACACACATGCATATACACAGACACAGTGAATAGGCAAGAGTATTGGCTGCAGTGCACACACAGACACAAGCTACATCCCCAGCACACACAGACATATACTACATCCCCAGCACACAAACAGACACACTACATCCCCAGTACACACACAGGCACACACTTAATCCCCAGCACACCCACATAAAGACATTACCATTGCAGAAGCATATTTGTTTTTTTGGGGGTGGGTGGTGGGCAGCATTTCATCCTTGGACCCAGGCAGCACAATGTCTTGGGCCAGCCCTGCTGCACAATAATACAGCATCACTACAATGGCTAAATTAAAGTGGGAAAGTGATCAATGTATTACTGATTAATATCATTAAACCAATGTAAATGGAGATTTTATTTCTCAGTTCTTCATTATTAGAAATTCCTTTCCCTGTGCTAGAAGTGACACTACATTTAAAAAAAGGAAAACAGCTTTGATGAAAAGTGGATAATACAATTTGCTGATGAATAATGTACTCTTGTAAATAACATTACTTAAAGTGGAACTCGAAGGGAGAAAAGAGAGTGAGTGAGTTTGAATCCTGCTCTATAAGTTACAGAAGTCAAAGGTGCCTTTAAATTCCAGGTACACGTAGTGGCCAGTGATTCTCAGTGTTGATACATATAGTTTGGCTGCCAGCCTGTGCACCGAGAATCCATTACTGAACATGACACGTCTTCCTCGGTTTTCATACTGTCAAGGGGGAACTTGTGGCCAGCATTCTGACTCTTACCATTGAGTGGTTTGTGGAAAATATTCCTATTTCAAATTGCAGAAGACATAAATGGCATATCTCACAGACAGAGCCGAGTATATGAGAAAGAATCATTTTAATGAATAACTTAAATGCCTGGCAGGATGAGTACAGCCGAGCTAGTCATACTTATTGTGGTAAAATATGATTAAAAGCCACAAAATCTTTATATGCTCCATTACTTCCTTTTGCTTTGGGCTTTACTTTTAGGCATTATTGTGCCTTGTTACCGGACTGCCAAAAAAACTGAAAATCTGTAATCTTTCAGGGACTATCAGAGACAAGTATATCTCTAATAACTAACTTGCAGTTTTCCGGTAGACTTCAATAAGTCTTTTGCCAGTCAATTATAAAGAAAATAAAAAAATTCAATATATTGTCATAGAACCCC
Organism: Pelobates fuscus; assembly: GCF_036172605.1. Taxonomy (NCBI): domain Eukaryota; kingdom Metazoa; phylum Chordata; class Amphibia; order Anura; family Pelobatidae; genus Pelobates; species Pelobates fuscus. The sequence continues at coordinate 144,713,027 of NC_086320.1, forward strand.
ATCCAATCCAATGAGGAAGATAGAAAAAAAAACAAAGCAACGATAATTGAGCTCGTATCAGGGCAGGATATGCCAGTAGAGCGAGCAAGCGGTTTCACCTCCTTATTAGAATGATATGATATATCCCACCTCCTATAACCTCCGATCCAATACCAGCACTTTATTTAGTCTACCTTAATACAAAAAGAAAGCGGCCCGATCCTCCTTTTCCTACAGAGCACCGCAATTGTGGAACGACTTCCCGCACACTTTCAAATCTTCCCCAAGCCTTAAGTCCTTTAACCCCTTAACGCCGTTACGGCGTTCTATGCCGTCGCGGCTTTAAAGGGCTTTAAAGCCGTTGCGGCGGCATAGAACGCCGTAACGGCTTGCAGCCCCAGGAGCAGAGGTGTACTCACCTCCGCCGCGATCCTCTTCTGGGGGGCTGTCTGAGAGCCCAGGCAGCCCCCCTCCGGCAAATGAGGCCCCCGGGGGCCATGTGATCGCTCTCAAAGAGCGATCACATGGCCCCCTATAGCTGGCTATGGATCTGCCAGCAGGGGGACTGTTTAAAATATTAGACAGTCCCCCTGCTGGTAGGTAGTGTAAAAAAATAAATATTAAAATGTTATAAAATAAATTAAATGCCTTTTTATATATATATAATATGTATATATATTATATATATAATATATATACATATTATATATATGTAACGTCATACGTAATGTATTTTAATATTAATATTAGTATATATATTAATATTAAAATACACTTAGAATGACGTTACATATATATAATATGTATATATATTATATATATAATAGATCTACATATATATACGCATAATTACAATAATAAATAAATAAAATAATTAAATAAATAAATAAAATATTGAAACAAAATATAAAATAAATTATATATTCATATGTAATTTCATTCTAACTGTATTTTGTTATTAATATATATATATTGGAAACAGAATACACTTAGAATGACATTCTATATATATCTATCTATATATAAAATACAAATAACCGCAAATATATATAGAGAGATAAATACATATAATTACATAAAAGATTACATTAGTATACACGTAGAATTTATATACCTATAAATGCATATATATTAAAATTCTACGTGTATATTTCAGTAATTTTTTAACATAATTATGTCATTTGATTAATTAAAATTTGATTGACATGCCTGACAACACAGGGAGAAAGTGCAGAGAATTTAATTCGCATGCACTATATTAGACCCTGTAACTCTCCAAGACACCATAAAACCTGTACATAGGGGGTACTGTTTTACTCGGGAGACTTCGCTGAACTCAAATATTAGTGTTTAAAACTGGTAAATTGTATTACAACGATGATATTTTAAGTAAAAGTGAAGTTTTTTGCATTTTTTACAAACAAATGGCACTTTTATGGACTATATTATTGTTGTAATATGTTTTACTGTTTTAAAACACTAATATTTGTGTTTAGTGAAATCTCCCGAGAATAACAGTACCCCACATGTACAGGTTTTATGGTGTTTTGGAAAGTTAGAGAGTCACATATAAGGCTTGCATTTCATTTTTTTGACATTGAAATTTGCCAGATTAGTTATGTTGCCTTTGAGACCGTATGGTAGCCCAGGAATAAGAATTACCCCCATGATGGCATACCATTTGCAAAAGTAGACAACCCAAGGTATTGCAAATGGGGTATGTCCAGTCATTTTTAGTAGCCACTTAGTCACAAACACTGGCCAAATATTAGTTTTTTGCTTTTTTCACACAAAAACAAATATGAACGCTAACTTTGGCCAGTGTTTGTGACTAAGTGGCTACTAAAAAAAACTAAACATACCCCACGTTCAATACCTTGGGTTGTCTACTTTTTCAAATGGTATGCCATTATGGGGGTAATTCTCATTCCTGGGCTACCACACCGTCTCAAAGGTAACATTACTAATCTGGCAAATTTCAATTTGAAAATGGAACGTTCTATATTTGACCCTGTAACTTTCCAAAACACCATAAAACCTGTTAATGGGGGGTACTGTTGTACTCGTGAGACATCGCTGATTACAAATATGTGCATTTTGTTGCCGTAAAACCTAACAGTATTATGACATTTACAGCTAAAATGTGAGGCGGAACTACAAATTTAAAAAAAAATATCAAATTTCTCACAGTTTTTTTTAATTTTATTCATAATAAATTGTTTCAAATACAAATATTTTATATGAAATGAAAGCCCTGTTTCTCCTGAACAAAATGATATATAATAAGTGTGGGTGCATTTAATATGAAAGAGGGGAACTACGGGTGAACAGACATATAGCGCAAATTCCAGTTTTTGTTTACGTTTTGTTTTGATCAGAACGTGACTCCGTCCTGAAGGGGTTAAGAGATCCTTCTCTACATACCTCAAAACAGAATGCATGTGTTATGGTTGATTATATATTTCCTACCTGTTCTATGTTACATTTTGTATATATTGTGTATTTTGTATTTTATTGTACCATAATCTATCAATGCAATGTTTTGTGGACCCAGGACATACTTGAAAACAAGAGAAATCTCAATTTATCTTTCCTGGTGAAATATTATATGTAGTAAGGCCTTTTGGCCTGTGTTTGTGGGAGGGGCGTATGACACATGAAGAAAGAAAAGATAAGTACTTACATTTGCAATCCAACAGGTGGGTAAACATCAGACATCAGTCCCAGAAATTGTGATCCGGCACAAGGAATAAAGGCTTAAATATACATAAATGCAAATGGCAAAGGAGGAAATAGCCAGCATGCCAGTTAAGAGAGGCGGATGATCTCCCGACAGCGGTCGTGTGCAGCTCAACACAAAGTTTACATAGCCCCGTTACCCGCTCCCCCCTTGCCCCCGCTCTAAACCGGTGTGGGATATCATAGTCCCCACTGGGGAAAGTTATCTGTTAGAAACAGCAGATCTTCGATTCAGGCCTGCCTTACAGCCACAAGGCAAGACTAAGATACATATCCTGAGACAAGCATGCCCAGAAACCCGGAACTGGAGAGAAGTCTTTGAAGCGAAATTTGAGATGATATGCCAAGAATTTTGGAACCGTATAGAATTCCAATCGACAGTACCTACCTCACCTGCACCACCAGAGACTCCAGAAGCAGTTCTGGTTTGTTGTTCCTCCCATGGGTTGGTAGCTCATGTGGGACTAGTTCCACTCTCTCAGGCATCCAGAAATCTAAAACATCTGCAGGCTTGCGATCCTTCCACCGTACAGGAAGATCCCTGAACATCGGCCATTGGCTCCTTGTGGAACCGGGGCTAGAGGTGAGAAGCAAATCTGGCAAAAGGGACTGTATGTGCTCCTTATACTGCAAGCCAGCTTGTCTCAGAACTAAGTGGTGGAGGTAAGGGGAGACAAAACAGGTTCCAAACTGCCCTACCTAGTCATGACTTTCAGTGGCATAGGCTGATTGACTTTCGCAGAATTCTCACCAATTCAGGATGTTATTCTTTCTTTTTTATGCAGAGATTCTGGCTTGTTTTTTGTTTCTATTATTAGTAACCAGAGGCCTATAACATCTTAGATCTCAATAGCTGATTTTACATGTTGTTATTATCACTTAAAATTGTGCGGTTACTCTGAATGCCATGTTATAACTTCTACTATGTCAATAATGTGCTTGTTTTTTTCTGAAATGGCATCACAAGGTTATTTGTTATCACTCGCACTGAAAAAATAAGGAATTTAAAAAAAAATAATTAAAGGGTGATTTGTGAACTGATTAGATATTTTGATCTGAGTGAAAAGTCCAGAGTTTGGTAGGGCACATTTGGGGTTTAATTTAATGAATTTTATTTACTTTTTCTTAAAATCTCAACATTTGAGATTTGAGGGAAAAACATTTAACAAACATTTGCTTTATCAGCAAAGAGTGATTTCGACATGAAATGATTGATGAACATCTTACATCAATCTGCTGAGTTCGGAGAGATTTCAGAAATCGCTTCTGTCTATGAGCGATTTCCTAAATTTCTTTAAGGAGCACCACAACGCTAGGGCTACCTACCTTTTTATATTTGTGGTCAGAACATTAGACTGAGTGCATCATTACCAAGTTATGGCAGCCTTTACCACACCAATCAAACAAAAATAATTTTCCATCTCAGTCCTACTGCATTTAAAATAATACAATCTAGTATGCACTTAACATAGGCTCCTTAAATTAAATGGACAGGGGGTCTTACCATCTATTTGCTTTTGCCTTCTAAGCAGATTTCCAGGAAACGGATAATTCATTTTAATCATGGTAAATATGACTTTAACCAATGTCAAAGGCAAAATAAATAGAAAAAAAGTCACATGTGAACTCTGGCAAACTCTAGGACAGATGTAGGCAAACTTAGACACTCCAAATGTTGTGGACTACAGTTGGATTTTTATTTCACTAGAGTGAATCTCATATGGCTATGTACCAAACTGTTTCAAAGATGAGCATTCCTAATGATTTTTTAAAACCTTGTACATTTACATTGTACCCTGCACATAACTTATCTCAAATAATAAATGTCTAGGATTAAATATACAATCAGCTTTGCTTTTTGGTACATTTGATGGTATTATCACAAGAAATCCTCACAGATTGCCTTAAAGAGTAACTAACTAAATAACTGTGATTTTATAAAACACCTATTTCACACTTTTGATGCTCTTCTTCACCCTTTTACTCCCCCTCCTTCTACCACCTTGTCCGCCACAAACTTTGTATCTCACTTAACTGAGAAGATCTCTACAATCAGAGAAGAGATCTCTAATTTATCTCCTTACCCTACCAATATGTCACCCACCCCCACTCCCTCCACTATTCTACACTCATTCGCACCTGCTACAGCAGAAGAGGTTTCTGCTATGCTCCTGTCCTCCCGCCCCACCACCTGTTCCCTCGTATCCTATCTGCACTTTGTCTCCCTCTCACTAACATTTTCAATCTCTTCCTTTCCTCTGGAACATTTCACTCACCCTTAAAACATGCAACTGTAACCCCGATTCTAAAAAAAACAACCTTGACCCAAACTCCCCATCCAACTACCGCCCTATCTCGCTACTGCCATTTGTCTCAAAGATCCTTAAGAGAGTTGTGTACACCAGATTGACTGACTTTCTAGAATCCAACTCTCTGCTTGACCCCCTTCAGTCTGGATTCCACTCTGGTCATTCTGTCGAAACGGCTGGGACCAAAGTATCCAACGATTTAATTGCTGCTAAATCTTGCGGCCATTACTCTATCCTAATTTTATGGCAAGACAGGAGGCTTCATATTTGCTTTATCTTTCTTTACTGAACCTCCCAGCAGCAAAGGAACAGTTAACAGTAATGTAAAAAGTTCAACCAATCAGATAGTATAACAGTATTATATGATGTCATCAAACTCCTCCCATATCCTCTTTCTTTGCTGCTTGCCTCCCAGGTGAGTCTACTCCAATTATATTGCTGTATCATTTAACCTTTAATACACTATTTCAATTAAAAAATGTATTACAATGGTCATATACCTATAACACTTTATTCACTTATCACTTTAACAACACTTTCTGTGGAAACATTTATGCTCTATTTATTTAAATTTCATTCTATTCAATCTTGGACTACTTTGTCAATTTCCTATTAAACTTTATTTAGGTTTCCCCTTTAAATCGCAGGAGGTTTTTCCTCCTGCGACTCATTACTGCTTTTTACTATTCTCAGTTTCGCAACCTCGCGTTACCCCGCCCGTTCGCATCAGCACTTAGCAAGTGCATTGTTTCCCGCCCTTTTGCTGGCGGCGGCCATTTTATTCCCATTCCAGTCACCAGAGCAGCGATCAACTCGCCTGACTTCGGATCTGGTAAGTACTATTTTCCTCTTCTGTTTATAGCACCTTAAAGTGCTAATACCTGAATTTCTTTTAGTGATTTTTTCCCCCCTTTTATTTCCTTCTCAGGATTTTTTCCAACACCTGCTGTATTATCATTGTTGTTACTAAATAAAGGAAGGCTTAGTGGGTGACCCCCACCATTTTATTATCTGCCACTTCATTATATTGAGTGTCTTTAATATCAATTCCTAAGGTGTTTTTAACACCAATATTACTGTTCAGGGTGACCCCCTTATACAAATGCACTATAATTAAAGTGATACAACACTTTAATATCAATTCTTAAGGTGTTTTAACACCAATATTACTGTTAAGGGTGACCCCCTTATACAAATACACTATAATTACAGTGATACAACACTTTAATATCAATTCTTAAGGTGTTTTAACACCAATATTACTGTTAAGGGTGACCCCCTTATACAAATACACTATAATTACAGTGATACAACACTTTAATATCAATTCTTAAGGTGTTTTAACACCAATATTACTGTTGAGGGTGACCCCCTTATACAAATGCACTATAATTAAAGTGATACAACACTTTAATATCAATTCTTAAGGTGTTTTAACACCAATATTACTTTTAAGGGTGACCCCCTTATACAAATGCACTATAATTAAAGTGATACAACACTTTAATATCAATTCTTAAGGTGTTTTAACACCAATATTACTGTTAAGGGTGACCCCCTTATACAAATACACTATAATTAAATGATACAACACTTTATTACTACTCAGTGGTGAACCCCACTGTCTATGGTTATAATTAAGTGGTTAACCCCACTGTTTACTATCATAGTGGTACAACCCACTTGTGTATATTTTAGTGGACAACCCCACTAAATATTGAGTGCCGCCTACGTATTAAACTACACAAATATTTTGGGTGACCCCCATCTATACTCTGAAATAATTTTGGGTGAACCCCATTCAACTCCATTCTTTCAAATTAATATACTTAACTGTTTGGCAACCGCTCTAAGACATACCATGTCTGACAATAATGAGCCCGCTATATCCCAGGTACTCAGAGCCTGGTTGGTTTCAACCATTGCAGATTCCATCCCCAAGGCATTAGCGGCCTTTCATGAGAAGACTTCGGCCGAAGTCACCCCTACTGCACGTCAACTCTCTGATTCCGAGGACTCTCAACCCTCGGATCAGGAGGTTACACGCAAACGCCCCTGGAAAGGGGAGAGTAGGTCTGCGGGCAAGGGCAAGGCTCCTGCCAAGTCCCAAAAATGGATTGCCACTCGCCCCGTTCAAGCTAACTTTAACCCCTTAGAGGGTCTACATCCCACACGTTAGACGGGGTTGACAATTATTTCCTTGGATATTCTGGTGAGGACCCCTCGGCGAATGCGCTAGGGGATACCCCATCGGAATTTGTCAAGGAAACCTTTCTCACACATAAAGATCTAGATGCTATACTACCTAATCAAAAGGACCCGATTCAGACATCCTTCTGGATGCTTCGGGTGATCCTTTATTTGACCCCAGGGTCATCAGACACCCACGGTCGGCAGAATGGGCTCCACCAGAGCACATTTCCAACTTTTGTAAAATGTGGTTATGCAAACCACTGGACAAAGAAATTAGGGCAAAACCCGAGTGCCCTCGACTGACCATTCCAAACAAGGTAGCTCTCACGCCAGATTTGACCCAAACACAGTTAGAGAGTGGGCCCAGAGAGCCTTATGCTTACTAGGCAATGCTAATGTGGCCATGTCCACTGAGAGACGCTAGGCAGCACTGTACAAACTGGATGCAAAATTAGCCGATCTGAGCTCCCGAGAACTGGGACCAGAGGCAATGGATTACTGTTTGGGGACTCGTTCATGAAAGACCTTTCCAAACATGTAGCGGTGTTCACCACCCTAAATAAGGCCCAATCCTCCTTGCGCAGGGTTTTTTCGTTCTCAGTCAGGCCGTTTTTCTGGGAGAGCTGGACGTTATAGAGGCTGAACGAACAGCAGAATCGCCTTCACAGGCTACAGGCCTCGCCCCTCTGAAAACTATTGGCAATCGGGACAACCCTGACCCTACCACAGGCAACTAACTATTCACTAATAGAGGGTCTATCCGGGGACGTGGATCTGCCTTCCTACGCGGAAGAGCTGCTCCAGGTAATAAATCTCCCTTCTTTCAATGTACCTATAGCAGGTCGATTAACCAGTTTTCCAACAGTGGGAATTACTTTCTCAGGATCTATGGATCCTACACACAGTCCAAGGGTTCAAATAAATTTCCTTTCCACCCCTTCCAGGACACCCCACCTACACCACTACAGAAGTCTGCAGCAGACAACCTGACACTACAAACCGAACTGCGCAAGCTAGTAAAAAAAAAGAGCCAATAGAGAAATCCCCTTTCCCGCATACTTTTCTAAGCAACATTTTTTTTTTTTTTGGCCACAAAAAACTGGAGACCTACGCCCAATTATCAACTTAAAAAAAACCTGAATCACTTTGTCAGGTATCGCCACTTCAAGATGGAGGGCATCCATCTACTCAGGGACCTCCTTTGCGTGGGAGATTGGTTCTCCAGCTCCGATCTCAAAGACGCATACCTCACAGTTCCTATTGCTCGCAACCATCGAGCTTTCCTTCAATTCCTCTGGCAAGAGGAAATCTGGCAATTCACATGCCTCCCGTTCGGACCATGCTCCGCACCATGATGTTTCACGAAACTGATGAAACCAGTGATGGCGCTACTCCGATCACAGGGGATTCGATCCATCATATATTTGGATGACATCCTGATAATGGCACAAGACATTCGCAAATTGTTATCAACCCATCAGATTCGCTTACGCGATCTGGCCCATACTATAGGCCTACTGTCCGCCTCTATCCAAGCCATTTACCCAGGACCTTTACACTACCGAGCCATGCAATGGCTCAAGACATACTACCTACACCGTTCCACCTCCTACGATCAGTACATCCAACTGACAGACGAAGTTCGTATAGAAATTCACTGGTGGCTTCACAATATGGAAGCCTGGAATGGCAAAGCCATCTTCGGATTACAACCAGATTTCATTCTGGAATCCGATGCCAGTCTCCTGGGATGGGGCGCCACATGCGCCCAAGGGTCCACAGGGGGACTTTGGTCCCCATCCGAACAAGCACTGCACATCAATTGTTTGGAACTGATTACAGGATCTTTCGCAATTCGCAGTTTCACGAAAGACTGTTTCAACTGTAGTACTGCGCATGGACAACGTCTCTGCAGTGCGCTATGTGAATCGGTTAGGAGGCTCCCGATCCAAGCTACTATCCGATCTGACCAAAGATCTTTACCAATTCTGTCTAGAATGGAACTTATCTATCAGAGCGGAATATCTTCCGGGCACGGACAACCTAGTCGCGGATTGGTTCTCTCGCCATTGGAGGGATGTAAGCGACTGGCAATTAGACCCCCGCGTGTTCCACCAAATTCATTGCCTTCGCGGGCCCCTTACACTGGACCTGTTTGCATCCCATCTGAACCGCCAGACGGAAGCCTTTATCTGCTGGCTCCCAGACCCCAGTCATGGGCAGTCGACGCCTTTCTACATCCTTGGCCGGAGACAGGAGCCTATGCGTTCCCACCTTCCTCCATGATCCAACACACCCTCTACTGGGTCAAAGCCCTAATAGTGACGATAGTCATTGTCACTCCACTAAGGAGAACCCAGACTGGGTCAGCTGGTGTTTTTCAGCACCTCTGATGATCATCCTAAATTTTCTGTCTACCCTATTTGATCAAGGTAAATCCTATCGATCAATTAATGTCTATAGATCCACTATCTCTGCGGCCCATAATCCCATTGACAATGCGTCAATAGGGAAACATCCTTAAGTCTGTAGACTTTTACGAGGGATCAGGTTAGCCAGACCCCCTCTTCCTAAATACTCCTGTTTCTGGGATATCACTCAAGTCTTTTCCCTTTTAGAATCCTGGACCGCTAATGAAAATTAGCGAACAAAACTAATTCTTCCTCCGTATTCTACCTTACTTTCCTAATAGACAGTCACTCTGCGTGGCACTCTGCGTAAGGCATTATTTCGATGCCACCACCACTCTACGCCCCCCTACGGGACCCCTCCTCGTGTCTTATGTAAAACCACACAAACCGGTATCCGCACCCACCGTCGCACGGTGGATCAGATGGATACTAGCGCAAGCAGGCATTGACTCAAATTTTGGCGCATATTCAGTCAGAGGAGCAGCCACATCCTCAGCCTTTCGCGCGGGAAGCTTCCTCTCAGACATTTTGTCATCTGCAGATTGGTCCAGAGAGTCCACATTCCGTACATTTTATTTCAAACCTATGACACATGCTGCATCTTCTATCATATAGGAGCGTTAAAACAGCAAATATGAAGCCTCCTGTCTTGCCATAAAATTAGGGATTATTCTAGCTTTAGTGACTGAATAATCTAAATTTTATTAATGACAGGAGGCGAATATTTTCCCTCCCTTCTTTATTTTCACTTTTTAACACCCGCCCAGGTAAGTTACTATGCATTCCAGTCTACTGGTTACACACACTTTATACACCATCTGCCATAGGTTCACGCCATAACACTTCTAATCTAGTGTTTGAAATATTCAATATTATATTCAAGAGTAACTACAATTTGTTCTTAACATACATGCCATAAATTGCATTAACCTAGTATGAGAACCTATACTCTCACGTCTCTTCTCTATTCCCTTAGTGTGAAAAATACCTACCTTTGTATATACGGCTCCTTCAAGCACGCTGAAGATTCCACATGTTGACTACTTCAGGACTCCAACTTAGTCCGCAGTTCATCGTTATAGTTTACACGGTTGACACAGACATATCATCGACCACAGCAAGAAAGAGGATATGGGAGGAGTTTGATGACATCATATAATACTGTTATACTATCTGATTGGTTGAACTTTTTACATTACTGTTAACTGTTCCTTTGCTGCTGGGAGGTTCAGTAAAGAAAGATAAAGCAAATATTCGCCTCCTGTCATTAATAAAATTTAGATTATTCAGTCACTAAAGCTAGAATAATCCCTAATTTTATAGCATGACAGGAGGCTTCATATTTGCTTAAGTCTCTCTTTACTAGAACTCCACAGCAGCACATTAACAGAGAGATAAACACCAAAGACAAAAACATAAGGTATCTATATAAGGCTCCTCCTAAGCCACCATTTCCTCTTTCTTTGCTGCTCTGCATCAGTACAGGTCAGAGTACCACTGCCTCCTGCTTCAAGTGGGTGGCTTTGGGATTTAGTGTGATTTATTTATGATTGTTCTGAACTATGCTTGGTTGTGAGATTTATGTGCCTTTCTGGCTCTTTTATTTTCTTTGGGGAATGTTTCCTTTACAGTACTGATAGTTTTTTTCATGTGTTTATTTATACAGATTACTGATAGTTTGCCAGGTGCTTATTTATACAGATTACTGATAGTTTGCCATGTGCTTATTTATACAGATTACTGATAGTTTGCCATGTGCTTATTTATACAGATTACTGATAGTTTGCCATGTGCTTATTTATACAGATTACTGATAGTTTGCCATGTGCTTATTTATACAGATTACTGATAGTTTGCCATGTGTTTATTTATACAGATTACTGGTAGTTTGCCATGTGTTTAGTTATACAGATTACTGGTAGTTTGCCATGTGTTTAGTTATACAGATTACTGGTAGTTTGCCATGTGTTTAGTTATACAGATTACTGGTAGTTTGCCATGTGTTTAGTTATACAGATTACTGGTAGTTTGCCATGTGTTTAGTTATACAGATTACTGGTAGTTTGCCATGTGTTTAGTTATACAGATTACTGGTAGTTTGCCAGGTGTTTAGTTATACAGATTACTGGTAGTTTGCCAGGTGTTTAGTTATACAGATTACTGGTAGTTTGCCAGGTGTTTAGTTATACAGATTACTGGTAGTTTGCCAGGTGTTTAGTTATACAGATTACTGGTAGTTTGCCAGGTGTTAAGTTATACAGATTACTGGTAGTTTGCCAGGTGTTTAGTTATACAGATTACTGGTAGTTTGCCAGGTGTTTAGTTATACAGATTACTGGTAGTTTGCCAGGTGTTTAGTTATACAGATTACTGGTAGTTTGCCAGGTGTTTAGTTATACAGATTACTGGTAGTTTGCCAGGTGTTTAGTTATACAGATTACTGGTAGTTTGCCAGGTGTTTAGTTATACAGATTACTGGTAGTTTGCCAGGTGTTTAGTTATACAGATTACTGGTAGTTTGCCAGGTGTTTAGTTATACAGATTACTGGTAGTTTGCCAGGTGTTTAGTTATACAGATTACTGGTAGTTTGCCAGGTGTTTAGTTATACAGATTACTGGTAGTTTGCCAGGTGTTAAGTTATACAGATTACTGGTAGTTTGCCAGGTGTTTAGTTATACAGATTACTGGTAGTTTGCCAGGTGTTTATTTCTTTGTGCCTGTTTTCTCCTTGGGAGTTTTGTTTTACCCTGTTGGCTTTATTGTTTGTTCTGTTTCCTCTGGCTTATTGGCCGTGGTGGTCGCCGAGAAGCGGTCTCCCGACCGCTCCCCGTGCCGACCGCCGGGACAACGGAGAAAGACTCCTGCGGTCCCTCGTGTGTTGCCTTTGATTCCCGCCCACCGGCTTCGTCCGCCGAGCGGGAATACCCGTTTTGTTCTTTACCCTGCCCGCGTCTCCACTCACTCGCTAACACTTGTCAGAGTGGGGACGGAGCAGGGATCTACTCATTTGCCGCGGGAGCCTCCGCTCCCGGTCACCCTCCCCGCGACCGCGTGGTCGGGCAGCGGGTGCGCGGCTCTCCACTGCCTTATTAATGGTACAGTGACTAGCTGGTCCGGTGTGTTTCCCCATCTCCTGGGTGGTTTGGGGGTGCGTATTTTTGGGTGACAGCTTTCTTTTCTGTCCATGTGAGGCAGCTCTGTGAGCCCTTGCATCATAAATTATGCCCCATATATGAGGGTCGCAGATTCAATCCCCCTCACCTCTCCAAGTAACTAAGAATAGACTTTAGTTTTCGATTCTTTGCATGTGTGCTTGCCCTGCATGTTTTTCTATGGACATGGTTTTACGGTTTACTGGTTTTCCTGACTTCCACATGGCACTGCGTGCCTCCTGCAGGTGTCCCTGCCTGGTGTCCTTACCCACTTATTGAACTAGGACTGCTCTAATCAAGCCTCAGTTGCCTGATGGAGGTAGCACTGGCGTCCAAAGCCAGGGATTGTGGGTTCAGGCCCCATCTGGGTGGTTGAGCATGGCACTCGTATTTTGTGGCCTAATGGATTAGGCACAACCATATAAAAACTAAAGTGTTTCGCTATCTTGAAGAACCTTGCCTCTATAAGGACCCAGCTTCGTCTCTACCCTGCACCCTAATAGTCAAGATTCTACTACATGTCTAAAAGGATCTAGGTTTCCGCCTGCATTATACCTCTGGGTCGGTACCGCCCGTACCCTTATACTGGCCTGCCTTGTCTGTGCCTTTATAATTGGCCTGCTTTGTCTGTGCCCCTTGATTGGCCTGCTTTGTCTGTGCCCCATGATTGGCCTGCTTTGTCTGTGCCATACTATGCATGCTATTGGACTGGTGGCTCCATACCCTGGATAACGGTTTGTTGAGCCTGCATGCATTATTACTTGCCTCTGCCAACACTAGGGGTGCTGCCCCTTTTGCCTGCTAATGATACCTGTTTTCTAGCTTCGTAGGTATCAAGTATCATAGACTCAGACTTTATGGACGCCTCTGCACAGGAGCAGAATTTGCAGGCTTTACTTAATGCGGCTGTGACCGCATCTGTTGAAATAGCCCTGGCTAGGGCCCTCCCTCAACCACATACGGACAGGGGTGTGTGTGGAACCCCTCAGTTGGCAGAGGACTCGGATGAGTCAGACTCTCAGGTGCGAGAGCAGGCAAGTGCGCAAACGCGCTATTGAAAGGGTGAAGACCCTGAACCACGCTCCCGGACGGGCAAGACTCCGGCGAAGTGACGTGGTTTGAGGTTGATAACCTCGCCGGCCAGGCGCCACCGCCTATCGGGCGCAGGGGAGGAGGCCTCCTTACCCCCCCCCACCTTGGCCGCGCTGGATGTGTGGCGGGCAGACCAGCCTCCCTCAGATGGAGAAGATGTTTGGGTTGAGGACCTTGGCGAGGGTCCCGGTGGACGCTGGGAAGAGGAAGACGCGCCACTGACTAGGGCCCCCACGACAATGTTGGGGGACGATACCCTTTTGGGCACTACTGGAGAACCTCTGTTAGAGCCTCAATCTATCCGATGCCCCAGGTCCTTGGACTAGTCACTGCCCGACCACTTGGCACAATTCGTGCGCTACTGGGTCCGTAGACCCCTTGGAAGTGAGGCCTGCAAGAAGCTGCGGGCACAATGCCCCAGACCGGTACTGCCGGACAGGGTGGCGGTTACCCTGGATGTTGGCCCTAACAGACGAGGCCTTCACAGAAGGTAGGGCTCTGGACCCAGCCACCATGAGGGACTGGGCACTTTGTTCCATTTGCCTGCTGGGCAATGCCACTGTGGCCCTTTGCACGGAACCCAGGAAGACGGCACTCTTCCATATGGACAACGAGCTGTCGGATTTGGGAGCCGAAGATGTGGGTCCCCTGGCTAAAGGTCTGCTGTTCAGGGAGCCTTTCGTTGAGGAACTGCAGAAACAGGTTATTCTGTTTACCTCCCGGGATAAAGCGAAGTCTTCGATCGGGAAGGTCTTCCGCCCATGGTTACCTTCAGACGTATGGGTCCTTGGGACAGTGCGGAGTTATGTCACAGACTTCCACTCTTCCCCTACACAGGTTGGACGCCCGAGGATCCCCGTCATCACAAGAGGCCAATAGCCCTTGTTGGAGGTGGAAGTTCGAGCTCCGTACCAATTCCCATGCCTCCCCTTCGGCCTCAGCTCGGCCCCTTGGTGCTTCACCAAGCTCCTGACACCGGTGGTCACCCAATTCAGAGCAGAGGCCGTACGCTGCATCGTCTATCTGGACGACTTGCTTATCTTTGCGAGGACCCCGCTGGGCTCAGATTTCGGACGCGCTCTGCGTTTTCCTCGTTGGAATGCCTGGGGTTCGTGGTCATTCTGAAGAAATCGGCCTTGGAGCCTGCGCAGACGGGGGAATTCTTGGGTTTCGTAGTCGTTGCGCAAGACTGCATTCTCCGCCTGCCTGTGGCGAAGATAACGGCCATTCGGAAGGAGATCAGACGTGTTTTTGACAAGACCGAACTCCCCTCCGGAGGTTGGCTCGCGTGGTGGGTCTCCTCTTGGCCTCGATACAGGCGTTCTACCCGGGCCCACTACATTACAGGGCCATGCAGCGGCTGAAGGCGCACTCTCTACGCAAGAGACCCTCTTAGGACCAGATCTCCCTGGCCTCGGACGTGCAGGCCGGATTGAGCTGGTGCCTCCTGCATATATCCGCCTGGAACAGCAAGGCGATATTCGGGATGACCCTGGATCTCGTGTAGGAATCGGATGCGAGTCTTTGGGGCTGGGGTGCCTCGTGCACGACGAGGTCCACGGGGGGCCCGTGGTCGGACAATAGATCGGAATCCCGCATCAATTGCCTGGGGTTGATTGCAGGTTCGTTGGCAATTCGGAGCCTGGCGAAGCATCTGTCGGACTGATGCGTGCTCCTTCGGATGGGCAATGGTTCGGCGGTGCAATACATCAATCACTCGGTTTCGAGCACTAGAGGAGGTGTTATCTCCCAACATGGAGCTCCTGGTGTCGGTGGTGCTTGGAACGGGATACCGATCCCTTTACGGGTCCTGTATCTAGCGTGCTGAATTTCTTTTCTCATCTCTTTGACCTGGGTCGGTCATATCGCTCGGTTATCGTGGTTAGATCAGCTATCTCGACGGCACATGTCCCGCTTCGGGTTTTTCCCCATCGGCCACGATCCGCTAGTCTGCAGGCTCCTGCGTGGAATGAGACTGGTGCGCCCTCCGGCGCCCAAGTATTCTTCCCTCTGGGACGTGCGTTTGGTTTTGGCGTTCTTTCGGAATTGGCCTGATAACCAGGACCTTTCTCTTCGCCAGCTTTCAGCGAAATTTGCCCTCTTGTTGTGTCTGGTCTCGTTCAGACGTGTTTCGGATGTCCGGGCCTTCGATGTCGGCGCTTTCTTGTTTTTCTCCAGAGGGGGTCTCCGTCAAGGTGCTTAGACGTACCAAGTCGGAATCGACGGTTGTATCATGCCCTTACTTCTAGGACTCGCCTAAGCTTCGTGTAGCGAAGGCACTGGCGCGATGGATAAGATGTCTTTTGGCTCTGGCGGGCGTGGATGCGACCTTCGGAGCGCTTTTGGTTAGGGGCGCCGCAGCTTTCGGAGCTTTTTTGGCGAGCGCTTCCCTTCAGGACATTCTGCGTTCGGCGGACGGGTCCCGTGTAGAGTTTTTTCGCCTATTTTACTTTAGACCGTCGGAACATGCTTCTTTTGCTTTGCTGTCGGAGCGTTAAAACAGCAAATATGAAGCCTCCTGTCATGCTATAAAATTGTAGATTATACTAGCTTTAGTGTAACTATAATCTTAATTTTATTAATGACAGGAGGCGAATATTTCCCACCCAATTTGATTTCTTCCCCCCCCTTGTTTTGGATGGATTGCATTGATTGTATTTCTGTTGATTTGTCTGATTATCTGGGCTAGGTTGGTTAGTCTGGGGTGATGTTGTGGGAAGTGCATGTTATACTGTATTGACGGTCATTAGTATGGATTTCGTGTCTTTATTCTATCAGTACTGGATCGTGGGATTTATGTTTTATCAGTACATTTCGTTCACTAATCAGTGTTTTCGATTCTGTTTATTTCGTTTCAGTTTAATGGTTCGACTTCAGTTCATAGGATCGGCCGTTTGGCGGGATAAAGATCAAGTTCATCCATTATCCGAAGTTTTTCTAGATGACATTCATCGTTATGTTGTGAATTTTTCTTTATTTAGTTATTGTCATTGTTGTGTACGTTACGTTGTCGCAGCGTGAAAGAGGAAATGGTGGCTTAGGAGGAGCCTTATATAGATACCTTATGTTTTTGTCTTTGGTGTTTATCTCTCTGTTAATGTGCTGCTGTGGAGTTCTAGTAAAGAGAGACTTAAGCAAATATTCGCCTCCTGTCATTAATAAAATTAAGATTATAGTTACACTAAAGCTAGTATAATATACAATTCTCCTTGATCTTTCTGCTGCCTTTGACACTGTTGACCATCAACAGCATCTTCGCATTTTCCGTAATTTTGGTCTACGGGATACTGCTCTCTCCAGGTGCGCCTCCTACCTCTCCCAGCGCTCTTTCAGTGTTTCTTTCTCTGACTCTTCCCCCCAACCACTCTCTGTTGGTGTCCCCCAAGGTTCTGTCCTTGGTCCTCTACTGTTCTCTATCTATACTGCCTCCCTTGGTAAACTCATCAGCTCCTTTGGCTTCCGTTATCATTTCTATGCAGATGACATGCAAATCTACCTGTCCTCTCCTAATCTCTATGCCCATCTTGATTTGTGTCTCTGTCTGCCTCTCAACGATTTCCAACTGGATTGCTTCTCACTTCCTTAAACTCAACCTGTCCAAAACGGAACTTCTGGTCTACTCTCCCTCAAGTGTTGCTACTCCTGTGTCTGTCTCCCTCCAAGTCAACGGCGCTACCCTCACCTCTACCTTGCAGGCTCGCTGCCTGGGTGTTCTTTTTTACTCCAATCTCTCCTTCACCCCTCATGTCCAACCAATCGCCAAATCCTGTCGCTTCCATCTCAAAAACATAGCACGCATCTGACCCTATTTAACGCCGGATGCGGCTAAGGTGCTGGTCCATGCTGTTGATCTCTCTTGATTACTGCAATCCTCTTCTCAGTGGTCTTACGTGTTCCCAGATTGCACCACTGCAATCTATAATGAATGTGGCGGCGAGGCTCAGTTTCCAGTCTGCTCACACGCCTTCCCGCTCTGTCAGTTCCAGTTAGATATAGGGCTCAATTTAAAATTTTGGTGCTTGCTTACATAATGCTGCTCAAACCTACCTATCCTCCCTAATACACAAGTATGTCCCGTTGAGGCGCCTGCGCTCTGCCAAAGACCTACGTCTATCCTCTGTCCATACTATAACCTCTGATGTCGCCTCCAAGATTTCTCCAGGGCTGCACCTCTTCTGTGGAACTCCCTTCCCGTCTCCATAAGACTTTCACCCAGTCTCCGCTCATTCAACAAATCATTGAAAACTCAAACTTCAAGAAAGCATATCAATTACACTGTTAGCAGGTTTTTATCCCCCACCCCATCCCCCCATGACTCCTCTCCTGCAACTGTCAAAAATTACCTACTAAGCCAACAGTGAATACTTTTCTAACAACCTACTTCATACCCCTACTTTTACCCTTTGTGTCACTCTACCCCACTCCCTCTAGAATGTAAGCTCATTGAGCAGGGCCCTCCACCCCCTCTGTTCCTGTACGTCTAGTTGTCTGGTTACAATTACATGTCTGTTAGTCCACCCATTGTACAGCGCTACGGAATCTGATGGCGCTATATAAACTACAAAATAATTTTAAAAAAGGGTAATACTTGTGTAATGCCCCCCCACCCTTCCTCCCCACCCATCCAAAAAAACTAACAAAACTAAAACCCTGGCACTAAAACCTACTTCCATTCTGAGGCTCAGTTCTCCCTGTAGCCTGATCCTCCACTCCAATTTGCTAGAGTGGAGGACATGTGCAATGGAATGGAATCATCTGTTACCTTGGTAATTGGAGAGGACTGCAGGTCAGCCTCCTTCCCACAGACTGTGGGCCCAGGCATAGGATGGGATTCTGTTTTTTGGAGTCATGTACACACGGGCCATTTGGATTGCTTTTCCCCCTGGTTTGGGTGTGCAAGATTGTGATATCCTTATTTTAAAAGGTGATTATTTCAGGCTCTATTGTCGGTTATTGTATTGTTGGTGACACTGGAAAATGCATTGCCTTGTAGAATTACAATATGCAAATTACGAAAGTACAAAAAACAGAACAGTTGCATCTGTACATCTGTGTATTTCCCTAATTTGGAAAATTGTGTCAGTTAAAGGGAAACATTTGTAAATTATGACTTAAATGAGTGTGTATCTGTGTCAGTGCTTGTCTGTGTCAGTATGTGTGTGTGTGTGTCAGTGTATGCGCATACATCTCAGCATTCAAATGGCCAACACTACACACAAATGCACCCATTCATTCAATGCCAAAACTACACACACACAAATAAGTCCCTGCATTCAAATACTACGTATAAATACAACTACAACTATATACAAACACTCTGTTGCATTGAAATGTCAGTACGACATACAAACCCTCCTACAATCAAATGCCAACACTACATACAAAAACACCCCTGTATTCAAATGCCAACATTGTATACAAACACATAGCAGCATTGAAACACCAACATCACACACAACTGCACATCTGCATTCAAAAACCAATACTACATACAAAAACACCCATGCATTCAAATTACAGCACTACACACAAATACACCCCTGAAATCAAATAGCAACGGTACATACAAACACACAACTCCATTCAAAGGCCAATACAACACACAAATACACTGCTATATTCACACACACACTCCAAACAAAAACATGGTGACATTCAAAGACACAAACACTGCTCACAAATACAACCTTGCAAGAATGGACAAAGGTTAGGTCCAGCTATCAAAGTATTGTGGGAGTTATATGACAGTTATCCCTCCGATGCGCTAGAGGGAGCCCAAAAACTTAGGTGTAATGTCTCAAGTACAAACATGTTTTGTGCCTAGGTGGCACTACCTTGGAGGAAATTTTGGGGTAAGCCTGCTGTTTATTTTTCTTATTATGTTTGCCCTCTCGGAACTATTGTTTTACATTTTGTCTTTTGCCTTTAAAGCCTACCTCTAGTACGCTTCGGTATAGGTCTTTCTCTAAATTATTACACAATACAGCTAATACAAATCACATACTTTTCAATTATTTTAGCCAGCTGAACTACTCTGCTTAGTCCGATATTTGTCCTTGATGTTAAAGTGACTGTTTTGTGGTGCAATGGTGTGCCTGGAAATATTGTTTTTCTTGCTTTGAGGATTGAGATGTGAAAGAGTTAAATGAAGCATGATTGCACAGAAAGCTGTCTGCAGCTCAAGTTAGCAGATAACAGCAAAATGAGTATGTGTACTAAGATGCCAGTGACAGGTGTGCATTAAAAAAAATCTCTTATCTTCGGTCATCCAATTACTTTATGTTATGGAATTTTAACTATTAGAAGCATATTATGAAGATCTATTTTGAGCAATTATTTGTATTATATGTTATGTACCCCATCCTTTCTGTAAAACAGCATTTATATATGCTTGCACAGAAGGGTTTTTAAACAGAAGAAATTCATGCATGTATGTAACAACTGCAAAGTCCCAGTAAATTCCTTTAAGCCAAATTATTATGATTTTATGCCTTGTCATACCATAACGTCTCTCCTAATATCCATCTGTAGCCATTCCTTTTAACGTTTCCAAACATATACGCATGCAAATATATAATCTTTACTAACATGTTGGTAGATTAAAATATAGCGTCTGTAACATTCAAAGCATGTTTTGACTTTTGGCCTTGCTAAAATTTTCAAAGCGATCACAATCTAAAACTGATGGTTCATTTTAATGTTGGTAATGCAGTGGATGATAGAAGTCATTATTGAGTTAAAAGTGGGTCTAACTCAATATTTAGTTATTATTACAAATCTGAGGTTAAAGATTAGTCTAGGTACTATAACCACTACTTGCTGATGTAATAATTATAGTGACATTGGTTAAATTGTTTGTTAAACAATTTGGTCAAAACCAAGGGTTCCTAATGCATATCAACATGCAGCGGTTATGGTGTCTAGACTGTTCTGGAACCAGGCCCTGGAGAGATAGCACAGCTAAGCGGACATGGGCACACGTATGAGTGTGGGGGATGAATGCTTGTGATTGGTTGTATGTGTGTATGGGAGTGGTTATGGCTTTGGGAGTGGGGCAGGGACCATCTTACCTCAGTGCCTCTTGGGAGACGGGCCAGCAAACAACTTCCCACCCTTCCTCTTTTCTGTATGTTGTTGTCTATGTCACAGCTAGCGGGGGGCGTGTCCTTGCTAATAGGTGTTGGGGGGCTATCACATGGAATATCAGGAGATGGACAAGGTGGGTCTCAACCTCCCCTTCCCTAAAGGGTAAACTTTTCAGTTACCAACCTGGACGTGCCCACCGAGCTAAAAGCCGGCCGGTGGTAAGCATTAAAAGGAAAAGGTAATTTGGTTTGGACGAGGGGGGAGGCAAGAACCCAGTGGTGCATAATCACGTGGTCTCGTTCATTGGCAAGGATGTTTATGTAAAGTCTGTAGGGCCTAGGTGTTAATTTATATGTTAAGTTATGTATTATTTATGTATTATCTTTGGTTATAACTATATTATAAAGTTAATAGAAGGTTGGATGAGTCCTACAGTCTTATGTTTAATAAATGCTGTGGCCTGTTTCATCCAAACTCAGTGTCTCTCGTTATTGAGAGATATTTGGGGTAGGCTTATTTGCATCAAAATTCCCCGCTACGTCCATACATGTAAATGTGAATGCAGGAAGGTCTATGAATCAGTTGATGTCTGTTTCTTATGGGCGTACATATACATGTATAGTGGTGCATATTTTTCCAGTTTAGCTATTTTGATCTGAAATTCACTTTTAATTTACTTTAGCGAATAAGCCCGTAGGATAGAAAAAAATGGACAGAGGAATATGGGCCACAATAGAAACGGTCTCTCCTAAATAGGGACACTTGGAGGGTATGCTATATAACATACACAGGAAGGAGATCTATCCAGAGAGTGCAAAGAACCCTTCTAAAGCATTTATTAAAGAAGTGAAATATGCCAGTAGCCATGTAAGTTAGCTCAAAGACTCGGAATCCTACATGAATTTCTGCTAGAGTACATAAACAATACCCCCTCCTATCCTTAACTGTACTTCATGACTGATACTTTACCCCTTGTGTTCTCTCCATGCTTTCACCTCCCAACAACCTTTCTCCGAACACTATACCATATTTTCTGGTTCACCTAGTTCCCTAGAGTACCTTTCATTTTAGGGGCTGGAGGTGAAGGGTAATGTCACCTCTGCCCTCTGCCCTACCAATGAGCACAATATATTGAATATGGATCTGTAACACATAGGTGAATTATGGTTACAAGACCAATTTTAATAGATGCTTTTCCTGTGTAGTAAATAGTGTTTGAATTCTATGTGTGTAATTAAGCTAAGATGATGCAGTTCAGACAGGGGTAAACAGCTCTTATATTGCAGTCTGCATGATACGAGATCGAGAGATTGCTCTTTTAAACTTTTTTTTTTACCTATTGTACACCAAATGCTTGCAGTGTGTTGCATATTTAAACACATGGTAATAATAGAATTAACCATTAGCGGAACTAATAAACAAAGGGTTCTAGTGCAAGAGTTTTTTTGGACCCCTTAACGCTCCAGAATATTAAATTCTAACTCCCCCAAAAATGTATCCACTACCATTGCCAAATAACCAACTCTATAGTCATAAGACTATTCCCATACCAGTTCACTCTCTCACTCCGCATTTTAGACTGGTTTCCCAATCAATTAACCCTCTTACTGCCCAAATTAGATTTTGCCACATTTGCAGCTTATACTCTGTACTGTATACAGTCACCATCTATGAAGTTCACAGACATACACCATGCATTTCAGACACCTCATGTGGTTCACAGATACACCACATGTGCAACACTTCTAATTGACAAAGAGAGATACTTTAATTTTAGGGGTGTGAGTGTGGCCAGGAAAAGGGCTATTCTGGGAAACTTATAATTACTTACTGATAACAATTTGTGCGACTAAACTGTATTTTAGAAGAAAAACTGTTTATGTTATTTACACAGACTGATTTCTAAACACTTTTTTGTAGTTTAAAGACACATTACTATATGTATTTTTGCTGATATACACTCAGACACACTACTAATATGGAGCTCCTAGAAAAGAGGGAAATTAGGATAGAAAATAGGGACAGAAGGATTTTGGCAAATAAATATGACAGTTGGGAGCAGAGCTGCCATCAGAAATCTTCAGGCCCCTTACTCAACAATACCCCTGACAGGTAATGCTTCCTAACTTACATTATCTTCAGTAAAAAACTAACTCAATACCCAATATCCTACTACTATACCACCAACAGTAAAATACGCCTGAAAGCCACCTTACCGAAATACATTGGCAGGCTCCCTTTTCATCCTTACCTCTAACCACCTGTCAAGGTTCTTACCTGAGGTGGGAGTCTGTAGTACAGATAAGTTTGCTCATCCTTGCAGATAGACACAGTCCAGGTTGACCAGGTAAGAAGCCACCTGGACTGTGAATCAATTAGGGTTACCCCCTGTGTATCAGTACAACCTGGTGACTTGCCATTTTTTGATTTTGGGTTACCAATTGGAACCGAAATCGATCTATAGACAGTTATACCTTAGGTGTTTATCACCATAAGTCACCACTACCCGCCTTCTCTTTTTTTGTTACGTTAATTTATAACTGGGCGTTCCTTTTTGGCCTTCTAACCATGGCAGGGTTCCTTGCCAATAGACCTGATGCTAATAGCTGGTGTGCCGATGTTGAATCTGTCTTTAGCAATGATCTCACTATGCAAAATTTATCACCTCCTAATATTCACTCTCATTTCAATAAACTGAATAAACTGTTTAGGCAACAAATCAGAATGAGTTGGGAGATATCTACTTTACAGAAATATCTCTCCAAAAACATTATACCAAGGGGGTTACGGGTACAGGTACCCCCGGCTAGACAGATGGCTTTGGAAGAATTTAATAAAGAATGGGAGGAAGCGGCTACCACCTGCTCAAATACGTTTATGAATATTATTTGCAAGTATGAAACCATGAGATTAGAGACCGTACAACAGGAATTAGACAAGCAAATTGAGGAGGTCCAACAGGTAAAATCTGACCCCCAATTTGAACCATTAGAAGTAAAGCTAAAGTCTAACCTGGATAAGTTTTCACATCAGGTTAAGGTTAGAAAGCATCAAAAATACCTTCGGGATGTATCAGACTTTGAAAGGGGAAGGGTTTATCACCCCTTCAAGAGGAGAAATAAAATTGATTCTGATTATGCCAGCACATCAGAATACGAATCCACCGATACAGAGTCTGATAGGCCGTCAACCTCACATACGCCCACAGTGACCAATCCACCAAAAAGTATCTTAAAGAAAGGGGTGGATTTTTTAGGTCTACGACAGGCAGAGCTGTCTCAGGGCCCTCGTACGAGGAACAGAGGTCGAGGCCAGAGGTACCGAAGGTAGTACCCAAACCATCCTTGCAGATTATTAACCTGTCCAAATCCACTCTCTCTGATGCCCAAATGAATGTATTATCTAAGGGACTATCTTACGTCCCCACCCCCACTTTCAATAAATTTACATGGACAAAGGATGTCAATTTATTTGTAAGGAAACTAGCCCTACACAAATATCATGAGCTACGTAAAGAGACTAGAGCTCAGAGTTTGGGGCTGACATCTAAAGATCTAGATTGCCTACAAATGCTTGTTGAACTACTGGAAACCAATGATGGCTCAGTAAGGAACCTGGTTCCCCAAACCAAATTGAGATCCAAGAGTAGATTCACTCCACCGTTTAAAGATTTTAGGAATCTGGAAGTATTCTTGGACATGGTTTGCAGGGAAATTGCGTCCTTACCAATGGACGATTTCCAACCATGGTCGGGGGGTAATCTTTCTAAACAGGAGAGGATGGCCATTAGTCAGCTCCAAGCCAATAGGGACCTGATTATTAAACCATCCGACAAGGGAGGGAATGTTGTGGTTATGGACAGGGATTATTATGTAAGGATGGCTGAACGCCTTGTATTGGACGAAAAGACATACCGTGTGATACAGAGTGATCCTACCTCACTTTTTCTGACTGAATTGCGCACACTTTTGATAGGCGCTATTGATATGGATTTCATCTCGAAAGATGAATTTGAATTTATGAATCCCAAAGACCCAGTTCTGTCAACCTTTTACTGCCTACCCAAGGTACATAAATCCATGTCTGACGTAACGGGCAGACCAATTGTATCTGGGTGCAGCAATCTCACTCAAAATGCTAGTGTGTTTCTGGATAGGGTCCTATCCCCGATGGTACAAGAGCTACCCTCACATCTTAGGGACACGAAGCAGTTACTCAGGTTTCTTAACCAGACTGAGCTTCCTAACCAAGCTAAACTGTGTAGCCTGGATGTGGAGGCATTGTATAGCTCAATCCCCCACGAATTAGGAATTGAACACTGTAGATTTTTTCTCTCACTGAATCCTGAACTACCTGAGAGATATATTGATTTTATAACAGATCTATTAAGATTTGTTTTGACCCACAATATATTTCTCTTTAATGGTAAACTCTATCATCAAGTGAGGGGCACGGCCATGGGGACACCATGTGCACCATCATATGCAAATCTACATTTGGGCTGGTGGGAGAGAGTAATCAGGGAGGACCCTACCCTTAAACAATATATGGACTGTGTCCTACACTGGAAGAGGTACATTGATGACATCCTTATTGTCTGGGTGGGTACCTCGGAGCATTTTGGGGATTTCGTTACAGCCCTTAACGATAACACTCAAAATCTACGCTTCACAAGTGAGATAGGGGGCTCTAGCTTATGCTTCTTGGATGTGTCTTTAGAAATAGGAGTCACGAATGAAGTACACACTACCCTCTTTCGTAAAAAGACAGCTACTAACAGTCTTTTAGACTGGTCTAGTCACCACCCTACCCCACTGAAAGCTGGTATTCCGATCGGCCAGTACTTGAGGTTACGGCGCAATTGTTCAACTCTGGATTACTTCAAATCCAAAGCAAGAACGTTAAGGCTGTCATTTAGGGAAAAAGGATATCCTAATAGGGTCCTAAAAAGAGCTTATGCCAGAGCCCTCTCAACAGAACGTCAAGTTCTTATTGACGACAACACCGTGAAACAGGAGGGTCAAACAATAAGGTGCATAGGAACATTTGATGCAGGCTGGGCTAAGATGATGGGAATCTTTAAGAAATATTGGCCCATCATATCTTCGGATAAACACCTTAAGGAGGTAGTGCCCACATACCCCTCCATAACGGCACGTAGGGGGCGGAATCTGCGAGATTTACTTGTTCCGAGTCACCTTTCTCTACCAACTAAGTCAGGACCCTTTGGTAACTACTTACCTATGGGCACATATCAATGTGGCCACTGTAGTGCCTGTCCATACATCAATAAGAATTCCAGGGTCTGTACCAACAGTACTAAGTCGGAGACATTTAACCTTCGCTCATTCATTAATTGCCGTACCACTGGGGTGATTTATTTACTCACATGTTCATGCGGCCTAATGTACGTGGGCAAGACATTCCGACCTTTTAAACTCAGAATTAGGGAGCATGTAAATTCGGTAAGGAGACGGTTGGAAACCCCCATATCAAGACATCTACATCTTTTCCATAACCACTCCTCAGAGGGAATACGCTTTATGGGGATTGAACATATCCCTCAGCCCCCACGGAAAGGCGGTTGGGATACTAAACTCCGTCAGAGGGAGGCATATTGGATCTTTAAACTCCAAACTTTATCACCAAACGGTCTTAATGAGGGGTTTTCATATACCCCATTTATCTAACTAATGATCCATAATTAGTAACTACGTGGGCTATAAAATGCTAAATTATGATTTATTGATGTTTTATTTTTAAAGTTTTATCTGAGTTCTTTTCTTTCTTGTTTCATTTGTGCTTATTACTTAGGGATCATTTAATCAATCATATGGCATATCTCGTGTACTACCTATTGGGTTACCCGTAATTTGAACCCTCTTACTTGTCACTTTTTCATTATAATCCTACTTTTCAGTAGGATATTACATCATCCTGGATATATAGTGGCGATAAACATCTCGATGGGACAAGTGTATATATACATTTATGAGAGACTTATTTGTCCCTGTTTTCTCACTATCTATACACATTATAACGGGATTTGATACTCCGCCCACTTAGTGACATCCTCGCATTTTTCGCTCGATACTGTCAGTGGTGTAGGAGTAAGTCCCGCCCATCCTGTGACGTCTTACCTGATGTATTGTAAATGGCGAGTAATGTTGGTGGTGTTACGGCGGTTATTCCCCGCCCATCTCCCTCCCCGCTCACGTGACTCAGGGATGACGTACTCACCACGTGGGTTGTAGGGAAGCGGATTGGTCGGCATAGTTGCTGACAGCTGGGCGGGCTTTCCCGTCCGGACCAATGGCAAGTAAGCACTGGGGATACGAACCAGCTGATATGGGTCTGCATAATTATGTACCGGCTACTTAAGGAGTTGGAGGCAGTCCTATGATTGTTTGCATTTGCCCCTGACGACGGCGTCTAGATACGCTGAAACGCGCGTCGGGCTTTCTTATTTAATTTAATTTAATTTAATTTAAATTGATTCTTCACCATGCACTGGGGTTGTGGGTGGTAGCACTTTGGAATTTTGTATTCTCTTTAGTCCCTCGTTAGATGGAGTAATATGGTAGGCATTGGCATTGTGCAGTGCTGAGGTAATCAGGGATCCTTGGTAGGAATCTGGTAGTCAGTATGAGGTGCAGATAGAGTGATTAGGTTACCGTAGACTGTGTGTTTTAGACATAGACTGAGTGCCTTGGCGCTTAAAGGTATACACACACAGGGCTTTTATCCTCTCTCTAATCGGCACTTCTAGGTTACTCCTGAGAATTACCTGCAGCTGCACTATGGCCTTGAAGTCCACCTAACTCTAGCATCTATTTGATAGGAGACCAAGTGTTTTTAAGCTTTATTAATAAATATTTTTTCTTTTAAAGATTTAGCACGCTACAAAGGGTTGTACTACTTTTTCCCGGCATTATACCCCTTTTTTGGGTATATGTGTCGGTGAATTAGTATTTTTTCCTCTTTTTCAATTAAATCAATTAGGGTTACCCCCTGTGTATCAGTACAACCTGGTGACTTGCCATTTTTTGATTTTGGGTTACCAATTGGAACCGAAATCGATCTATACACATTTGCAGCTTATACTCTGTACTGTATACAGTCACCATCTATGAAGTTCACAGACATACACCATGCATTTCAGACACCTCATGTGGTTCACAGATACACCACATGTGCAACACTTCTAATTGACAAAGAGAGATACTTTAATTTTAGGGGTGTGAGTGTGGCCAGGAAAAGGGCTATTCTGGGAAACTTATAATTACTTACTGATAACAATTTCTGCGACTAAACTGTATTTTAGAAGAAAAACTGTTTATGTTATTTACACAGACTGATTTCTAAACACTTTTTTGTAGTTTAAAGACACATTACTATATGTATTTTTGCTGATATACACTCAGACACACTACTAATATGGAGCTCCTAGAAAAGAGGGAAATTAGGATAGAAAATAGGGACAGAAGGATTTTGGCAAATAAATATGACAGTTGGGAGCAGAGCTGCCATCAGAAATCTTCAGGCCCCTTACTCAACAATACCCCTGACAGGTAATGCTTCCTAACTTACATTATCTTCAGTAAAAAACTAACTCAATACCCAATATCCTACTACTATACCACCAACAGTAAAATACGCCTGAAAGCCACCTTACCGAAATACATTGGCAGGCTCCCTTTTCATCCTTACCTCTAACCACCTGTCAAGGTTCTTACCTGAGGTGGGAGTCTGTAGTACAGATAAGTTTGCTCATCCTTGCAGATAGACACAGTCCAGGTTGACCAGGTAAGAAGCCACCTAGACTGTGAATCTGTGCATGGGGGCTGTGCAGGGAGGGTGATTCTAAAGCAGTACCAACAAGGACACAAACAGCAGGATAGTCAAGGGACAGCCAAAGTCAAAGGAGGCCAGAGATCAGGATTAACGAAGACAGAAGCCGGGGTCATTTTGGTGTATAAGTTCAAGAGACTGGAACACAGGAACTGAACACACACACAACAGGATCAAAGACTTGATAAAGTTCCCAGGGCGAGGCTGTGTTTATATACCCTGCTGATGATTGATCTGTCAGGTGAAGCACTTGCAATGACCACAGACGAAGTCCAGCCCCCCGTGCTGCAGACATAGACAGGAATATTAGGGCTAGAACAGCTTGAAATAAACAGAACTGATGTGACTCAAAAGCAGATAGCAGGCCCAGGACACCTATGGGGCAGCCACGTCTGGCCGTCTGTATGGCACGGTGAGAACCCTGACACCACCACAGTAAAAATAATTCATGAAGCCCCTCTTCCATCCTTACCCCCCTCACCCACCAAAAGGAGGGATCCCTTTCAATTCTCATCAGAACCTCACCAGAATAAAAAAAAAAATCTCTGGTATATCTCCCTCCATGCTTACCACTCACTGTAAAAATACTGCTGGCAGCTTCTCTTTTAATCCTCACCACCACAGTTGTACTCAGTCAGCCTTCCTTTCCTATCCCACACTACAGTAAAAATACAGCAGGTAGACCCCATTACCTCTCACAACAAAATATGCCTACCAGCCCCCCTTCTGTTATTACCACCCCATCATAGTAAAGGTAACCCTCTAAGGCATCCCCCCCCCTCACACACACACACACACACACAATAAAAATACTCCTGGCAGGCCCCCCTTCCTTCTTATGCCCTCACCACAGTAAAAATAACCCTGATGAGCCACCTCCCCACCCTATGCAGTAAGCATTCACTTAGTTGGCCTAAATTACCTTCTTACCCCCATTCCCCACATAAAGATTACCCTAGAAGCCCTATACTTTTCATTGGCTCTTCTGTACTGCTCTCCTCACACATCACTGTGCATCCTCCATTGTCCTCATCTCCGCAGAGTCTTCACCATCCATAGTTGGTCCATAGGTGTTATGCAGGCATGTGACTCACATGCTACACGACGATGTTTCCTGGGGGTCCAGTGGTGGCTGG